>NW_022990391.1:2037133-2637133 GCF_902827175.1 Gymnodraco acuticeps
GTACCCTGTATCGAGATTGATGCAACAAGTGACATGTGGCCTTTTTAGAGAGGTTTAGCAAAAAAACTCCACCTCTGAGGTGATTTGGGTGGAAATGGCCATTTTTACCGTTTCTCTGGAACCCATTGGTCGATTTTGGTGATTATCTATTTTTGACCATTAGAGCCAATATAATCGAAGGGGGATTTCCACAAGTAACAGGTTACCATTGAGAAATGAGAGCTTTGCACTCGCAGTTTTGCATGAGATCGCTCTGCCATCTGGAAACGGAAAAGCAGGGTTTATTGCTTATGGATTATCAGAAATCTGTCATGTCTGCTAAATTGTTCATGTCATGTTAATCAGGTTCATGTTATTGTTTCACGTTTAGTTCATAGCCCAGGTTAGATTTATGTTTAGTCAAGTCTTTTTGTTCACCTGTCTAGTCCTGTCATTGCACTTCCTGTTTTATTTTGTACTTACCTCTGGTCTCTCATTTCAGGCCCCCTTACTTCCTCCCTTTGTGTTTTTCCCGCCATCGTCAGCGTCTGCCCCGTCCCTGATTGTTTCCACCTGTTCCCCCTTACCTCATGTATAAATAGTCCTGTCTCCCTTTTCCTGTGCCAGTTCGTCTTGTGCCTTGTGCCATTTAGAGAGCCAGCTTGTCTCGCCAAGAGATTAATGTATTTTGTGACCATAGTCAAGTTTATTTAGTTTGTAATTTGCTTTGCTACGTTTTTCCTCTCAGGAGTGATTTTTTGTTTGAACTTTATACTTTTCAAAGTAAAGACTTTTTTGAACAAACTTCTTTTGAGTCGTGCGTTTGAGTCCAAGTGTCTGTAAGGTTCCTAACAGAACGAACTGGCCAAAAATGGACTCAGCCGATTCCGGTTCCTTCAAGGCTTTGTTAGCGCAGGTAGCTAAGCTAACCCTCCATGCTGAACAGCTGTCTTCCATCAACCAAGGAATGATTGGTCTCACGGATCGTCAGGTTGAATTCCAATCAGCTGTAACCAACCAAGTAAATCACCTGGCACTTCAAATGCAGCAAGTTCTCTCACACCTCAAAGCCGGTTCCTCTGCACCTACTCCAGCAATGCCAGGTCCACCGTCTGTTGCTGTTGTTTCGGATCACACCACCCCACCTGGATCGACGCTTCGTCTGGCTCCTCCGGAGAGGTTTTCCGGGGACTCTGGTAACTGTCGACCCTTTCTGGTACAGTGTGAACTACATTTTGCTCATAACCCTGCTGCCTTTGTTTCGGACCAAGCTAAGGTAGCTTTCATGTTGTCCCACATGTCTGGTAGAGCCGCTGCTTGGGCTATAGCCGAGTGGTCAAGAAACTCGCCCATATGTCAGTCACTGAACATGTTTACCCAGACCCTAAGCCGTGTGTTTGATCACTCATCACCTTCCAGAGAAGCCTCACGAGTCATTATGCAGATCAAACAGGGACAACAGAGAGTGACAGACTATGCAATAGATTCGTACCCTAGCAGCAGACAGTGGGTGGAACACCCCTGCTTTAATTGATGCCTTCATGAATGGTCTACAAGACTCTATAAAGGACCAGTTGGCACCCCATGAACTACCCACAGATCTTGATTCCATCATTGCCATGTCAATTCGCATTGATAACAGGCTTCATGAAAGGCAGAAGGAGAGAATCAGAACCAGTGCACGACCTCCGAGCCACATGGGGCGCTCACCTGCCTTTCGACACCCATGGAGCTCCAGTCCACCTTCCTCAGCCTCGCCCAAGGAACCAGCGCCCTCGGCTGCACCGGAGGAACCCATGCAGCTGGGCAGAGCCAAGGTCTCTCCAGAAGAAAGACAGCGCCGAGTCCAACAAGGAAGCTGTTACTACTGTGGGCATCAGGGTCACGTGGTGTCTTCTTACCCAGTAAACGGAGGGGCTCATCGGCACGACGGAGGGCGCTGGTGAGCCAATTCTCTGCAACTGATTTCCCTCCACGTTCATTGACCATGGTAAATATTCAAGTGCATGACCAAGACATTACTGTGGGGACATTAGTCGATTCAGGTGCTGACGAAAGTCTGATGGACTGGAGTTTGGCAAAGAGACTATGCATCAAGACTGTTCCGTTGACTTCCCCTGTTACTGCCAGTGCCTTAGATGGCAAGTTATTATTTAAAATAACCCATGTATCTGAACCTGTCCAAATAACCATTGACAATACACACATAGAGGAAATGAAATTCCATTTATTTGACTCTGCACTACACCCCTTGATTCAGGCTGTAGGCTGACCTGTTCAGACCTTCCTAGGTTCTCCACAGAACCTGAAAAGGAACAAGACAAACACACTCATAAGCCTGACTCCATTTCAGATTATCCCGACCTGACTAAAGTGCCCTTGTGTTACCAGGACTTAAAGGAAGCATTTAACAAAACTAGGGCCATGTCCCTACCTCCCCACCGACCGTATGACTGTCCCATTAACCTGTTGCCTGGTTCTCAGATCCCTAAAAGGAGACTTTACTCTCTCTCTGCACCGGAAAGGGAGGCTATGAAGTCCTATATTGACTCCTCTCTAAAGACTGGACTCATCAGACCATCCTCCTCCCCAGCGGCCGCTGGGTTTTTCTTTGTGATAAGAAAGATGGTACCCTCCGTCCATGCATTGACTATAGTCCCCTTAATGAAATAACAGTTAAAAATAGATACCCACTCCCTCTCATGTCTTCAGCCTTTGAACTTTTGCAGGATGCAAAACTATTCACCAAAACTGGACTTGAGAAACGCTTACCATCTCATTAGGATACGAGAGGGGGATGAGTGGAAGACCGGTTTTAACACTCCCAGTGGTCACTACGAGTACCTAGTCATGCCATTTGGATTATGCAATGCTCGGCAGTTTTTCAGTCATTTCTCAACGATGTGCTGAGGGATTATCTCAACAAGTTTTATTCGTTTATCTCGATGACATCTTGATCTTCTCACCCGATGAGGAGACCCACACCCATCATGTCCGCCAGGTACTGCAAAGCCTGATGGAGAATCAACTCTACTGCAAGGCTGAAAAGTGTGAGTTTCACGTCAAGACCGTCTCCTTCCTGGGGTACATCATCTCGGCCAACCAAATCCAGATGGATCCAGGGAAGGTCAGTGCAGTGGCCAATTGGCCATCTCCCACCAACAGGAAAAAGGTGCAACAATTTTTAGGCTTTGCAAACTTCTACAGGAGGTTTATAATAAACTTTAGTGGCATTGCAGCACCTTTACATGCTTTAACCTCTCCCCATGTCATGTTCAAGTGGAATATACAGGCGGATGAAGCTTTCCAGAAGCTCAAGAAACTGTTCACGACTGCCCCAATGTGGCCGACCCACAGAGACAATTCATCGTGGAGGTGGATGCCTCCAACGATGGCATTGGGGCGGTGCTGTCCCAAAGATCTGTCCAGGACAACAAGCTACACCCATGTGCGTTCCTTTCACGTAAGTTGACACCTGCAGAAAGGAACTATGATGTGGGGAATAAGGAGCTTTTAGCAGTTAAAACAGCTTTGGAGGAATGGCGTCATTGGTTGGAGGGGGCTGAGCAACCATTTCTAGTTTGGACTGACCATAAAAACCTGGAATACATTAAGAACTCCAAAAGACTGAACTCACGCCAGGCTAGATGGTCATTGTTTTTTAATCGGTTTCATTTTGTATTGTCATACAGACCAGGCACACAGAATGTTAAACCTGATGTATTGTCACGTTTGTACGATCCTGAACCTGTTGCCAAAGAGCCCGAGAGCATCCTTCCACCTAACCGTGTGGTTGGAGCAGTTTCATGGCCAATAGAATCAGTGGTGAAGCAGGCAAATGGTGAGACCCCGGCACCTAGGGGTTGCCCATGAAATAGGTTGTTTGTCCCTGTTTCCGTTCGATCACAGGTAATACACTGGGCTCACACGTCTATGCTCACCTGTCATCCTGGAGTGAAACGCACAACCTTCATGATCAAGCAACGTTTCTGGTGGCAGGCTATGAGGAAGCAGGTGGCAGAATATGTTGCGGCCTGCACTGTCTGTGCCAGGAACAAGACCTCCACTGAAGCACAGATGGGGTTGCTGCAGCCACTTCCTGTTCCTCATCGGCCATGGTCCCACATCTCGATGGACTTTGTCACCGGACTACCGATATCAGAAGGTAACACCACCGTCTTGACGGTGGTGGACAGATTTAGTAAAATGGCACATTTTATTGCACTATCCAAGCTTCCCTCTGCCAAGGAAACGGCAGAGGTCATGTTACGTCATGTCTTTCGCATTCATGGTTTTCCCAGGGACATTGTGTCAGACCGGGGCCCACAGTTCATTTCCCGTTTCTGGAAGGAGTTCTGCCATCTCCTTGGAGCCACCGTGAGCCTTTCCTCAGGATATCACCCCCAGTCGAATGGCCAGTCAGAGCGCATTAACCAGGAACTAGAGACCTGTTTGCGCTGCCTGGTCTCCCAGAACCAGGCATCCTGGAGCAAGCACCTGATGTGGGTGGAGTACCCCACAACACGCTGCCCACTTCCGCAACAGGACTCACACCTTTCCAGTGTGTGCACGGCTACCAACCACCTCTGTTCCCTGCCAATGAGGCCGAGGTCACGGTCCCATCAGCTCACGCTATGGTCCGTCGGTTCCGCCGGATCTGGGCCGGTGCTCGTCGGGCTCTCTTGCGCAGTGCCAGCCGGATGAAGGAGGTGGTGGATCGACGCCGGAGACCTGCTCCACCGTATCGGCCTGGACAACGAGTTTGGCTAGCTACCAAGAACTTACCCCTCCACGTCATGTCGAGAAAGCTAGCGCCAAGGTTTGTTGGTCCATTCCCGATATCGAAGATGATAAACCCGGTGTCTGTTCAGTTACGTCTACCCAGGTCATTAAAGGTCCATCCAACGTTTCATGTCGGCAAGATCAAGCCGGTCAGGGAGAGCTCATTGGTACCCGCCTCTAAACCCCCTCCACCCCCCCAGATGGTAGAAGGAGGCCCGTCTACGCTGTAAAGAGACTGCTGGCAGTTCGTAAGCGAGGGCGAGGAAGACAGTTCCTTGTGGACTGGGATGGGTACGGTCTAGAAGAGAGAGCATGGATCCCAGCGAGTTTCATTGTTGATCCGGCCATGATTAAGGATTTTGATCGGGATCACCCAGAAGTTCCTGGGACGTCAGGAGCCGTCCCTAGAGGGGGGGGGTACTGTAACATCCCGTCATGTCTGCTAAATTGTTTGTCATGTTAATCAGGTTCATGTTATTGTTTCACGTTTAGTTCATAGCCCAGGTTAGATTTATGTTTAGTCAAGTCTGGGCGGTGTAGAACAGGTTAACCACGCATGGCATTCATGAAAAGTTTCAGTCTGGCTTCAAACCCATGCATAGTACTGAAACAGCCCTTTTAAGAGTTTTTAATGATCTGCTCTTAGCCGCCGACTCAGGTAACCCAGCTGTACTGGTGCTGTTAGACCTGACAGCTGTCTTTGATACTGTGGACCATAGCATTCTGTTGTCGCGGCTCAAACAGTCTGCAGGCATCACAGGCTCATCATGACATTGTGCCCCCCCCCTCCTTTGCAGGGGGGCGTAGTCAGCTGCAGCTCATTTGCCACATAATCAGCCCTTGCAAAAACAGGGCTGGAATAGAGCAAATAGAGCGAAATGAGGCATGGCTAAAATGCATGATCTGTTTGGTATTTTGAAAAAAAAACTTCACAGACATGTTTTATATAGGTATGGCCCTACAATATATTATTCAAATATAGCATGATAAGTCCACTTTAAAATAAGTCTTCATTTTTCTGTACTAATAAAACAATATGTTTTTTTAAATGACATGTTGTATAGATTGATTCTTAACAATATTAGTTTTTCTAATCTTAATATCTAGCTGTGGTTTTATAACAGTTTTATTTCTCCTTCTTCCCCTAAAACACATGTTGTAAAATAATGGTTAAAACCTCAGTAAATGAAATAAACAATGTGGTTTAACAACTACTATAACAATTCAATTTTCATCTAATCACAAAGTAGAGGGAAGAATATATCCATCCTCTCTCTGCAGCTTCATGTCTTCTTTTATGATAATTCATTCATCATTGAGACAGAGGAAATCAATCATGTAATTTAACATCACCAGCAGTACACAAATATCAGCAAAAGTGTGTTTATCAAGTGTTTAATTCATTATATATGTGCAGCAAGATATATAGAAGCAGCTGTTTCGGGAATCAGACAGACTCAAGCTATAATCATTAAATATACAGTTGCAAGGAAAAAGTATGTGAACCCTTTGGATTCTCCACACATAGCGTTGTGGTGTTCCTTCCAAACAACTCAGCTTTGGTTTCATCTGTCCACAGAATATTTTGCCAGTAGTGCTGTGGAACATCCAGGTAATCTTTTGCAAACTTCAAACGTGCAACAAGTTTTTTCTGGACAGTCAGTGGCTTCCCTCCGTGGTGTCCTCCCATGAACTCCATTCTTGTTCAGTGTTTTACGTATCGTAGATTCGTCAACAGAGATGTTAGCATGTAGAGATTTCTTTAAGTCTCTAGCTGACACTCTAGGATTCTTCTTCACCTCATTGAGCATTCTGCGCTGTGCTCTTGCAGTCATCTTTACAGGACGGCCACTCCTAGGGAGAGTAGCAACAGTGCTGAACTTTCTCCATTTATAGACACTTTGTCTTACCGTGGACTGATGAACATCAAGGCTTTTTAGAGATACTTTTGTAACCCTTTCCAGCTTTATGCAAGTCAACAATTCTTAATGGTAGGTCTTCTGAGAGCTCTTTTGTGCGAGGCATGGTTCACATCTGGCAATGCTTCTTAAGAATAGCAAAATTCAAAAGTGGTGTGTATTTTTTATAGGGCAGGGCAGCTTTAACCAGCACCTCCAATCTCGTCTCATTGATTGGACTCCAGGTTGGCTGACTCCTGACTCCAATTAGCTCTTGAAGAAGTCTTTAGCCTAGGGGTTCACATACTTGTTCCACCCTGCACTGTGAATGTTTACATGGTGTGTTCAATAAAAACATATCATTGTTTGTGTGGTATTAGTTTAAGCAGACTGTGTTTGTCTATTGTTGTGACTTAGATGAAGATCAGAACACATTATGACCAACTTATGCAGAAATCCAGGTAATTCCAAAGGGTTCACATACTTTTTCTTGCAACTGTATATTAAAAGAAAGGACACAGAAAAACAATCTAATAAATCTCTTAATGTTGCCCTCAAAGTGCACCAGATTGATTGATCAATTTAAATAAACAAATATTCCCGGGGTGCATGCCCCCGGACCCCCCCTAGAGGATGTGAGGTCATCACAAATAAAACAGGTTCACATGGATAGGATACTAGATACGTGTGCACACTCATTATATACACTACACATTTTTCTTGGATTTGTTAACACCATAGTCCCTAATATATTTGTAGAAAGGCAGGAAATGGAATTCAATTGAGAAAATGTTTCATTGCGGAGGACCCCCTGTTTTGTGTCCCCCCACACTTCTCAAACCAAAGTTACATCCTTGAATAAGTATATACAGAATATGCAAAATGAGAAGTACTATAAGTCCACACAGATGAAATGTGTTAATTTGAAGTAAAAGTATGTAAGGCTTAACGGCAGTGAGCAGAGGTTTGGGTGGAGGATGTTCCTGATCGACGTTTTCTCCAGCACCTGTCCTGATGATTCCGCTGTGCACTTTTCAGATTAGGGGTCCTTCTCCAGCAGATCCATTTCTCCAGAATTGTCCTAATCACAGAGAAAACAAGAGAAAAGAAAAAAAAGTGAATTAATCATATTAAACACAGGATTGCAAAAGTATTATTGCAAAATGTAACTCTAAGCATTTCAGACAAAACAATCCCTAAAAGATTATTTTATGTACTATTTTGTTTTTTTAAAAACTAAAGAGATGAAGTGACAGTCACACTTGCATCCCTTTGACAGCACTGCAAAACAAAAATCAAGCAAAAGGCTGCTGTCAATATTTCAAATAGGCTTTCTTTTTAGCATGAGCTGAATACAAAATTGAATAAACAGTAAAACATTGCAACATGTCAAAGAAATAAATAAAGCAAACAGCAGGTACCTCAGGGTAGCATTTTACTGTAGGCTAAATTTTACTGTAGGCTAAATGTTTTCACTTTGGTCTATTTATAGATGTAATATAAAGTATAACTTATCTATAACAGAGCCAAGATCTCGGTATGACTTCTGAATTGAATACAAAAATAAGTGTAAACCAACAGTGCAACACGTCCAGCTAGCTATTTAGCGTCACTAACGTCACGTATTTATCCGTATTATTTAATGAAAATGTACATTTTAATGCCCCTTTGGGTTTGACGTGTGTGACGTTAGTTACATTACATTACATTACATTGCATTTAGCTGACGCTTTTATCCAAAGCGACTTACAATAAGTGCGTTTGACCAACAAAATACAAACTTGAAGAAAACAGAATCGTATAAGTACATCAGGGTTTCATAGAGCCAAAACATTTCAAGTGCTAATCAACTGGCTTTAGGTAAGCCAGTCCTTTATTAGTATATAAGTGCTTTGTTAATAGTTCTATCGCTCGAAGTGGAGTCGAAAGAGATTGAGTTTTCAGTCTGCGCCGGAAGGTGTGTAAGCTATCTGCTGACCTGATGTCAATGGGGAAATCATTCCACCATTTTGGAGCCAGGATAGCAAACCCACGTGTTTTTTGCTGATGGGAACTTGGGTCCCCTTCGCAGCGAGGGTGCAGCGAGCTGTTTGGTGTGATGCAGAGCGGGGTGCACGTGCTGGGGTGTACGGTTTAACCATGTCCTGGATGTAGGAAGGGCCAGATCCATTCGCAGCATGGTACGCAAGTACCAGGGTCTTGAAGTGGATTCTAGCAGTTACCGGAAGCCAGTGGAGGGAGCGGAGGAGCGGCGTGGTGTGGGAGAATTTAGGAAGGTTGAAGACCAGACGAGCCGCTGCATTCTGGATGAGCTGCAGAGGTCGGATGGCACATGCAGGTAGACCAGCCAGGAGGGAGTTGCAGTAGTCTAGGCGTGAGATGACGAGAGTCTGGACCAGAACCTGCGTCGCTTTCTGGGTCAGCTGGGGACGTATCCTCCTGATGTTGTAAAGCGTGTATCTGCAGCAGCGGGTTGTAGCAGCGATGTTTGCAGTGAAGGACAGGTTGTTATCTAGGATCACACCCAGATTCCTTGCAGTCTGAGTCGGGGAAACAACAGAGGTGCCGATGTTGATTGTCAGATCAAGAGTGGGACAATCTTTTCCCGGAAGGAAAAACAGTTCAGTCTTGTCAAGGTTGAGCTTGAGGTGGTGAGCAGACATCCACTGAGAGATGTCAGCTAGACAAGCAGAGATGCGTTGCGACGACCTGGGTCTCTGAGCGGGGAAAGGACAGAATTAATTGGGTGTCGTCAGCGTAGCAGTGGTATGAAAAACCATGCGGGCTAATGACAGATCCGAGCGAGTTTGTGTACAAGGAGAAGAGGAGGGGACCAAGAACAGAGCCCTGAGGGACCCCTGTAGTTAATTGACAAGGGTCGGACTCCGACCCTCTCCAAGTTACCCTGTAGGTGCGGTCTTTGAGGTATGAGGTGATGAGGGAAAGTGCAGAGCCTGAAACTCCAAGTTCTTGGAGAGTGCGAAGGAGGATCTGATGATTCACCGTGTTGAATGCAGCAGACAGGTCCAAAAGGATGATGACAGAGGAGAGGGAGGCTGCTTTAGCAGTGTGCAGTTCCTCAGTGACAGCAAGGAGGGCCGTTTCTGTGGAGTGACCTGCCTTGAAACCAGACTGGTGCGGATCCAGAAGGTTGTTCTGATGGAGATAACAGGAGAGTTGTTTAAAGACAGCGCATTCAAGTGTTTTGGACAGGAACGGGAGGAGAGAGACAGGCCTGTAGTTTATAACATCAGACGGGTTGAGAGTGGGTTTCTTTAGGAGAGGGTTTACTCTTGCCTCCTTGAGACTGTTTGGAAAGTGACCAGAAGTTAGAGAAGTGTTGATGAAATGGGAGAGAAACGGTAGAATATCAGGAGCGATAGTCTGAAGGAGGTTTGAAGGGATAGGGTCCAGAGGACAGGTGGGTAGGGCGGGCAGAGGTAATGAGGGTAAGAACCTCACTTGGAGAGAGAGGGGAAAAGGAGGTAAGTGTGTTGGTGAAAGAAGGGTCTGGTGACCCAGCGGTGAGTAAAGGTGAGTCAGAAGAAGAAGAGCGAATATCATCAACCTTTTTTTCAAAGTGGTTAACAAAGTCGCTTGACAGAAGTGAGGAGGGGGGGAGGGGCTTTTGGAGGGTCCAAGAGGGTGGAGAAGATGGAAAATAGTTTTTTGATATTGGAATAGGAAGATTGGATCTTATCTTGAAAAAAAGTGCTTTTTGCCTGAGAGATGGAAGCAGAGAAAGAGGAGAGGAGAGCCTGGTAGGTTAGGAGGTCGTCATGGTGTTTGGATTTCCACCGTTTCCGCTCTGCTGCCCGAAGGACGGTTCTATTAGCACGCAGTGCATCATTTAGCCAGGGAGCAGGAGGGGACTGACGAGCCTGCCGAGATGTGAGAGGACAGAGAGAGTCCAGAGAGGATGAGAGAGTAGAGAGGAGAGTTTCTGCAGCAGAGTTCGGAGGCAGGAGTTGGAACGAGTCAGAGGAAGGGAGGGCTGAGAACACCGATGAGGCAAAGGTAGAGGGGGAGAGGGAACGAAGGTTACGGCGGACAGGTGCAGGATGAGAAGAGATTAGTTTGTTATGTTTGGAAAGGGGTAGAGAGAATGAAATGAAGAAGTGATCAGATGTGTGGAGCGGGTTTACAGAGAGGTTAGAAGTAGAGCAGGTCCTTGAGAATATGAGATCAAGGACATTGCCAGCTTTATGAGTTGGTGGGGACGGAAACAGTGAGAAAGCAAAGGCGGTTAACAGAGATGTTAGTTCGTCCATCTTCCCTGTCTGGAGGTTGAAGTCTCAGAGAAGTACAGCGGGAGGGCCAGTTTCAGGGATGTGTGAGAGGAGATGATCTAATTCCTCCAAGAAGTCCCCCAAGGCGCCTGGTGGACGGTAGAGAACAACAATGGTTAATTGTATAGGATGGGTTACTGTGACGGCATGGAATTCAAAGGTGGAAGGAGTGAAGTTAGGTAGCTTGAAGAGGGAAAAGCTCAATTTGGGAGAGAGCAGGAGACCAGTGCCACCTCCTCTGCCAGTGGGTCTGGGTGTATGGGAGAAGGAATATGCTGTGGAGAGAGCTGCTGGGGTGGATGTGTTGGATGGAGTAATCCAGGTCTCAGTGAGAGCAAGGAAATCCAGAGACTGCAGGAAGGCGTAGCCAGAGATGAAGTCAGCCTTAGGAACAGCTGAGTGGCAATTCCACAGGCCGCCTGAAATTAGATGTTGGATGTCAGTGGAGCATGTGGGATAGACGAGAGCAGGCCGGTTATATCGATTACGAGATACACGGGGCCAGTGATAATTACGAGAAGACACATGAACAGGAATGGAGAAAATACACATGATTATAGCATGAGGGGCTAAACAACCAAATAAAACACCAGCGATACTTAGCTCAATCAGAGTAGTATTTGCCTCCTCTTTGCCACCCTTGTGACTCCCGCAGGACTCTATTTTCTTTGTCAGTCTTACTCCCGCAGGACTCTATTGTCTTTGTCAGTCTTCGTCTCTCTGACTGTGAAGCTGACGCTCCAGGAAAGTGCTACCTAAAATTGACACCTGATTGCTGAGTTCTCACAGCTGTGGGGCCACGTCCCTTTAATTAGTTCACTCTCTGCAGCTGGTGGCCCTCAAAAAGAAATCGAGACTGGCTCCCTCCTGAGTTGTTATTGTGTCTTTTCAGTGGCCCAATGGTTTTTACAATTACATTAAACCCTAAGTTATAAAGTTATGAGTTTAACCCTTAATACAGTTACACCTACTCAATAAAGCTCTTAGTATTCTACAAATGTTTAAATCAAAGTTAACCCTAGCAGTCAGTTAGTTCAGTTTTAAGGTTTCAGTCAAATTACTTGTCCCAAGTTTCTGCCTGACAGATACTGTAGCGGTTTTGAGATTTAAAACCACAATTTCAGTCAGATCAACTACAGAGCATTTATACAGAGTACACACACTGAAACAGAGAAGTCTAAAAACAAAATGTTACTCACACAATTCTAGAAGTCACCAGTTGTTATCCTGTCAAAATCGAGTTGCACACTATAGTTCATTTAAAGTAAGTTAAAACACAATACTCACATTTATTAGTGATTCCTCCGCTTGCTGCTGCTCTTAAATCTACTCTGCTGGGGAGACCGGAAGTCATTTTATTGGGACAGCCTTCTTTCGGCGGAAGTGACGTATGCGGTCTATGAATGCAGCCTTTGAAGGATACAACCCCTGAATTGAGACATGGCCATAGGTAATGAGACAATCAGGGAAGAGGGAAACTAAAGACAGGAAGTCAATCTTGACAGGAAGTAAAACTAAGAGGTAATACATTTAAAAATAAAACTGAAAAATAAACTGTGTGTGTGTGTGTGTGTGTGTGTGTGTGTGTGTGTGTGTGTGTGTGTGTGGTGTGTGTGTGTGTGTGTGTGTGTATGTGTGTGTGTGTGTGTGTGTGTGTGTGTGTGTGTGTGTGTGTGTGTGTGTGTGTGTGTGTGTGTGTGTGTGTGTGTGTGTGTCCATCTGTGAATGAGTGGGTGTATTTGCCTGATCCTCCCTGGTTCGGGTCACGGTATGAGATGATAATCTGGCCTCATTGCAAATGTCCCTCCAGAGAAACAATGACAGCTGAGTGCAGATTACAGCAGCAGATTATCCCAGAGGGGATATATTTATTTACACAGGGGGGGGATGAAAATATAAAAGTCATACAAAGATTGTTGAAGACATATTATATTACATTATTACATGGCTTAGTTGAATACTCTATTCTGATTGGTCAATTGAGAACATGTGACGCGTTGTTAATCCAGTAGAGACAGACCGGTGTCAAGGATTTATTGACCGTTGTTAAGTACTCTCACATCTGCAGAAAGAAGTCCAGTCGATTTAACCTGTTAAGCACCTTCCCCCCGATATCAGCTGCAATGGATCATTGATCCACCAGGGGGTGCAGTGGGGTTCCACACTGGAGCTCATGTGAAATAAAGTCAGATACAGTACGCTGGATGTACAGCGGAACTTTGTTAAGATCCATATGTCACGGATATCATACTCTGTGCTAAATAAGAGACACGTAATCATTTACAAAACATCACCATGTTGTTATTTAACCCTTAAAGGCCGAGCGAGCCGCCCGCGGCTTCAAAGAGGTAGCGTTCTAAAATGCTTAATAACTTTTTAACCGCTAATCCTATCCATCTGATTTAAAAAGTGAGGTAAAGCGGCTATTCTAGGCTTTTTGCTGGTATCACTATGTCCTTTTCCGGGATTCAGTGGCTCCGACGTGATCGGGGCAACGTTATCACATTTTACAGCCTTGATTCGTCAAGGAGACCCACGCGGCCCCTCTGTCTGAGCCAAACAGCAAAGGTTTTAGACTAAGTGCCACCCCCCTGTGTCCGGATAGGTTTAAAATGTAAAGGTCCAGGCAAACCTCTGCCCATGCTACCATCTTCTCGACCAATCAACATAGGTTGCTGTGTATGTTTTTGGCGGCGGGAGATAAACAAAGAGAAACAGAGAGAGGAGAGAGTAATACTAAAGAAGAGTAATTCTGCCAGCGTAAGAGAAATAAATACAACACGAGATATCTAGATACAGTCACACACACACACACACACACACACACACACACACACACACACACACACACACACACACACACACACACACACACACACACACACACACACACATATCCCAAGACAAATTCAAACCAACATGTCAAAATGGCATTACACTACGGAAGAAGCCGTAGAATTTATTTGGTCTGGCGGACCGCTTAGCGATGCAGCGGTGGATTCCTCAGATTCTGAAGCTGACAACTGGCAAGGAAGAGGAGTATGATCACAGGATTGATCCGACCCTTCGAAGATAAAAAGTGAGTAACTTTGCTTATTTCTTATTGTTTGTGTTGCATTTATCGGTTGTTGTTTCTGTATAACGCCGAAAATAATTAGTCCTAAGAGTTTTTATAATGGATGGCCATTTGCCGTAATTGTGTCATAAAGTGAAGTCCTGAGCTCAAGATTCACTATCAATAGAGGCTACTATTTATTTCAGTAAAAAAACGTCAAGCAATACCTTTCATGTATTGCCTCATTCCGCTTGCCCTCTTTGGTTGTTTGTTATGAGGTCTAATGTTATTATATTCATTGCATTACAATTCAGTTACTGATTCCATCAACTAGTAATGTTAGCAGAGGGATAAAGTGTGAATCAAATCAAAAGTTGAGACTGTGTTTAGAAAACAGATAGGATGACACCTGGAGAAATAAAAGCAATAAAGGAAATAAAATAAATTCAGACATTTATATCTGTATATTTTCCTCCCTTTTATTTTAGTACAGAGGATGAGAGAGGGGATGCACAAGCCCCTGTCCCCATCAGTAGGCCTCCTTCAAACCGAGAGGGAAAAGAATGTGGCCAGGAGGGTGCAGCATCCAGAAAAAAGGCCAAACCAATGCCAGCCCCCCTGACAGTGAAAGGGAGAGGAAGAGGAAGAGGAAAAAAACATCTCTGACCCCAGAAGAGCCAGGAGCTGTTTGGAACGTGCCAGATACTGCCCAACAACTACCACACTTTTGCCCGAAAAGACCCCCTGGAGTCCAAGGTTTTGTTGGTGTGGAGTATACTCCTGCACAAATATTTAGAAATTGTTTTAACAACCAAGCTGTAAATATCATCTGCAAGAACACAAACAAAAATGCTGAAAAGGAGCAGGCTAAGGGGGAAAAGTTTGTTTGGGAAAGCCGGTAAAATTCCTCATGTATGTCGGCCTTATGGCACTTCTAAAACTGCTAAAAGTAAGTGACTACTGGAGGAAGGGATCACACCTAAGTGTTCTCTTTCCTGCTTCTGTCATGACAAGAGACAGGTTCATGGCAATCAGCAGAGCTGTACATCTGAGCGACCCAGACCATGATGAATGTGGATACATTTCCTTTGCTCTTTATATATTTTTCTAATATTTTGGTTATAGTTTGAAGATCATTTGCTCTTTGTACTTTTGCACTTTCTATATATTCCTAATACTTTGTTTATAGTTTTAATATAATTTGCACTTTGTTAAATTGCACTTTGAATTTGTTTCACTGTTTGTGTTTGTATTTCAATGTTCAAATGATAATATATATCTCTGAAACAAGTTATTTTTGTTGCAATGTCATCTGTTATGGTTTAATTGTTTACTCTCTCAACCTTTTTTTGACAGAAGAAACATGATCAGTCATTTAAATATGGAAATACATTTCGTTTTAATTATTCCATATTATCCTAGGCGTTTTTCACTGAAAAACGCCTAGGATAATATTGTAATAAATAGCTGTAACTTGCTCAGGGAACATAATATGCAGATGAAATTTAATTTGAAAGCCTAAAACATCTAAATGCAGCTTTGTAAATAATAAAAAAGAAAATCCCTATGTTCCTGGCGGAGTAAACAGTAAAAAAACACAACATTTGTACTGGCGTTTTTTGAAAAGTGCTGGTAAATTCAGCCATTATCACACAAAGTTATGGTAAAATTTGGACTTCAAATTAGCCAGACTTGAACTAGAGGTTCTCCTGAATCAAATGAGGTAAGGCACTTGATGCTGACTGCAAGAAAAGGTTAGAACAGGTTAGGAGAAACAAATAAATACAGGAGAGTCAGGCAGGCGAAAATTCCGTCTAGGTCTTTAAGGGTTAACTAAATAATGTCGTTTAGTCGAAAAAAACGAACGGGAGGAAATGCAGCCCGGCTCTCGATTTTTAATCCTAATTTAATCATCATCTTCACCACGATCATTTATGTTTTATGTTCGCCGAATTGACATGAAATCACTGACACATATGAATATACTGTATTCAACTTCATTAAAACGTTATTAACGTGCCTAAACTCAGTAATTCACAACAAATATTTATATTGTAATGGAGCCTCGTCGGCAGATCAGGATCCCAACGCGTAGCGGAGGGATCTTGATCTGCATGAAGGGTGTTATTTTCCCCATAAGGAACAAGTCACTGCAAATTATCCCACTTATTACCAGTGGCGTTTTCTCCCGGAGGCCAAGGGAAGACAGGCTTCCCCTGTTTTTTCGGATTGTAGTTATAATTTAAATAAATAAATAAAAACACTTTGTTTTGTTTCGATAATTCTCCTTTGCTGTGTGTTGCTGCCGGCCCGTCTCTCCCCCATTCTCATTGAGTATTTTACAAAGAGTGAAACAAACAGCGCCCCTCTAGATGTTATAGTGAAACAGTAGATTGCACTCACTGTTGCGAGAGGAGGCCAGCCGAAACAGACTTCCCTTGGTGAAAAAAAATGGAGGGATTGACCAATCAGATGAGGCTCACGTGATGCCCCTGCCAACCTGTGATTGGTCAGGGCCATGCCAAGGGAAGCCAGAGGCGGCTGGCTTCCCTTGCCTCACAATCCAATCAAATCGCATCTACTTAGTGTTGCAGTCCTAAAATCCGGAAGTAAGCTGCGCTCGGCTTCCCTCGACAAAAACGCAATGGGATTTCTCCATAGGATTTAGGAAAATAGCTCGAAATAAGGTCTGTGGGAAACGAACCTGTTGGATAAATGCAAGTTTTGTTCAGTCGGATAATATCCACATGTCTACCCTACTTTTATCATTTTCGAATCATAAATCGAATCGATAGAAGATAGATAGCGCCACTGCACCGCCGTTAGAAAGTAGCAAGCAACTGAAGCAAGTGCAATTATGGAGGGTGGAGATTAGGGCTGTGCAATTAATCGTATTTTAATCGCGATTACGATTATGGCTTGTGACGATTATGAAAACAGAATAATTGACAAAATACGATTATTTTGCTGGGTGTGCTTTCGCCCCTCCCTAAAAGCCCACTCGGCCACGTGGGAGTGACATGTGTTCAGCGCGAGCGAAGATGTCAGAACAAGAGCAGCAACTCGTTAAAAAGAATGGTCGCGGGAGATTCCCAGTCGATCGCGAGATGTGTCTAAAAATAGAACAACAATATTCTGTTTTATCGTTAATGTCCTGTAACATAATCTTCCCGTGCCAGAATAATGCACTTGAACGCATCAAAGCTTTGTGATTGGCCGGCGTGGCTGGTGGGCAGTGGGCAGTGCAGTGACAGTCCGCACACACACAAGACCGCAATTATGGCAGAAGCAAAAAAAGCCCAAAATATATAATTTTCACTCCGAGTGGAGGATGATTATTTTTGTATCTATTCCAATTCAAAGTCCATCTGTCTCATCTGCAATGTGAGCGTGGCTTTATCGAAGAAGGGTAATTTAGGAGCGGCATTTCAAAACAGTGCACAAACGCTACAAGACGGAATTCCCTCCTAATTCTGCCCTACGCTCCCAAAAGGGGAGGGGCCTGAAAGGACAGCTAAATGCACAGCAGTCCATTTTCACCAGGCTCAACAACAAGAGCAATGCTGCTACCATAGCATCTTATCGTGTCAGTCACGTTCTTGCGAAACACATGAAGTCTTTCAAAGATGGCGAAGTTGTGAAAGAAGCTTTCCTGGAGGTTGCCGACGCGCTTTTTGGGGACAGTAAAAATAACAGCAGCATTTCAACAGGTTTTTGATATAATACAAACTCAAGTTAGATACCGTTATTAATCAGCTGTAAGTTTTAGTTTGTTTGAACTTATTCATTATAATTAATGTACAAAATGGTATAAGAATGCAAACATTAAGATCTGTTCTGTTTAAATTGATTATAGTCTATTATCAATTCAGGTTAAGAAACTAGTGTTGCTTGCATCCTATTTTAAAGGCATTTATTTGTATACTCTAATAAAATGCAACAAAAAAAGGGTTTGATTCTATTAATGTTGTCTTTTTTATTGCACGTTGGCAGCAGATTCCTGTGTAGCTTCAGATCTGAGTTGTCTTATTAGTAAGCCTCATTTATACTTTTGTAGGCAACACTATTTTTATATAATGGCAAAGAAAGGGTTCAGAGTATTTTCTTTTTTTCCTGTGTCATATGTGACAGCACTGCCACAAGTTCCTCTTCAGAGAGGGTCTTCAGTGCAGGTGGCAATATTGTCACCTGCCTGCGCTCATCTCTGAAACCAGACCATGTAAACAGGCTGGTGTTTCTAGCGAACAATCTTTAACATGATGACATGAGCAGCCCTACCAGCATTTGCCATGGTGGCCAAAATGTTTTATTTGGTCTTAAATTGTAGTTCAACATTTATTTCCTGTTACTTCTGGACCATGACGGTTGGCCAGCCTTCAACGTTTAACTGAGTGGAATATGTTGAATATGTTTTACCAAAATGTTGGCTATATGTTAAGGAGTTTTCAGTAGGTTGTGACAGTGCACTGCAACATATTTGATTTAATTTATTTTGGTCTAATTTATTTTATTTATCATATTAATATATGTTTAGTATGGTTTTGGAAGTGCGCTCCAACATATATGATGATCTTGTTTATTGGTAAAATATTATTTGTTTTAAAGTTCAATAAATGGTCAATGAATAATCGTCAAAATAATCGTGATATCAATTATTGACCCAAATAATCGTGATTATGATTTTTGCCATAATCGCAAAGCCCTAGTGGAGATTTAGAGTATTTCATCAAAAATAATTGTACTAAACTTCCGCTACAGCAGTAACAACAAATACAATCTGATGACAGGCCAATGCCCAAACTGGAGCTGTGTACAGCGAGGAAAAAAGGAGTGAATCGGACGTAAAACGTTAAAGGTCTCCTGATTTAGTTTGTGAATGAATGCTTATTAGAGTTTCGGCTGGAGAGTGCGTGTGGACCTGTCGGTTAGATAACAGGCGTGTGTAAGTCCTGCATCTGATACAAATGTGTGTAAAATGATACCATCACTCATCTGGTTACGTTATTACCAGGGCCGCCCCTCCCTAGAGGCCAATCACGCAGGCTGCATGGGGCCCCGCCTTGCGCAGGGGGCCCCGCCCAGAGGGCCCTCAGCTGCTGTGCGCAGTTCTCTCCGCTCAGTTCTCCGCGCACCCCCTGCGAGAGTGAGAGTGAGAGGTGACAAGGGGAGCACGTCTGTAACCCGACACCGTTGCAATGAATCGACATCTGACCAATCACGGCTTTGATACGGCCCACTAGTGCAGGTGAAGAGATGTCGGTGAAAAGACAGTTTTCAGTCCGGAGCAAGCAAGAGGGGAAAAAAAACAAAACATGAACAAACTAGAGCGTCACTCGAAGGTGGGTTATTTTATGAGTCAATGTACAACTTGCGAATGTTGTATAAGTCAAATTGCCATATTAAAAACATCAGCTGCAATTCAGGACATGAGAAGGCAGTCTCTACAGAGCATCAGGCTAATGGAGATGCAGTTATTTCCAGCATTCTTTATTTAACATTCATTCAAGTATGTGATGCGTTTGATCTGTTAATGTACAGGAGGAAGAGTGATACACTATCTGTCTAGTTGGCTTACATAACAGTTAAAGTTTACAGCCTAAAAAACATGGAGCATTTTTTCCCCTTTTCTTCATTTCTATGTCAATTTACACATTTCATGGTGATGCTCAGCCTCTCCCCTTAACTCCTAACAGTCATCATCATGTCAACCACAACACAGAGAAATACTGATAGAAATGTGTGTGTAGTTGTTGATACATTGCTGACAGAGGGAACTAGAATACAGATTTAAGAAACATCAGTTTTTGAGCATGTCATAAGCATGTTTTGTCTTGACTATATTACAACTATATTATAATAAAAATAATATAGTATTTATATTATTGAATTTATTATTATTATTAGTAGTAGTAGAAGTAGTTTATTTGCATTCATTATATTTTAATCTTTTTGAGGCTAGTATTTGGCAGGAAATGCAGACGTATTCACCTGTAAACGCACACTGAACGACATACATGCACATTTACCTCACTGTATACAAAAGTAACTGTTGATAATAATAATAAACAGGAATTATATTTGCAAAGTAGCCTACTTTGTTTCCAAGAAAAATGTTTTCACTCCTGTCGGTTGGGGAGGGGCCTCATCTCACAATGTCGCTTGGGGCCCCAAGTTGGCCAGGGGCGGCCCTGGTTATTACATTGACCACCACACCCCCGACCCAAAAGAAAGGACGTATTATTGGCTTCCCCTAATTTTTTTCCCACGCCACGCTACTGCTTATTACATGGCCACATTCTCAACAAAGTAACGACATGACTCCCAATATTAATTGAAATGCTTTTATGGATTTAGAAAATGCTTTTATTGATTTAAAAAATAGTTGTATGTATTGATTTAAATTGACATGCATCCGCTAGGAACAATAGTCCGTTGTTACCGTAAACGGCAGCTCTCAGCTGTGTATTTACACAACTAATGGCCCATCAACCACAACTCTCTCTCCCCCTCCCCCCTGATCTTTCTTCTCCAGCAGCTAAATTAACTGTAGGTTTAAACGCAGACTTTTGTTCCTCCATGTTTCGTTGTTATTGTTTCACTGAGCGGACCCGCACATTTTTTTCAAACGCTCCCTTTTTTGGTCCATCTGCGGCAGTAATAGGTTTTGTGCACTGTGATGCACACGGCTGTTCCTTTAGTAATGAATATTAAATGTTGTGAGGAAATCTTTACACCAATAATTCCAATAAGTAATCCAAAATGTATTCACTTCAGGTTTACGAAAGTAACTGTAAGAGACTTTAATATTTTATTGAAAAAAAGTTACATTGCACACACACAACACACATCACACAAATTGACCCGATTGGCGGTTCTAGTGTTAAATAAACTCACTAATTAATGAAACCAGTTCAATACGCATTATTCTTATTCTTATCATTCTTTATGAGCTTAGAAATAGTCTTAAAATCAGACCTGTTTTTTAAATGAAATCTGACGGCAGGCAGTTAGCTCTGATCACCTATGATAAATGCGCCACACCTAATCGCTGGCCATTCAGCCACAGAGGTCCCTCTATACAAATCAAACTGTAGACGGTGTGAACGCACCTATTGTTTAATGGTCGGAATGTGACCTGTGAGCCTTCTGAATTACCGTGGGACAGCACATTCTAAACTAAAATGTTCATTCAATAAAGTAACATCTTATCTTAATAATATCTTCATATTAATAATAATAATAAATCATAGAGTATGTGTCCGAAAGGGAGCAGGAGGAAGCAAACACAAAAATATACAAAAAATGTACTGCATATTAAAGCAAACGATTGTAAAGGTAAAAGTATGAGCATAACAAATAAAGAAGTGTAATGTAAACATTTACATTATGATTATGATTATTTAATATATAAAGACTATATATTATTGAATTGCAAGATTAGATATACTTTAGTTGATCTAAAATATTGATGTGTTCAAATGCTCTTCAAAACACAACTGCAAGTCCATGAAACTTGTCTTTCTGTATTTGTGAATGAAGCGCCATCTCCTGGTTAAAACCTGGAATTGAAAATCTGGCAACGCCCTCTTGGAAAATAGTGGGAGGGCTTAACATTCCTCGATACTGGTCTTAGGCAGGTCGTAGGCAGGAAGCTATAAACTGGAGTCTGAAATGAGGTGCTACATCTGTAAGTAAAAAATATTTTTTGGACGGACACTATAATTTACAGTTTTTTACTATGTTCAATCTGAATTTTCTTTAAAATAAAAACATCTATATTGATTCAGACTTTTCTACATCCAACTCACAGGTTTATCATTGCTTTGAGAAAAACGATTATTAATTTAACCCTTTTAGAAGGGAAGATATGGTCATTTGTTCTGGGAATGTCATTTTCTAGCCTGAGACCTGAAATAACAGGTTAACAGTATACAGTTTGGCTGAAAAGCAAACTGCATGCAATTTGCTTTTCGAACTGGGACAAGAACACAGCGGAGAAGTAACGGGGCAGAAACCCTCCTTTTTACGCAACGGTCCAGACATATTCAGTGTGCAGTTCCTTTGGCATTAGGGCAGGGATATCTAGATACTTTCCAAGGTTTGACATAATGAATTGTGCTACTTTTAAAGCAAGCAACGATGTTTTCAAATCTGTAATCAAAAAGGTCTGCAAAAACGCTATTGAAGCAGTTCCTCCCATTGCTACGTAGTTCAAACAGTAACAATGGACTATTTTTCTTAGCGGATGCATGGCATTTTGAATCAATAATAGCCTACTATTTTTTAAATCAATAAAAACATTTTCTAAATCTATAAAAGCTTTTCAATTAATATTGGGAGTCATGTCGTTACTTTGGTGAGAATGTGGCCTTGTAATAAGCGGGATAATGTGCAGCGAGGCAGTCATTATGGGGAAAAGAACACCCAACAGGCAGATCAGGAGCCCGACGCAAAGTGCATTACTTCGTATGTAAGTACATTACATGTATATTGTGCAATACAGGCTGTCTTTTATGTCAAAGAGTAAAGAGTTTCAACATGTTATATTCTCCTCAAACATTACAGTAAAGAATAATAGAAGATAATTATGTGATTTTACATCAGTAATATCCTTTCAAATACAGGAATGTTCGTTTGTTCGCCTTGACCTGAATAATCTGATGCGTGGTTTTAAAATGTGAAATAAAGTGGTTTACTTTGATCTGCATAGTTGAGCATGCGTTCAAATATACTGTTAGTTAACTGTGAGGTTTCTCCTGTTGCTTCAGCTTTGAACAGTCATGTGGAGGCAAGGCTGCGGCACCCTCATTTAACATTAGTGTCAATTCAATGATAATCTCAGGTTATGTAATACAGATATGGTCCAGGGAGAATTTAGGTAGAGGTCTGTTTAATGACATTTGATGCTGCTTTCCTTTTTTTCCCTCTCTCCTCTGTTAAGCTCTTCTCTGTATCAGATTCATTGTACTCTAAGCCCCTTCTGCTGCTCTATTATCACACACACACACACACACACGCACACACACACACACACATGCACGCACGCACGCACACACACATGCACGCACGCACACACAACACACACACACACACATGCACACACGCACACACAACACACACACACACACACACACACATGCACGCACGCACACACACACACACACACCACGCACATGCACGCACGCACACACGCCCACACACACACACCACACACACACACACACACACCACACACACACACACACACACACACACACGTGCAGGGGCGGGTGATCAAGTGAGAAAAAGGGCACTTCCCATAATCATTTATAAAAAATGTTTTAAAACAAAACGGTGAATATAGTTGCACATCTGCGACTTACTGACCAATTTATTTTAATACCCTCACACTCACGCAATTGTTTAACCTGTTAATCGACCCGGGCGGAAAAACGCATCATCTGCAGGAAACAGCGTCTGAGGGCTTGTTAATATTTAATAAACTATGAATGTTTTATATCCATGTAACGGGAAAGAAACTCAGCTAACTGATGATTAGAAACCATTTTTAGCAAAAAAAACACAAGACTAACGCTGAGCCTCTGAATCTGCCCTGAGCGAAAACATCTTAATGCCGTTATTACAGAACTCTAGCTATACCGATCGATATACTTATTGGATCTGCACAAACAAGCTTAGCTAAAATCCTGAGATCCCACAGATTATATAAATATAAGGATCATCACTGAGCGATCAGAACTCGTGACAGGGGAAGCAAATACAGACAACACACAACGTAGCTTTAGCAAAACACAGAGATATGCTCACCTTAGCTGTTATTCTGATCAAAAGTCGTGTTCAATGGCATTAAAACGAGAAAAAACGCAGCTGAAGGTTAATCCATAGGTTAATCCAATGTGTCTGTCACTTTGAAAAAATTATTGATAATCCATAATTCTATTTTTATGCAAAAATCGGAGAAAAAAAAATGGGCTGCTAATGGTAGCCACCAGAGGTTAGCGCAGCTTCCGGTTTTTTCTACGCGTCACTCTCACTCCTTATTTGGTAACCTGTGTGTGTATGTGGAACTTTCCCTCAATTCCATTGGCTCTGACGGTTAAAAAGAGATGTCAATCATCAAAATCGACGATTTTTGGACGGACACCATAATTTACAGTTTTTTACTATGTTCAATCTGAATTTTCTTTAAAATAAAAAATCTACATCCAACTCACAGGTTTATCATTACTTTGAGAAAAAAGGATATTAATTTAACCCTTTTAGAAGGGAAGATATGGTCATTTGTTCTGGGAATGTCATTTTCGAGCCTGAGACCTGGAAAACAGGCTCGGGGTTGAACAGGTTATACTCAGCAGAATTCTACAAAATAATAAAATAATCAGTTAACACAGAGACAATGGTCTTCTTTAGTATTCACTAAGCACAAGAGCAGACAAGAAACTAGTACAATTAATAGTTATTATATGAGCAGCCAACAATCAAAATGTTGAAGTTACTGTTTAAGGAGATATATCCTTTTTTCATGTAGGCCCTACTTGTTATTTTGGTCTATTTTGCTTCCATGTTTTCTTTCACTCTAATGGAAATAAAGCTTCCAAGAAACACATATAAATGGTGTTCGTTTTACTACAATGTCTGAATTCATCTATAGATTTAAAGCTAATCTGCATTTAAACATAACATTTCAGGGGAAAATACTGACTATCAGGGGAAGTTGTGAGGTGATGTGTTTTTTAGTTTTATCCTTTTTGTGAAGATAAACTTCTGTTGTTGCAATGTTGAGGTAGAATGAAGGAGTCTGGAACGTCGTTAGCCAAAGCACTGAGAGTTTATTGAACACAGTACATACACATACGGCCGGGAGATCACTTAGTTTCCCACCGTCCTGTGGTCCACATAAATCATCTCTGCCCCAGAATAGCCCCAACACCCATCAACACGAGGAAAGGCAGGCTCACAGAAGCCCGTGTTTACCTAATCAATAGCAGATGTGAGACAATAATCTACTTGTCTCAAGGAAATGCAGGCAGGTCAAACCTTCCCCCACAGGATATGGGAGAAGCTTTTGACCTTTGACCTCAGCCTACAGAGGAGTTTTTGACTGATACTACAAGCAGATGTTTACAGTATCACAGATTCTAAGAAACTATAAGAAACTCTATAAACAGATCAGATTAAAATATTCTCTTACACTTTTCACCTGCAATGCCTTGGTAACTGCATGCAAATTAGCGCATTTTAATTAGGCCTAGTTAACGCCTGATTTGCATATCAATGTAGCGATTGTGATGACGTTATTAGATACACATTTTACTGTATTCACCTTTAGTTTCTCCCCTTAAGTACAGTACATTAGTCTGTATGCCCATTGCCCATGATAAATTGCCTTTGCTAAACCTTGAGCTAATTTATCCATTAGCTAGTAGCCATACCATAGTTAACTATATTTGTTTGTGTCTTATGGCTAATTAGCTGTAAACTCGAGGCACTGGCAGTTAGTAATTTGTTCATCACCAGTCACCTTCAAAATAAGCTAAGAAAAGCCGGCATAACATGGGACAGTAAAGTGGGAGGTGCTGCTACCTGAAGGGACTGCCGATGTCCGCACCGCTGTGCAGGAGACGTGGAGGGAGGGAGGGAGAGCTACGGAACTTCACAGTCTAATCTCCCGACCTGATATTTTGTATTCAATCATATATTTTTGGAAAGGGAAACTGTGCGCAAACAGCAGTAGATATATATTAATTTATAAAATTGAAAAAAGGGGGGGGAAAGGGCACTTTCTCTGGAGGAAGAAAAAGGGCAGGGGCTCAAGCCCACTTTGATGTCTATGTGTGCACGTGCCTGCACACGTGTGAACTGAGATACGGGAAACTGCTAACATCACTACTCTGCTTTAGTGTGACAGAGTACACTCTGTGTGTTTTAAGACCACTTTTGGGACGATCTACACTCAGTTTGGAACGGTTAAACTCCTTGGGTTGGAGCTCATCCAGCAGAGACTGCCCTGAGATCTGCATTGTTTCCTCAGTGTTGTGGGATTTGTAGTTTAGAGTGTTTACATTGGCAACTGCAAATTCATGTTTATGAACAGCCACTACAGATTGTCTGAGAATCACAGAGAAAACGACATTCTCCACAATGCAAATACTGGAAATACACACACACACACACACACACACACACACACACACACACACACACACACACACACACACACACACACACACACACACACACACACACACACACTCACACACACAAATAAAAGCAGTGGATTTAAAGAGTAATCATTTGTTTTGTAGTAGTTAGTTTGAATAGAGGGAGGAGTGATAAAGGAAAGGAATGGACAAACACAGTAATTGGGGGGGGGCTATCATTTTAAAAAAAGGAAATAAGGGGAGGGGATAGAGACATAACATAGAGAGAGAGAGGAGGGGATTATTTACCATTATAAACCAATAAATCTGGACTGTGTGAAAAAAAAAACACGGGGGGAGGAGAGAGAGGGATATTTATATCATCAGACCAGAAAGAAGAACGAGAGACAAGAAACAACATGGAGCTGTTTCAGTCATTTCATTTACTTTAAAAGTAAATCTATTTCTATATTTCTTTATAAATTCCTGTTGGAGGCGTTCACACAGCTCTGAGCGAGGGAGGGGCAACCTGCTGACAGATCTGGTTAGCTGTGTGAGTTTGAGAGTGTGTTTAGAGGATATGTTGTTGTTCATATGCAAATGAATCTGGAGCAAGCTAACATTTTAAATCAGAAGCCACATTTTCAATTGAATGTAGTTTGTTTTGCAATCTTCTAGTGAAGCCACTTTTAATTGGATATATATGGAAGCAAACAAGAGACAAAAGGATTTGAATTTTATCAGACACCGAATTTATAGCATTGAAAATAATTACTTTGAAAATCATGTATCTCAATTTTTTTTGCTCCGAATTTACCTATGTGAAATAAAAATGTAACAATTCAAGTTAAAATGTGAATAGTCAAATTCAGATCCCAAAAATTCAAGTTAAAAAAATTCGGTGTTTAAAATTCAACGTCAACAATTTCGATGCAGCATCATCCGGGCTACCCAGACCGGTTAAGCAATCGAGCCTGAATGCAATCGAAACCGACTTCTGGCCTTTCAGAGCACGGCTTTGTCAGTCATGTGATCAAAACAATCCGGGAGAAAGATGACGGAGAACAGCGGGGCTCGGGTAAGTAGTCAGTTTGTTCTGTTTATTTTAAAAGCAGTGAGGGCTCGACAGTATTTGTATCTTACATTAGCTAGCTAAATGAGTGAAGTAGCCTTGTGCCTTGCTGTCTGTAAGCTCCGTAGTTATCATTAAAGTGAATCACGACGTTACCGTGTCCTTTTGTGTGTGTGTAGATAAGTCACATTTACTTGGTTAAAGGGGGTGTAAGAACATCCATAAGTAATCGTGGTTAATGTAGTTTTCAGATAATTTACTTCAGTAAAAGTAGACCATGCTACACTATACAAATACTCTCTTACAAAAGCCCTGCATTTAAACATGTTAATGTTACTTTAGTAAAAATATGCTAGTATAATCAGGAAAGTGTTGTTAAAGTATTTAAAGTAGACACAAGTTATACTATTATATATCATTTGTTTTATTGTTATTACCGATGCAAGAGTTGACTTAACTGTTGTAGTTGGAGCTCATTTTGAACAATGAGCTAACTAATGATTACTTTCATAATGGTTTAATGTGCTGATTATTTTCTACATTAATAGACGAAGGTATGGTTGGTTCAAACTCTCAAAAGAGTAGGACATGCTGTCATAATTACCCAGAGTCCAAAGTGACACCTTTCCAATGTTAAAGCTGTTAGATCAATGTAGTGATGTAAAACAAAAATATTCAAGATAGTGTAATGGAAAAGAGATAATGTTTTAAAAACATGTTACTAAAACAAAATCTATTGTTTTGGACTGACAGTAATGATTCAAGAAATAGTAGATCAATAAATACACACACACACATCAATCTGTGTGCATTTGTTGTGGATGGAACACAACAACTGGCGCTCTTGCCTGTGATGCCTCCTCCACACATTATAACCAGACTGTATCATTCAAACTATAAGTACCAGTTCTAGCTACTTGACTTCAGACAAACAATTCAAAAGACAAAAACACAATTTATTGAAAGACCAATCTTTATTTTACGGTGCCTCTCCTTTTTTGTATTATTAAACCATCAGATGTGAGATATTAGTAATACAGTAGTAGTATTGTCAATCTAAAAAACTGAGCAACTCAACAGTTGTCCAAATCTGTCAGGGTAGAGTGAAGCAGACAGGACCCAAATGCAGATTTTACAGACTATTCCTTTATTTCAAGGTTAACTAGAAACAAAACAGAACTCTTCCCCGTGAACACAGTCAAGACAAACAATGATCTAACAATGACAGACAGAAAAACCAAAACTTAAAAACACACAGGACTAATCAAAGAAACAAGAGACAGGTGAGGAAGGAGGAGAAAACACAGGGGCACCAGGTGAACACAATCAGGAAATCAGGTAGGAGGGAACACACAGACAGGAAACCAAAGACAGACACAAAACACAACACAGACAGATCGTGACATTACCCCCCCCCCCCCCCTCAAGGCACGGATCCCAGACGTCCCTAAACACAAAAAGTCCAAAAAACGTCCAGTAGGGTGGGTGGAGGGGACCGGAGGAGGAACACAAAACTAGGGCCAAAAGGGTGGGTGGAGGGGGTCTGGAGGACGGGTTTGGGCTGACAGCCCAGGGGCACAACGGAGGACCCGGAAGGGGTCTCGGGCGGACGGCCCGGGGGCAAGGCAGAGTTCATGGTGGGGGTCTCAGGCGGACGGCCCGGGGGCAAGGCAGAGTTCATGGTGTGGGTCTCAGGCGGACGGCCCGGGGGCAAGGCAGAGTTCATGGTGGGAGTCTCGGGCGGACGGCCCGGGGGCAAGGCAGAGTTCAAAAAGGGGCGAAGGCCACAGCGGGCGAACTCAGGGGGCCGTGCATGAGGGCGAAGGCAGCGGCTGGAAGAGTCAGGGGGCCGGGCTCGAGGGCGAAGGCTGCGGCACTCAGGGGGCCGGGCTCGAGGGCGAAAGCCGCGGCACTCAGGGGGCCGGGCAAGAAGGCGGCGACGGGACAGCTCCGGAGGACGGGCAGGAAGGCAGCGCCGGGACAGCTCCGGAGGACGGGCAGGAAGGCAGCGCCGGGACAGCTCCGGAGGACGGGCAGGAAGGTGGCGTAGGCCGCGATGGGACCCCTCCATTGTCAGCTGGATCGCCAGAGCACTGGGATCGAGAGCAGCAGCTGGTGGAACCCCTGGCGGGTCAGGCGTAGACGGGACCCTGGACGGAACATGGGCTGGTGTCAGCGGGACCCCCGACGGAGCAAGGGCTGGTGTCGACGGGACCCCAAACAGGACAGGACAAGATTTTGGCGGGACCCCCGCTGGAACAGGTATCGGCGGGACCACCAACAGGAGAGGACAGGGAGTTGGCAGGACCCCCGGCGGAACAGGTGTCAGCGGGATAATCACCGGTGTTGCCGGGACAGGTGTTCCCGATGAAACAAGGGCTGGTGTCGGCAGGACCCTCGGCGTAGCAAGTGTCTGCAGGACCCCCAACAGGACAGGATATGGTGTTGGCAGGAAACCCGGCGGAGCACGTGTCGGCGGGACTCCCAACAGGACAGGATATGGTGTCGGCAGGAAACCCGGCGGAGCAGGTGTCGGTGGGACCCCCAACAGGACAGGATATGGTGTTGGCAGAAAACCCGGCGGAGCAGGTGTCGGAGGGACCCCCAACAGGACAGGATATGGTGTTGGCAGAAAACCCGGCGGAGCAGGTGTCGGAGGGACCCCCAACAGGACAGGATCTGGTGTTGGCAGTAAACCCGGCGGAGCAGGTGTCGGCGGGACCCTGAACAGGACAGGATCTGGTGTTGGCAGGAAATCTGGCGGAGCAGGTGTCGGCGGAACCCCCAACGAAACAGGTGTTGGCGGGACCCACGGCGGGACAGGTGTCGGCGGGACCCCCAACAGGACAGGGCACGGAGTTGGCAGGACTCCCAGCGGAACCCCCAACGAAACAGGAAATGGGGTTGGCAGGACCCCCGGCAGAACAGTAGTCCGCGGGACCTCCAACAGGACAGGACACGGAGTTGGCAGGACCCCCAGCAGAACCCACAACGGACCAGGACATTGGGTTGGCAGGACCCCCGGCCAGAACAGTAGTCGGCGGGACCCCCAACGGGACAGGACATGGGGTTGGCAGGACCCCCGGCAGAACAGTAGTCAGTGGGACCCCCAACGGCACAGGACATAGAGTAGGGACTTGAGTAGGGACTCGAGTAGGGACTAGAGATGGGACTTGAGAGGGAACTCGAGAGGTGACTCGAGAGGAGACTTGAGAGGGAACTCGAGAGGAGACTTGAGAGGCGACTCGAGAGGAGACTTGAGAGGCGACTCGAGAGGAGACTTGAGAGGGACTCGAGAGGTGACTTGAGAGGGGACTTGAGAGGGGACTTGAGAAGGGACTTGGAAAGGGACTCGAGAGGGGACTTGGAAAGGGACTCGAGAGGGGACTTGTGTCGGTCAGTACGCCGACAGGACACGGGGAGCTGGAGTCAGCCGGAACGCCGACAGGACACGAGGAGCTGGCGTCGGCCGGAGAGCCAACAGGAGACGAGGGTGCTGGAGTCGGCCGCTACGTCGACAGGGCACGAGGGGCTGGAGTGGGCCGGACCGTCGACAGGACATGAGGGGCTGGAGTCCAAAGCATGGCTTCTGGGCTCGGGTTACTAGCCTGGACTTGCGACTCCTTCTCTTAGGAGCCTTTTGGAGGCTCCGTGGACCTCCAAAAGCCAGAGTATCCGAGAACGGATCCTGGACAGGAGCAGGAAATGGGGAAAAAGAAGGGGCTGACTCCAGACAGAACACACTGAGACGTATGGTGTCGGGTTGGGAATTGGGAGGCAGGGGGCTAGCATGCCTGGGGCTAGCAGGCCGGGAATCACATGTCGGGAGGAAGTTCAGAATCCAGCCAGGTAAGAACTTCGCCAAACATGGCTTCTCTGTAGCCATCTGGTGCGCCTCTGCCAGAGCAGCCTCTTTCTGCTGAACACTGGACGCTCGCCTCTACCTACCATAAACTAAGTAACTCCACCTCAAATGGATCTGCTGGGCCCATCTTTGGTTAGATCCTTCTGTCAGGGTAGAGCGAAGCAGACAGGACCCAAATGCAGATTTCACAGAATATTCCTTTATTTCAAGGTTAACTAGAAACAAAACAGAACTCTTCCCCGTGAACACAGTCAAGACAAACAAGGATCTAACAATGACAGACAGAAAAACCAGAACTTAAAAACACACAGGACTAATCAAAGAAACAAGAGACAGGTGAGAAGGGAGGAGAAAACACAGGGGCACCAGGTGAACACAATCAGGAAATCAGGTAGGAGGGAACAGGTAGGAGGGAACACACAGACAGGAAACCAAAGACAGATCGAGACAAGACAAAACACAAGGCAAGGCAAGTTTATTTATATAGCACTTTTCAACACAAGGCAATTCAAAGTGCTCTACAAAAAACGAAAGACATTAAGAAAATGGCATTTAAAATCAGTCATTAAAAATAAAAAGATAGTAAAATAAACATTAAAAGAAAAATACATGGAGAAACACACAACACAGACAGACAAAAGCATCTATTACACTATTTGTTCCCCTCTCATATTCACAGGATGGGTGATTAGAGACTTTGGGGGAAACCTCAGCTTTATGAACGTCCTGTCTGTTGGTTTGGCTAGAGAGGGCTGAGGGTCTTTCCCTGCGAGGAGGACCAGGCCTGAAGGAGGAGGACCTGCACCAGCTGCACCTACAGAACTTAGCCCATGCTGGGCATAGCTGTTACCACCTGCACAGGCCTAGCCTGTCACTTTATGTGACAAAATGTGTTTACTTAATCAATTAACAGATTAACATTTAGTGTAACTTATGTATATTATTTCGTTTTATTTAAAAAAAAATGGTGATGGTTCATGCTTGATAACTTTTAGTTCACATTTCAATAAATTGTATTTGCATTCCTTTTGTCCGTTATTCTTACTGAAAATGTTAGATTACACATTCACATCTGACTGAAGATTGGCACCATTCATTTGTGACGTTGCAAACTCTGCGGTACAAGGCTCAAGTGTTGTGAAGCTCATAAAGTGAGGCAAATGCATTTGATCAGCTGACTTTTTTTTGCCAAACTTTATAGGCCTGACAATAATCACACTGTCTCTGAGGTGCAACGTAAAACAACACAAACATTAAGTTCCTGTTAGACTACAAAACTATTCAGTGTGCAGGTCTTTGTGTTACAATATAAGTGTCTTTTAGTGAATGTCCTGTACTGCTCTTAAATCTCATCACATCAGCTTCTCCTTTCCCTCTTGGATGTTCTTCTGGACCCTCAGAGAAAGAGAACATGGTGAAGCAGTCCTGTCTCTCAGGCATGTGCTTTCCTAACAGAAATATCAAAACACATATTATTGCAGAGCAAGTGTGTTATTTAAGAAAGAGGTGTGTTTGTTTGTTCAGGGGCTATAAATAAAATGATTTTTTTTATTTGAATGTGTTTCTTTAATTCAACAGTGTACTACAAAGATAATCAGGTTATGAATAAACCGTTCTAAATTCATCAACATTGAAATAAATGTATTATTAAAATAATATTTAACTGTTATCAAAACTTAGTGCAACTGTAGAAGCTTGCTCTGTTCGGTTGTCTCACTGAAACAATCACTTTTAACAAGTTTTTTACAGTCAATATGCAGAGACAAAGGGTCGCAGTTCTCACTATGTTCAATAATATTTGCCGTAAATACATTGAAATGTGAAAGTTGAACAAAAAAGTGATGTTGCTAGGTAAATGTAAATGTAACCTTTTGCTAAGAAAGTACACTCAACATCACTGATGTGTAGGTGATCTAGTATTCAGTCATGTTTAATGGCATGTATATCAGTGTATTTGAGTCATTACTTTATTTTTTAAAACCAATAACTTTATACATTCTTTGTAAAGTATGAAAAAGGTGTACCTTGGAATCCGTGCTGAAGTTCTCATGTTCTCAAGTTACATGTGTGGGTTACAGACTTCTTTACATGCAAACAACTTTGTATCTTCTTTTAAAAACAGGTCATAATCTTATTGTTATACTTAAGAAACTTTGGATGTGTTTCTCATGAGTCAGTCAAATGAATTTGTTTTCATATGCCATATTCATATGTATCACACACGTAAGGGTAAGACACAAACCTATTTAACAAATGCAATGCAATGGATAAGCTTAATTTTCACTGAAGTCACAGATAACGTCATATCTAATATTTAAACAAATAATTTCCTTGTCACTAAAGCATTGACCACGCTATTCATCGTCCTTAAATGCAGGCATTAAGTTACATGTTTCGTTCTACAGCCACGATAAGGCTGTTTCTCAAGTGTAATGATAATAAAATGAAAAGAGGCATTGGTAATAATATTAAAAACAACAATGTTTTGGTCGTTCGTCGGATAGGCGGTTAGCTGCAAGAAATAACTCCAGTTCAACAAACCATATTACAATATCTAAGGGAGCGTTATTTCCGGACCATCTTGAAATGTGACGTTCATATTTGAAAGATACACACATTTCATTGTGAGGTTGATTTAATATACACTAAGCCTCTCTTCAACAATACGTTGACGCTAGCTAGTCTATTTTATGCTACAGTAGAGCATAGCGAATTTAAATGAACCTTAACAATGCATACAGTAACCTAACTAGCAAACTAACTATCTAACGTACAAGGATGACCTTATTTTACCAACCTCGCACAGAAGCCTTTTGGTATACAGTAGCATCCCACTTAATGTTTTACACTTCTCTATTACGTTTAACTTGGATGCTACGCATAGCATCGTTAGCACAGATGGAGCTAACAATTGCTCAAATGCTAACCCAACTCTAAACATTCATTAACGTTAGCTTAATAAACACACCAGTAACATAACATAAAGTACGCAGGGTTGACTTACCGAATAAACTGCATTCATGGACGGTCTGTTTTAACCGCAGATAAATCCTATATTTACATGACGAATAGTCCACCAGGAACCAACATAACAAACACGGCCGAGTTCAAGTAGTGTTCTCCTCATGAGCTGAGCCCCTGTAGCATCACGGAGCCAATGGAGCTAACAGAGCTAGCAGTGAGACAGAGGAGCTAGGAGCAGCAGTTCCGTTGTCATGAAGGGGGAATATAACTATATACAGAATATGTTTTTGTAGATCCAGGCTAGAAACATGTTCATTTTCTGATGTTAAGTTGGACATTTTAACATAGGGTCTACGGGAATTGCTCCCATCTGCATCCATCGCCTACAGTTTGCAGCATTGGGCTTCACCGCACTGTCCGGGAGTTCGCCGCTTGGCTCTGATAGGCCAGAAGTCGGTTTGATTGCATTCAGGCTCGATTGCTTATCCTGTCTGGGTAGCCCGGATGATACTGCATCGACATTTTTGATGTCGAATTTTAAACACAGAAATTGTCCATTCGAATTGTTTTAACTTGAATTGTTACATTTTTATTTCACATAGGTACATTCGGAGCAAAACAATTCAGATACATGATTTCCAAAGCAACTATTTTCAATGCTATAAATTCGGTGTCTGATACAATTCAAATACTTCTGACTCTTGTTTGCTTCCATAGATATCTCAAATATATATGCATTGCCAACTGTTTAAGTTAGAATTAGAGATTGGTGTCATGGCGAAGAAAAAAAAGACCTTTCCATAATGTCCTGCAATGGTACTGAATGTTGCAACTGAAAAATAATATTTAATGTAGAATAGTTTGATATTGACTTTATTTACAGCTACTTGTTGTCACATGACAGCTATGCTCGTCCAGTCTGTGGTGATGGCAGAGGTCAGCTGGGCTGGTGTGCAGGGGGGCAAAGGAGGAGTCAGCATTATGCTGCTCGTCTGGATTTCCATAGCAGGTGAGTCTTTGCTCCTCCGTTTGTCTTGGTTCTTTGGAGTCAGTGGACAGGAGCTTGTGCTTTTGAAGACTCCAACTTTTCATGTTTCTTGTTCTATTGTCAACGAGTGATGTTATTGTCATCTTACTCTTTTTATTATTTATAAAACTTTACATTTGACATTTTTCCTTACAAAAGCCACTCTAGATGTTATGTGCCTCTGTCCCATCCTAAACCTGATCATCTCCATCTGTCCACCAGACGACTTCCTCATTTACCTCTCATCCAATGTTGCCTTGTTGAGTTGTACTAAGCCATTTAAAGTTACTCTTTTTTATATAATAATTCATCATGAATATTGTGTTGTTGACTTTTCTGTGCAAAAAGTTTAATTATTATTGTTGAAAGATAATTTATAAATATGTTTATATTGTTCATTTATAAAGTATAAAGTAGTACATTCTCAATACTAGACCACGCTTGGCTCCAAGTTAGTTCTGAGCAGAGGTCGCGTTAACCGAATATTTTCCGTCTATGACGGATTTATTTTACGTGGTACCAGAGCACCCTAGGCAGAAGGTCCATGATCGATTTTGTTATCGTATCATCGGACCTGAGGCCGTATGTTTTGGACACTCGGGTAAAGAGAGGGGCTGAGTTGTCAACTGATCACCATCTGGTGGTGAGTTGGGTCGAGTGGCGGGGGAAGCCTCTGGATAGACCTGGTAAGCCCAAACGTGTAGTTCGGGTGAACTGGGAACGTCTGGAGGAGGCCCAAGTTCAGGAGGCCTTCAACTCACACCTCCGGCGGAGCTTTTCGGGCATTCCTGTGGAGGTTGGGGACATTGAACCAGAGTGGTCGGTGTTCAAAGCCTCTATTACCAAAGCAGCGGCGGGGGGCTGTGGTCTCAAGGTCTTAGGTGCCTCAAGGGGCGGTAACCCTCAAACCTCCTGGTGGACACTGGTGGTCAGGGAAGCCGTCTGACTGAAGAAGGAGGCCTTCAGGGATTTGTTATCCCGGGGGACTCCCGAGGCAGTTGCAAGGTACCGACAGGCCCGAAGGGCAGCAGCCTCAGCCGTGGCCGAGGCAAAGCAGCGGGTGTGGGAGAAGTTCGGAGAAGACATGGAAAAGGACTTTCGGGCGGCACCAAAGTTGTTCTGGAAAACTGTCCGACACCTACGGAGGGGGAAGCAGGGAACCATCCAAGCTGTGTACAGTAAGGATGGGACGTTGTTGACCTCAACTGATGGAGTGTTAGGGCGTTGGAAGGAACACTTTGAGGAACTTCTGAACCCGACAACTCTGCCCTCTATGTTAGAGGCAGAGCTGGAGTATGACGGGGGATCAACTTTTTACTCTCGCAAGGATCCTGGAGGGGGCCTGGGCGTATGCTTATCCGGTCTACATGTGTTTTGTAGACTTGGAGAAGGGTATGACCGAGTTCCCAGGGAGTTACTGTGGGAGATGCTGCAGGAGTATGGGGTGAGGGGGTCTCTACTCAGGGACATCCAATCTCTGTACTACCAAAGCGAGAACTGTGTCCGGGTCCTCGGCAGTAAGTCGGACCCATTTCCGGTGAGGGTTGGCCTCCGCCAGGGCTGCGCTTTGTCACCAATCCTGTTTGTAATATACATGGATCGGATTTCGAGGCATAGTCGTGGGGGAGGGGGTCTGCAGTTCGGTGGGCTAAGGATTGCACCACTGCTTTTTGCAGATGATGTGGTTCTAATGGCTTCATCGATCTGCGACCTTCAGCACTCACTGGATCGGTTCGCAACCGAGTGTGAAGCGGCTGGGATGAGGATCAGCACCTCCAAATCTGAGGCCATGGTTCTCAGCAGGAAACCGATGGACTGTCCACTCCAAGTAGGGAATGAGTCCTTAAACCAAGTGAAGGAGTTCAAGTATCTCAGGGTCTTGTTCTCGAGTGAGGGAACAATGGAGCGTGAGATGGCCCGGAGAATCGGAGCAGCGGGAGCGGTACTGCTGTCGCTTTACAGCACCGTTATGACGGAAAGAGAGCTGAGCCAGAAGGCAAAGCTCTCTGTCTACCGGGCCATTTTCGTTCCAACCCTCACCTATGGTCATGAAGGATGGGTCATGACCAAGCGGAAAACTGTGGGGAAGAGCCGGGACGCCAATACGGAAGTGCCACACACTGCAGTTCATATATTGGCCGATAGGCGATGACTGCAGAAAGGAGCAATTTCCATAGACCCCCATGTTAAAATGCCCAACTTTACAGCAGAACAAAACATGTTTCTACCCCTGGCTCCAAACATTTTATTATCGATATAGTTAGATTCCACCTTCATGATTATGGATCTGTGAGTGAATTGTTTTCTAACACAACCCTTTTATTTATATTAGGTCTTAAAGTTTTTGCATAAATTAGGGTGTGGTCACATTGAGTGACAGCTCTGTGAAGTGACTGCTGCTGCTAGCTTCTTGTCTCTCTGCTAGCTATTCCGTGAAGCTACTGGGACTCTGCCTGCTCAGCTCATCCAGGGAACACAACTTGACCCCGGCCGTGTTTGTTTGTTCTTCATGCTTATATATCGGACTATTGTGACTCGCTCTGCGGTTGAAACAGATGGTTGCGGTAAGTGAAATTTGAGTACTTTATTTATGTGTTAATGATTTTAATCAGCTACGTAATGAATGTTAAGGCTTGGGTTATCGTGTAAGCGAGTGGTAGCTACATCGGTGCTAACGATGCTAATAGTAGCCTCCAAGTTAAAATCATAGACTGTATATATAAAGGTTAAAACGAAAGAGACAAGTGTTAAGCGTTAAGTGGGATAATACTGTAGAACAAGCGGCTTCTGTTTGAGGTTAATAAAATAAGGTCATCCTTGTAACTTAGAGAGATATTTTATTATGTAGGTGGGAACTGTATGCATCGCTAAGGTTAATTTAAATTGGCTATGCTCAAGTATGTAGACAAGTTAACGTTGAAGTAGTGTATGAAATCAACCTCACAATAAGATGTGTGCATATTACAATTATTAATATCATATTTCAAGATGATTACTTAGATATTACAATATGGTTGGTTGAGCTGGAGTTCATTATTGAGCTTACACGTTAACGTCACAGTCATCTGAAGAACGAACCCAAACCTTGTTGTTTTTATTAATTTCATTACCAAATGGGTATCAAATAAACAGTAAGCATTGGTAACACAACTTCCAAAGTTACAGTAAAATAAAAAGGCCCCTGACTCGGACAATACACAATCCAACATGTTCAACAGAAGATAATCAGTTATATTGTTTGTACACATGGTACTTTACATATATATCTGTTTGTTTAAGGGGTCCAGGTGATGCAGACAGGCTGGACCAGAGAGTGAGAGACAGAACTGGACTCCTCACAGCAGTGAACTTCAGCACAGGTACAAAGACTCTTTTTTTCATACTGTACAAAGAATCAAGAAAGATATTGGTTCAAATAAATGAAGTATTGACTTGAATACACTGATATACATCCCATTAAACAATACTAAATACTAGATCACCTACACATCAGTTAAGTTGAGGGTTTTTTCCATGCAAAAAGTTACATTTAGATGTTAACAAGCAATATGATTTTGTCAGCTTTCTAATTTAATGTATTGAAGGCAAATATATTTAACACATAGTGAGAACTGCTACTATTTATCTCAATATTGTCTGTAAAAACGTGGTAAAAGTGATTCTTTCAGTGAGACAACAGAGCAAGCTTCTACAGTTGCACTACGTTTTGATAACAGTTAAATATTATTTTGATAATAACATATATTTCAATGTTGATGAACTTCATACTGTTCATTCATAATCTGATTGTCTTTGTAGCTCACTGTTGAAATAAAAAAAAAACATTACAATTACAAAATAATTATATCTACAGCCCCTAAACACACAAACACACCGCTTTCATAAATAACACACTTGTTCTGCAATAATATGTTTTATATTTCCTGTAATTTTTGTTAGGAAAGGACATGCCTGAAAGACACAACATTTTTCTCCTTCTCTGAGGGTCAAGAAGAACATCCAAGAGGAACATTAAAAGCTGATGTTATGAGATTTTAAGACCAGTACAGGACATTCACTAAGAAACTACTTTTATTGTGAAAACACAGTCAGCTGATCGAATGGACCTATTTCCACATCTACACTCCATCAGCTGATTATGTCTATTTGCCTCACTTTATGAGATTCACATCACTTGTGCCTTGTACTGCAGAGTTTGAAACATCACAAATAAATGGGGCCAATCTTCAGTCAGATGTGAATGTGTAATCTAACATTTTCAGTAAGAATAATGGACAAAAGGAGTGCAAATACAAATACAATTTATTGAAATGTGAACCAAAAGTTAATCAAACATGTTTTAAATAAAAAGCACATATGGACAGAAGGTGTAAAACTATTACATGTATAAGTAAACACATTTAGTAGATACAGTGACAGACTAGGCCTGTGCAGTTGGTATCAGCTTTGCCCAGCATGGGCTCCTCCATCAGGCCTGGTCCTCCTCGCTGAGGAAAGACCCTCAGTCCTCTCCAAACCAACAGACAGGACCTCCATCACACGGAGGTTTCTCCCTGAAGTCTCTGCAGCTCTCTGGACACCACGCTGTCTCAATTCGTCCACACTGAATATGAGAGGGGGAAAATGAAAATAATAAATGCTTTAGACAATAAGAAACATAAAGTTGACTGTTGAGTTGCTCAGTTTTTTTAGATTGTCAATAATATTACTGTATAACTAATATCTCAGGTTAAGAGGCACATTCAAATAAAGATTGGTATTTAAATACATGTTGTCTTTTGAATTGTTTGTCTAAAGTCAAGGATCTAGAACTGGTACTTAGTTTTAATGATTCAGTTATTATGCTGTTTGGAGGAGGCCTCACAGGTAAGAGCACTAACTAGCTACCATCACATGTACCTTAGCTTGACTTAAATGTATTAAACGTATAATTTCGTGATATCAAAATATAAATAACTAATGTCATGCAAACATACTCATATTTGCTTGATTTCAGTGTTGAATTTAGCACAATTGCATACACACGTTAAGGGAATTTAAGATTCTGAAGTATTATGCTAAAAACTCAATAACTTAGATTATTATTTATAGTTTTGCTGAATAGTTTCATGTCCGCTTACCTTAGAAACGTAAAATGTGACGGCAGTGTGCAGATGGGGAGCATGTTAGCTTAGCTTGGTAGCTTCAGCTAGCTCTGGAACTTCCAGCTCGGTGGCAGGAGGTCCCGCCTCTTTACCCTTATTTGGAACAGGCGGGAGTTGAACTCTGACGTCACTGTCGAGCCGTTAGTGGCCGACTCCGCCTACTAAGGGCTTCTCGGCAACTCTGCAGAATCCTATAGGTGACGTCACGGACCCTACGTCCATTTATATATACAGTCTATGGTCATGACCATAGACTGTATATATAAATGGACCACAGAACAAGATTGCGGATACAAGCGGCCGAGATGGGTTTTCTCCGCAGGTATCTCCCTTAGGGATAAGGTGAGAAGTTCAGTCATCCGGGAGGGACTCAGAGTTGAACCGCTCCTCCTTCGCGTCGAAAGGAGCCAGTTGAGGTGGTTCGGGTACCTAGTAAGGATGCCACCTGGGCGCCTCCCTAGGGAGGTGTTCCAGGCACGTCCAGCTGGGAAGAGACCAAGGGGTAGACCTAGGACCAGGTGGAGGGATTATATCTCTTCGCTGGCCTGGGAGCGCCTTGGGATCCCCCAGTCAGAGCTGGTTGATGTGGCCAGGGAAAATAAAGTTTGGGGCTCTCTGCTGGAACTGCTACCACCGCGACCCAACCACGGTTAAGCCGGAGAAGATGGATGGATAAAAAACAAAACTAAGGTAGAAGAGCACAAGATATTTACTACAAACGAGGTTCCAGTGTGCTGCAAAGCATACAGGGTGTCACCCCACACGCGTCAGATCATAATAGACCAGGTAGAGCAGATGCTTAGGGAGGGCATTATTGAACTGTCACAGTCAGCCTGGGCGTCCCCAGTGGTCTTGGTTCCAAAACCTGACATGTCCCCAAGATTTTGTGTTGACTTTCGACCTCTAAATGCTAAGACTCTGAAAGATGCCTATCCTTTGCCACTTATTCATGAGTTGTTGGAGTCATTGCATGGAGCCTCATTCTTCAGTACCCTTGACCTAAAATAAGGCTACTGGCAAGTGGCAATGTCAGAAGAAAGCAAGGCCAAAACAGCAGTAATCACACCGATAGGCCTCTACCAGTTCAAGTGCATGCCATTTGGGCTGAAGAACGCCGGTGCATCTTTCCAGTGATTGATGGAAAAGATCCTGGGGGAGTTGAGGGGAAAATCTGCTTTGTGTATATCGATGATGTAGTCATCTTTTCACCCTCACCAGAACGGCACCTCAACGATTTAAACGCTGTGATGAAGAGACTTTATGAGGCCAATTTAACACTCAATCTGAAGAAATGCCATTTCTTCCAGCAAGAGTTAAAGTTCCTTGGCCATATAGTGTCTGAGAAAGGGGTTAAGGTGGATCCAGAGAAAACACTGGCAGTGAAAGAATATCCTACTCCTAACAATGTCAAGTCACTGCAACAATTTATGGGACTTGTGGGATGGTACCACAAATTAATTTCCCACTTTGCAGACATGGCAGCTCCCTTGTATCGCCTGACAAGGAAAGCGGTGGAGTGGATATGGAGCGAAGAATGCCAGCATAGCTTTGAACACTTGAAACAGGCTATGGTCAGTGCTCCCATCCTAACACAACCTAACCACTCAATTCCTTTTGAGGTGCACACAGACGCTAGTGCTGCCAGTTTGGGTACAGTCTTAGTCCAAGCTACTGAGGAAGGGGAGCAGGTGATAGCTTATGCTTCACAGGGATTGAGAGGAGCCGAGTGTAACTACTCCACATCAGAAAAGGAATGTCTAGCTGTTGTATGGGCTGTTGAAAAATTGCGACATTTTCTTGAGGGAAAATAATTCACTGTATACACAGACCATGCTGCTTTGACTTGGACCTGCAACTGTCCGAAGACCTCTTCCCGGCTGACTAGGTGGATCTTACGACAGAAAAGGCCTGCACAACATAGTGACTGATGCAGCGTATGTTGCCTCAAACACCTCTCACTGTACTTCTGACTTACCAACCACCCTATCAGACATACGAGAGGCCCAGGAACGGGACCCTGAAATCAGTGACAAGGCAAAACAGTCTGCTGCCATTTGTAAGCCAGATAGGATAGGGTACACTGTGTTACAGGGTATTCTGTATCGGCGGTCGCCTGTGAGATTAGGGGGAGACAAATATCAGCTAGTGGTTCCCAAGAGTCTAGTAACATCTTTTCTGGAGTACTTCCACAACCATCCCCTGAGTGGACATCTGGGCAGACTTAAGACTCTTCTTAAGATCCTTGAGGTGGCCTGGTGGCAGTCTGTTAGGAAGGATGTGTGGGCCCATGTAAAGTGTTGCAACAACTGCCAGGCCTACAAAGCGGATAATCAAAAACCAGCAGGGTTCATGCAGCCTACCCCTGTGGAGGAGCCCTGGGAAAAGCTGGGGATTGATCTTATGGGACCTTTTCCCCGCAGTAAAAAAGGCAATTGCTTTCTCCTCGTGGTTGTGGATTATTTCACAAAGTGGGTTGAGATGTTTCCCCTAAAAGACAGCAAAACTCACAAGATTGTCGCTGTCTTGAAAGATGAGATCTTCACCCGTTTCGGTGTCCCACGTGAGTTGGTTTCTGATCGGGGAGCGCAGTTCACTGGCCATGAAATGGCCAACCTATGCAAATCCTGGGGAGTCACACAAAAGTTCACCACCAGCTATCATCCTCAAGCCAATCTCACGGAACGGTCCAACCGGACCATCAAAACGATGATTGCTTCTTATGTGGGGACACAACATAAGAACTGGGATCAGGGAATTTCGTTTTGCCGTCAATGCTGCCTATCATGAAACAACGGGGCAAACACCTGCAGTCCTGGCACTCGGAAGATCCCTGAAAGGCCCACTGGAGAGGTTGATCAGCCCTCCACCTCCACCTCATCAACCTACATATACGCTACTGGAAAGACAACAAAAGATGGTGGAACAAGTAAAAAAGAGAGTTGGGGTATGCCAAGCCAGACAAGCCAAGTATTATAATACCCACAGGAGAGGTGCACAACTCCTGCTGGGAGACCTGGTCTGGGTCCGCACTCACCCACTCTCCAAAGCATCAGAGAGCTTTTCAGCAAAGCTTGCTGGTGGTCGGGTCCATGTACAGTGGTGAGAAAATTAGGCCCTATCAATTACCAGATAAAGTGGAACGGCCAAAACAAGAAAATGGACACTATCAATGTGGTCAACCTAAAACCCTACTTCGGGGTGCAGCCGCTCATACCTCCGGGGGGGGGGGGGGGGATCTGTGACAGTCGCAGATGAATCTAAGTGTTTCTTATAAACTGTAGTGGCAGGGGAAAAGGTTTAAGGCATGTTGATTATCATGAAATGAAATTAACTATGATACCTGTATAATATCCTCGCTACTGCAGTTCTTAATGTCCACTGTTATGTACAGTTTGAGGGTGTGGGTCATTAAGCCCCATCTACATATTCACCTGTCGCGGCGCGCACGTGGCCTTTTTAGTGGGCGTGTCAACAGGATGCCAGGGGTTGGTTCTCACGGGAGGAGGAAGCGTGTGTGTGGCGGATGCGGGTCTTCAGCGGGATATTTAAGTTTCCTCAGCATGTATACATATGTTAAAATGCAACGGGGAAGTAACTGATTGTGGATATTGCATTGACCGACCTGGAAGCACGTCTCTGTGGAGAGGACGCACACAGATGGAGAGAGAGATTCTCTCCAACACAGGGTGAGATCGCTCCTTTGTGCCACGCCTTTCTTCGTATTTTTCTTTCTGTGGATTATAGCCTAAATAGGCCTACAAACATTTCCAGTTTTTTGCTGCTGACGGGCGCAGGAGCAACAGCCTTTTTTTTGTCAATGAACTATGGCCTGGATTAGGCAGTAAAGACAATTTCGGTGTATCGCCGAGCGGACTTTTTGTTGGGTTTTATTTGGCTCGAAAACTGTGAATACACTTGAATAACGTATAAAACCTGTCTTTGTTTATTTTGTGAATGTGTGCATATAGACTGTAGTAAATACACTTCCGTGGGGACTATTTTGTGGAAAGAGCAGATTGTCCGTTTATCAGTTCTGTTTACCTTTATAATATTATTTCATTCAAGAACCCCTTGTGCGTTTAATTAACACAACTATTTTAGATAGTTGATCGTTACAAACAAACACTGACATAAAACGAAAAAAAGGCAGAGTTGGAGAGGAGCCAAAGACACGGCAGCCATCATCACCGGCGCAATCTATCCTTATGTTACGTTAGCATATAGCCTAAGGTTGGGGCACTAGTCTCTGGTCCTCTTAAAGGGGCAGCGTGTAATGTATAACTGTATGTCAGTAACTGTCCCTGTTAATAGTTTTAACCTTGTTGCATATATCTGTAACTTATTTGCTTAATGGAACATAAATAAATTCACCTTTTTCTTATCTTTTCTTTGTTATAACCTCAGTCCCTCAAGCCCTCCTGCAGCCCCCCCTCTCCCTGCCTGTCCACATGTCCGTCGTCCCTCCACCCTGGCACTTCCTTCCTCTGTCTCAGGTGGAGCTGGGCCCCCTTTTCTCCAACTCCAGCCCCTTCTCCTTCTCCCAAAGCTTTTTAATGGTGGCACCGCCTGGCCAGGCCCCCAGACCAGGCCTCCAAGCTTCTTTTGGCCCTTACTCAGTAACACAGGTAAGAGGGAGAAGAACAGGACAGACATATTTCAGTTGGGTTGACAGAAGATGAAAAGGAACGGATAATGTGCAGCAAGCCGGTTATTAATGAGAGGAAGAGTACTTCCCGACACGTCTCACTCTGCTCAGCTTTCTGTCCATATTTGCATAAAAGTTGAGCTTGACAGCTGATCTGCTGAGAAAGACTGTGAAGGATGTGAGTATAATGACCAGCTCACTGTACATTGTCCCGCTTAAACAGCTACTTAATATATAAATCAGCAATTTGAATCACAATGTTGTTTTACAAATTATTTGTATTCATTTATAAATGATCATATTGCCTCCACCAAGAAATAAAAAGTCCACTCTGCTTAGCAACAGCAGGCACAGCAGAGACAGCAACAACACTTAAAATGACAGCAGCACTGATCGAGGTTTTCTTTAACTGTCTGTTCACATTTATTTTCTATTACCAGTCTTTAAACACTTTCAGAGCCCACACCGTGTTCCTGTCTGTCTTCTTCTGTAGATGGCCCAATTCCAAACTGCCCCCCTACTCCCACTTCGTCTGTAGTGACACTCACAGCTGAATGCTGCCACAGCTTTCAGGTCGGGGGTGTAAATACAGCAGTTTTGGAACAAACTCCCCTCTCTCCGGTAGAAACAGGAAATGCTGTTACTTTTCGTAGCAACGGTTTCAAGTCAGCATCACTTGGACAAAAAATTATAAACAATAACTCAAATAAAACTCCAAACATCTTTAATGGAGATTATTTATATATTTTAAATATTCTGCTTACAAGCTGCTTGGTTTTTGAAACAGTTAGTAAATATACACAACTTAACAATCAAATGCACGTTTTCCATTTTCTAGACTAGACACGGGTATATGATCTTAAGTAAAAAATACGAAGTAACCATGAAGTTGTTAACTTATCTGTATGGCAGTTTTTCAGTAAATGTTTGCAAATAACTGTTTAACAGCCTGGGACCGGCTCAAACCACGTTGGGTAGATCAGGCAGTGCATCAGGTGAAGTCAGGACAGATGCAGACTCATTGGCACTTAATGTGGAAGTGTGTAGGGGTTGGGTGTGGGGGGCGGTTTGGAAATGGGCCGATATCTTTGTCCTCCAGTCTTTAAGTCTCTTTCCTCCTATTGATTTCTTGATCTTCTTTTTTTCTTTTCTTTGCTGGGTACAGTTCAACCATCATGAATCCAAAGTTTTGTGGTCTCGAAAAGTTTACAAAAAACAATATTAAAAAACATTTCTCGTTGTTTTCTGCCAGAGGAAAAGTAATGTGTGTTTGTACAGCTGACATTAAATTGACAGGACTTCCTCCTGGAGAAAGATATGATCACATGGTCTCTTGGACAAAGTGTTCTTCACACAGTCAGCTACCCAACGGTCTGCTAAAACGAGCATGCTAATGTCCAAATGTACCAATCAGAACCGGGTTAATGTTAATTCTACATTAATTCTACATAAATTGTTATAGCTAACTGTCTTGATTCCCCATTATTTTTCCATAGCACATATCAGAGCCCGTCCTCCCTCTTTCCGCCTTCCTCCTTTCAGAGCATGTGGAGAGGGTTAGCGATAAGGGCAGGCAGGAGGGGTTTAGGGTGCGGACTCTGTTCCACAGACAGAGCGACACCAGAGCCCGCGGGACCTGCATCACCCTTCATGCTTTCAAGGACACAGAGGAGCACAAGGCCACCTGTCTCCCACAGGTGAGGACCAGAGTTCTCTCAGGCTGCAGCCACACGAGGACAAAAACGGCCGTTTGCGTTACTGTTTAGTGTCATATAGACCATTCGGCCAAACGAGGACGACCGCATACGGCACTAAACGACTGAGGAAACGATAACGGGTCCCAAGGTGGATAGAACGGCATACCCAACGCTCTGGGGGGTCAAACAGCTCCGTGTGTACGACCTATACGATCATTTTCTGATAATGATTGCGCAATAGCCCCGCCTCTCCCCACCTCTGCTGCTCACCTCCGCGTACCCCGCGCCATTGCTGATGTGTTTCGCCACCAACAACAACAACAATGGCGGATCGCAGAGTTGCTATCGTGCTCCGGACGCTACTGACCATGCTACAGTTCTTTGTGCAACATCTACAGCAGACTTACACATCCGGGGGGGATCTTACTCGCTGCTTTTGTGGATATGTACTGCAGCTTCAGCGATCATTTTCTGATAATGATTGCGCAATAGCCCCGCCTCTCCCCACCTCTGCTGCTCACCCCCGCGTCAAAGTAAACTGCACACTGAATTCAGATTATTTATCTTTCTCTCGATATGGACATAAACGCGAGTGAAGTCTAATCTGACAGGACGGAGACACCTCTCAAACTACCTAAACTAGTTATAAATATGTTTATTTTTACTGTCGGCCGGGTCACTCATTACTGGATCAGCTGCTGCATGAAACAGACACTGACGCTGTCCAAAGAGAGGGAGGAAAAAGAGAGGCTCCGTGTATTTTTATTATTATATTATATAGAGTCGTTATTCATTTGTTTTAAAGCTCAATAAATAACAAAGAAGACCTTTGACCGGCACTTTTATAATTTTGTCGGAAAGTTTAAACTTTAATACACGTTGACTGGCGAAAAACTCTGCCCGGTTCCCTCGGCCCCCACCGCGGAGAATAAACAGAAGGGCAACCATGACAACCATGCTTCTTCGCTGCTTTTGTGGAGGAAGTTACAGCGCCACGTACAGGCTCCTGCATATGTACTGCAGCTTCTCCAGCGGTTGGAGCTAAATGGAGCTGTCTCGTGTGGGCAGACACTATCCGGATAACTATTGCGTGTGGACGGAAGCTTGTTTGCGGTTGCGTTTGCGTTAATCCTATGCGTTTAGCCGTTTTCGTCCTCGTGTGGCCGGGGTCTCAGTCCTTCTTACTCTTTCATTGCACCATTTTCATTGTTCTTCATATAATCCCTCCAACTGTCCATACTGTTTCCAAGCCTCCTCTAGGGCTGTGCATGGTGACTCTGACTCTACCCAGTGACTGGTTTGAGGATCAACACACAAACCAATCACATAAGGATCAGAGAAGATGGCCCAGTTACATGCACCCTCGCCGCCGGGGGCAGCACAGGGAACGGCAACGGAGGGGAAATCATCACCGCCAGCGTACAACTTCTCATTCACTGAAGTAAAGTGCCAACATATTATGCAACGTTTCGACTTTGCCTGAATATACCTGTATTGATTGTTTCAACACGTCTCTTATGGCTCCCTCCCTAAAAAGCCCATGTGTTCTGATTGGCTAGTGTGTATGCTCTTCTGTCAATATCATTGCAGTGTCACTGCACCTGCGGAATCTCTGTAACCAAGTTTAGTTCCATTCCTACAGTAATTACCACCACAATTAACAATGCTACTCCACTGCGGCCGATTTGCCTATTTAGTCTGATGTTAGATCGGTGAGGTGGGTGCAGTTAAAGAGTAGGACTTCTGTAACATGACCCTACGTGCCAGGGAGGTCACTCCTCAGACTCCAGGAATTAGTTTGAATTCCATGATTTTCTATAATTCAATCTACGTCAACATACACTCTTTTATTACCATCTATATACACTTTGCCTCGGAAATTTAACAGGTCAAAATTCCCTCTTATTTATTTATTTAATCGTTTATTTGGCAGGGACAATGCACAGTAATGAACACTTAAAACATTACAATATGTCAAGCCTAACAGTGTCAGATTTAGCTTTGAGCTAATTTCCATCTGCAGTCCCTCACATAAAACTAACTAACTAAACTATAATCAGAGATGGGGTCGTTACTAAAAAAATGTAATATATTACATATTACTTTAAAAAAAAGTAATATATTACACTACTTTGTTAATCTCTACATAAAGTAACTCGTTACTTTACTCGCAGGGCCGGCCCGCCGCTCCCTACAGGCAGATGACGCAGACTGATAAAGTTTAAAATGTTCTCTTTCGTTCAGTTTCCATTGTCGCATTAGACTGATCCAGATCCTGAATGTTTTCCTATCTGACCATGGCTGTCCTCTGTCTCCTGCTATCTGTATTTTGCGCAGTATATCTCTGCTCACGCTGTTGCGTCGGCGTGTTCTCCTGCGTGTTGGCCATGTGTCGCGCTGGAACACACCGCAAAGACTTCAGCCGAGCACGTACGAACTGCGCATGCGTGAGTGGCAATAACTCTCCTTACCAGCAGGCGGCGGTAGTGTGTATTCGTCATTCAAAAGAGGCAACAACCGGAAGACAGAGAAGAAGAACAGACTACGTGATATAAACAAACAACAAATAGTGTGTGCGTTAGCTTCACCTTAGCATGTGTTCTTTGCAGGTGTTTGTTGAGGTTTGACGTGGTGTTTACAGCAGTGGATAACAGCTTCTGGCCTGGGGCCTCATTTATAAAGGGATATACGCACACAAAATGGCGTACGCCAGTTTCTACGCAATGTTTGCGATTTATAAAATAGTAACTTGACGGGAAAATGTGCGGTCCTCCACGCAAACTCTAACCCATGCGTACGCACTAAGCACAAACACGGGAGAGACGAGAAACTGCGACACCGTTGGCAGAAGGAAGAATGGAGAGAAATGTGTGGAAATAATACCATAAATAAAATGTTACCTCTCATTTATCATATATGAAGAATTCATTTTCAAACATTGATTAAAGCCAATCTTAAAATGATTAAACAAACGCCTGTTTGAGACTCCTCAGTGCACACAAACATAACTTGGAGAAATAAATAAATACGGATATGTTATTGAAAACCACCTCGAATATGTTGTGTTAATGTTATGAAATGTTTTCTCATAAATTATGCGGTAAGCAGGAGGACAGAATTACGTCTAAACTGACGCCGTTTTGCATTTCTATAGGTTGTAGATACGAGCATGGTTTTATATACTTGTTTAATCGTGTTTTATGCCGCTTGCCAAGTCTTGATAAGTCGCTCGTAAAACACAGGAGGTATGGAAACTAAGAACACCATATGTGGTCAATTGTACAGCTAATATAACACAACACATTAGTTGTATTTCCTTTAACTGGTGGATATAGAGTTGCTGCAGAGGAGACGCTGCGCACAGCTGATCGACAGCTGGGACACAAACCACCAAATATAAAAACATAATTCAGATCCAGTCGTCATGACTCCACTCCGGAGGGATTCCCCGATCACTTCTTACAGTTTCTCATCAAGGGTGTACAAACACACTGCCTTTTTCGGACCACTTATTTATTTATTTTGGTGACGATCCGACCTCCATGCTGCTACTCTGGTTCAAACTGCATCCACCAAACAATATGATTTATCTCGACCTCCCCAAAATAACCTAAATCTGACACGATGTGAGATGTCTTTTTTAGCTGTTCTGTCGTCATTTCCTGCGATCTTCTTCATAAAGTCAGTCAGAATGAATGAATGAATGGGCGTTTCTTTGACTATTTATAGGCAAATATGGGCGTTACGTGAAGCCCGCAAAAGCTGCACCGCATTTCGAGTCGATTGTGATTTATAAAGGGAAACCGGCGTAGGAAGTGCTGTACGCACTTTCCTCGACGGTACGCAATGTTTGGTGAATCGGAAAATGTCGGAACATTTCTGTACCTATTTTTTAGATTTCTACTACGTAAGCAACCTTCCCACGTGAATCCTACGCACGGCGTTATAAATGAGGCCCCTGGACACAGTTTGCACCTCACCGTCACATTCCTGTCTATTCTTCGGACAAACTCAAAATAATGGGCATACCTCCACCCCTCGAAAGTTATCGCTGACTCGCCATGTTTATGCAGCACTGCACGAGGAGATGTGGACGCGCAAGTCGCGCAGATTACGTACATATGAACCTGTGGCGGAAACCCCTCTTGTCTGTCAGTGTGATTATGACTGCTGCCGTAGAGCAGTGCTTCTCAAACTTTTGTCAGTAATGTACCCCCTTTGAAACATTTTCTCAGCCAAGTACCCCCTGACCGACCCCGAACATTTTTGATCGGAAAAGCCTATATAAATAATTACAATATAGTGATGTTCCCTCAGTGTGTGATTTATTAACTCCTTCGTGCATGAATTACAACAAACTAAGGATATTTTCATTTTATGCACGAAAAAAAATAAGGTTTTTATAAAACAGATTTTTCCAAGGAGTTTTTCAACTGAAGTAATATATGTTTAACAAACTAATGAACAAAATGATATATTGTGAAAAACTATAAAATACAATACACACATTTGACGTGTTTATATGAGGACCCCCTTGGTGGTTCTAGGAATATTTTATATAAAATTGTGTTTTCTATTTAACTTATTGTACTAAGATTATTTGTGTAATCATGCATGGGTTTTTATTAACCTTTATTTTCTTTAAAAAAAATCTCACGTCCCCCCTGCAGTACCCCAACGTACCCCTAGGGGTCCGCGTACCCCCATTTGAGAATCACTGCCGTAGAGGATGCTATTGCAGTAGTCGAGTCGTGATGTGATGAATGCATGAACAGCAGCAGAGGAGGAGAGTGATGGGCGGAGACGGGCAATGTTTTTGAGGTGGAAAAAGGCGGTCCTGGTGATGTGATTGATGTGGTGGTTGAATTAGAGCTGACTGTCGAAGATGACTCCGAGGTTGCGGATGTGAGGGGGGGGGAGATAGAGTGTGGCTGTCAATGGTGAAGTTGAAATTCTGGATGGCTTTGATACAGGATGGGGGGCCGATGATGATGATGTCTGATTTGGCACTCTTCAATTGGAGATAGTTTGTTTGCATCCATGCTTTTATTTCTGAGAGACAGTTGGTGAGAGTGGAGTGTGTTGTGGGGGTGATGGTTTTTGTTGAGATATAAAGTTGGATGTCATCGGTGTAGCAGTGAAATTGAAGGTTGTGGCGAGGGGGGCAACAATTATTTTGCCAAGGGGGAGCATGTAGAGGATGAAGAGGAGGGGGCCAAGAACCGAACACTGGGGGACGCCTTGGGACAGAGGAGCAGTGGAGAAGGTGCAGTTATTGATGTTGATAAACTGATGTCTGTCGGTGAGGTAGGATTTCAGCCAGGAGAGTGCAGTGTCGGTGATATTGAGTGATGATTCAAGGAGGGACAGCAGGATGGTGTGGTTGATGGTGTCGAATGCTGCAGTGTGGTCGAGGAGGATGAGGATGTTCAGGTTGCCGGAGTCAGAGGAGAGGAGGAGGTCAGATTTTCAGAAGAGCTGTTTCGGTGCTGTGTTTTCATCGGAAACCGGATTGAAATGGCTCAAAGAGGTCATTGGAGCTGAGGTGGGCTTTAAGTTGTGAGGCAATGACACGTTCAAGTGATTTTGACAGAAAGGGGAGATTTGAGATGGGCCGGAAGTTGGACATGATGTCAGATGTGAGTCCAGGTCTTTTGAGAATGGGTGTGACAGCAGCCAGTTTGAGAGAGGGGGGAACTGATCCAGATCTGAGGGAGGAGTTAATGATGGTGGTGATGAGTTGGGAGATGGCAGGGAGGCTCTCTTTAACACATTTGGAGGGCATTGGGTCAAGTGTGCAGGTGGAGTTAATTCCAGTCATGAAGTTGGACAGTTGCATGGGGGTCACAGGGGAGAAGTGGGACAGGGGCTGTGAGGTGAAGGGGGGGGGAGCCAGGAGGGGAGGTGGGGGGTGCTGATGAGGGTGTCAGATTGCTGTAAATGTTGCTGATTTTGGTTTGTAAAAACGAGAGGAAGGAGTTGCACTGCTCTGTGGTGAAGGACGAGGTGGCGTTGTCACAGGGTTTGAGAAGTTTGCTGATGGTGGAGAACAGACGCTTGGGGTTGCTGGAGCCAGACTGAATGAGTTGTGAGTAGTAATTAGACCGGGCTGCTTTGAGTGCGTTACTGTACTGCTGGAGATAGTCTTTGTAGATTTGAAGATGGACTGTTAGTGTGGTTTTCTTGTGTTGGCGTTCAAGTTGACGTTTCCTTGATTTCATTTGGCGGAGTTCGGGGGTATACCAGGGGGCGGAGTGTATGAAAGAGACATTTTTTGTTTTAGTGGGGGCCAGTTCATTGAGACAGAAGGAGAGGGTGCTGTTATAATAGTCCACAAGTTCAGATGGGTTTTCAGAAAGTGGGGGGGGGGGGGGGGGGGGGAGACAGACATCTTGCAGGTAATGGAGGCAGTGATTGCTGAAGGTGAGATGGATTTGAGATTTCAGTAGATTATTGTGTGTTTTGGCTTTTGGGCGGGGATGGGGATGTTGATGTCCATGATGATAGCCAGGGCCCAAGAGTTCAACACTTTTAATCTCAATCAAGATCCGATCAGATTTTGAAATCCCATTTTTTGTGATCCAGGATCAGACAAGTCGGCCAAATGTTGTCCCTGGAGTTCAAAGCAATTCAGGATAGGATCAGTCTGATCCAGATTACGATTTTTCAAGATGACTAGATCCTGAATATCAGTGCTTTAATCCTACCGATCGCCATCTAGTGGACATGAAAAAGAATACAAGGAAGACAAGAGACCACATTGCAGAGACATCTATAATGTTTAATTATATTTTTAAATACATAAAGGACATCAAATCATAATGAAATTGTAATTAAAAAAAAGACTCCCACTAGGGTAACAACAATAAAGCATTCATTCAAAGGCAGTTGGATCATCCAGGCGTGCTTTGAGGAACTGAATTCTCAGTGAGGTTTCAGTTTGCTGAAGCCGGCACAGCTATATGTGTTCTTCGGCCAGACGGCTCTGCATCTCTGCCCTCTCCGTTTCACGGCTCAGCAGAGTCTCGTAGGCATCATCCCTCTGCTCTGGTTTTCTGGTGCGCTTGCATTTTCTCTTTAGAGGTGGCTCTTGCAGTGTGTCATCAGGCCTGGCTGAAGGTCCAGCTTCTGGATCCACATGGGTCAGGAGGACCTCATCTTCAATGGTGTGTGTCACATCAGGTGCATTGACGACCTGAAAGGAAAGTTTATCAATATACTTTATACCCCTTAATAAGATGATCACAAGCATGCAACCTGGACAATTGTAGTACTAGGATGCTATGTAAGACATATAACCATTGTAGTACTATGAAAATAACAATTATACAAGATAATAATTGTAGTTCTATAGGAACAAGGATAAAATCACACATACCTGCGACTCACCATCCAGTACAACGTTTGGTATTCCATGTAAAGATTGTGACTGCTGACCACCAATGATATCAAGTACCACATCTGTGTATTGTCCCCTTTTATGTGGTTTGTTACCTGGCTGTGGTCTTTGGTAGCTTGCTGCTTCAAATTCTTCCACCTCAACCTCACTTGGTCCACCGTCCTCTTGTGTCCAGATCCTGTGGCATTCACATTGTCTGTAACTTCCATCCATATTCCGCTCTTTACTTTAGTCACTCCACCCTCTCTGTTAAAGCTACCAACTATGGAGTCATAATTGTTTCTTACACCCAGCAGCAGTGCATGGGTCTCAGTAGATGTAAAATTAGGCCCCTTTTTGTCCATCTTTCGAGCTCAATGGTTTGGTCAGGTCAGCAATTAGTTTTATAGGTCTGGCCTTGCTATTACTTACATTTTTTGTTGAAGATATTTTTACTTTAATCTAAATTACATTTGTGATTGACAATCTTTGTTGTGATACTTTCATGAACATAAACATTTATGTCATCAACATTTGGTTGAAAACAAAACAGGCCACCACAAACGTGAGCAAAAAATGGAAAAATAAAATGTATTTCCCATGAAGGCTAAAAATGGTGTATTATTTCAGTTAACAAACTTTGCCATCTAATTTAAATTGAAACATATTTTTAAATAAATTGTACAGTACATTTTGCTCTGGTAATCCACTGGAAATCCACCCCTCTGGTGGGATCAGGATAATCCAGTTTTTTGGGATCAAATTGATCCCAATCCTGTGTTGTCGGTTTGAACTACCCGTTTTGAAGATTTGATCCAGATTAAAGCTTGGATTGGATTTCCTGATCTGATCGGATATCAAAGTGATCCTAATCCTGTTTTTTGGTTTTGAACTCCCCAAAAGATAAATCTGATCGGATCAGATAGGGATTAAAAGTTTTGAACTCCTGGGCCCAGGTGATCAGAGATGTGGAGATTGAGGCTGGACAGATGATGGATGGTGAGATCAGTGGAGCAGACCAAGTCCAGGATGTGACCACATGTGTTGAGAGAAGTTGCAGCAGTGAAGGGTTTCCTTAAATTCAGAGGCATATTTGCAGGTCGGGTCGTCAACATGAATGTTAAAATCACCTACAGTAAGAGGAGACCAGACCGGGGGAGTGGAAGGAGATTGGTCAGATTCACATGTTGTTTGTTGTGATGGCGTAGTGTGGGCGTGTGACAGGAGTCGTGGAATGAAATAAAAACTTACGGCCAGAGCATCCGTGTGGAGGACGGCGTCATGCAGTCCGGAAGCAGGCGGTTATTAAAGGAGTGGAGATCTGACAGGGAGTAGAGCGGCGGCATGATCCAGTGAAGTGGCGCTAGCACGGAGCTAGCTAATGCTGGGGACCCGGGCAGCAGAGACCAGGAGCCGGATGACCGTGGAAGAAGGAGCGGTGTGAGTCCAGATAAAATCAGAAGGATAATCCACAGCATATCAGGAGAATAATTCCAGTGGTTTCCGGAGGAGAATCGAAGGAGGGGCTGACAGCTTGGTGCAGAGGGAGCCGGGTGACCAGCCTACTAGCTTGTTAGCTAGCTTGATAGCCACCGGCTGTAGGCGGCAGGGAGAGACGATGTCAGTGTCTTTCCAGAAACCAAAACCTTGGTACAATAAATACATTTACTGAACTGAGCTTGAACGAAACACACCTCTGATACTGGCGGCCAACAGCTAATGTTGACTAGCTGTACTCCTGCTAGTTCCATTGTTTGAGATGTAGCATGATCCATGGCAGGCTGTTTTAACATTTAGTGGTGCTAATTTGTAGCGATTGCTTTAAAATATGTCTTTAGTTTAATTACTTATATCATTAATTCCCTTTTCACAAGTTATAATGACCATAACAGATATATGGTCAATTTCATTTGTAAATTGTCAGACTTTTATTTTCCATTCCAGATGTATAATTGTACTTCTGATATGTCTGAAATATCAACAAACCATTTTGTATAAAGTATTTGTCAGCGGGCTGAGGGTAAAGCCATCGTTTCAAATGGGTGAAGTTTTCCTCTTGTGTTGTCAACAAATGCATGTTTTAGGGTCTATAATTTCTTCAATTACATTTTTGTTTCCTAAATTCAGTTCTGAGAAGTTATAAAATGAATTTATTGATCCGTTGATATGCAAATTAAAATAAATTAAAGGACATTCTTACTAGTGGAGTCAATCGGTTAGAAAAATGTATCATGTCAATCACAATAATAATCAATGAATTATCATGATTAATCACAAGTTTCAAATACCAGTACTTACTTGTATTTTTGGAGGAGATACAACCAAACATGTGTGGTGTTGTAATAAAGAAACCCATGACAAACTGGTAAGATAAATCAAGAGTTTTTAAAATGTAATTATAACATGATTCTGAATTACTAGCATGGTTTTGGACATTTTACTGAGCTAAAGCACGGACAGAGCTGCTGTCACAGAGAGCCGCAGAGACTCCCCTCTGTATGATGTGCACTAACATATGTTCATTTGGCAGGATTCATACTGCAGCACTATCTGTTCCTACAGTGGAGACCCTCTCCGCTACCTCACATCCTGTGTAACGTTAAGAAACTGGAGCATGATTTAAAGAAATGCCTTTCCTTCATTTTCACCACACCTAAAGAGAGAGTGCAGAACATTGGTCATGGATCAGGTGTTCTGTTACAGCGAGGTAACGCATTACCGTTGACAGCCCTCATTTTTACTAATAGTCTTACTGTTCCAAGCTGTGATATCAATAATTAAATTAGAAATAGTCACAATTGAATTAAAAATACCTGAATAATTATATTTATGATATATGTAATTGTAAAAATTGAAATAGCAACTAGTATGTCAGGGGTGAGCGAAACGTCGGGTTACGTATTGTAACCCTTGTTATATTAGCACAGGCGGAGCCCTCTACTGGACTCTATGGGTACTACCTTATCATGCAAGCATTCACCTACTGAGATTTATATGGACGTAGCCGGCCCCGGGGCGGGCCTACCTGCATGCGTGCGCATCTCACTTCCGTATAAAAGGAGGCCCCGCCTCCTGACCATCATCCTACACCACTCTTCAGCGAGCGGTATAGGACAGACAGTGCCTCCAAGGTAGAGGGCTCCGCCATTTCTAATATAACAAGGGTTACAATACGTAACCCAACGTTATATCTCTCACAGGCCGATGTATGCACGCACTGTCATCCAGCACACCGTTCCACCTCACTTTCCCTGACCGGCTTTAGCAGCCACTGCGCCTCACTCACCTCTCCCTCGGTTGTAACCGTGGAGAAGTCTAGGCTGCGGCCGATAGAGCACACCCTGACGCGCTTGCCTCGCGAAAAAACGTGTGCTCGACAAAAACAGTGCTGAGGGCTCCCCTGCATCCACCTATAGGCAGACAGGGAAAAAAAAAACAGCCCTGTATGGGTTCACTATGCACTCTCCCTCCTGAGTCCCTAAAGAGCACAGGGAGAATGCAAGTGCCCCCTATGTCCCCACACTCAAACACTGACCCCGTGCAGGCAGGCGAGGGGAGCCCTCCAGCCCTGAAAAGGGCCCAGAGCACCCCACGTCCCCCGCGACCCTCCAGGGGTCCGGAGAAACGTAAGGGCATTTTACGCCCGGGGAGAGGGTCAGATGCCCACTGACCACCAGCCCCCCCCCCCCCCCCCCCCCTCCTCACCAGTCCTGTGTTGCCCCAGCAAGCACAGACGTTGAGAAAGAGCCAGACATATCCAAGAGATAACACTTTATGAAGGGGCCTGGCGTTGACCAAGACGCCGCCGTGCATATATCCTCCACACTCGCACCGTTGAATAAGGCTGTTGATGCAGCCACAGCTCGTGTGGAGTGCGCACGGCCCCCCGTGGGACAGGCTCGCCCTGCCTGCTCGTAGGCGTGTGCAATGCCTTCGCAAAGCCAGCCTGCCAGGCGTTTCTTGGACAGAGCTTTTCCAGTCACCCCGCCCCCGAAGCACACAAACAACTGTTCAGTGCGTCTCAGGGTAGCTGTGCGCTCTACATAATATGCTAATGCGCACACCGGGCAGAGGAGGTGTAATTTAGCTTCCCTGGCCCCACCATGGGGTGGAAGACTAAATCCCCCCAACTGAATAACCCTCGACCTGAACGCATTCCTTAGGTTCTTGGGCACAAAGGAGGGGTTCGGTCTGAGTGTCGCGCCGCTCCGGTCACCCCGAATCAGTAAACAGCTCGGGTGCACCGACAGAACGTTTAACTCGGACACTCTTTTGGCTGACGTTAAGGCAAGTAGCAATGCTGTCTTCCACGACAGTGCTTTCAGGGAGGAGAGCTCCAGAGGCTCAAATGGTTCTGTGACCAAAGCCTCGAGCACCAGCGGCAGGTCCCACTGTGGGGTGGAGGCGCGCACTACTGGGCGCAGCCTCCTGACCCCCTGTAAAAACCGCAACATCAGTGGATGAGAAAAGGTTGACCTACTGTGGTGGATCCCGCTCTAGCTGCCTGGATAGACTGAATAACACTATCAGACAATCCACCCTGTCTCAGCCTGTCCCTCTCAGGAGCCAAGCCTGGAGAGGACGGCCCAGAGTGGGTAACGCCCCGATTGCACCTGCCTCTTGAGACATCGCCCCCCAGAACTGGGGAATCGCCCAGGGCTGGCCCACCTTCATCTGTGTCATCTCTGAGTACCACGGCACCCCGGTGCTACCAGGATGACTGCCAAACATTCTCGCCTCACTCTCCCCAGGAGAGGGAGAATGAGACGTAACGGTGGAAAGGCGTAGAGCAGCTTCCTTGGCCATGGCTCATGTGCAAACGCGTCCACCCCCAAAGCCGGGTCGTCGCTCAGGGCCATGGAAAACCACAGGGCACAGTGGCTGTTGCGCCGGCTGTCGAACAGATCCACTTCCGCTCTCCCGAATTGGGCCCAGATCTGCTTCACCACCTCTGGGTGAAGCACCCACTCGCCTGGCAGGGGGCCGCCCCTCGACATGAGGTCGGCTCCCCTGTTCTCCAGTCCCGGGATATGGAAGGCTCTCAGAGATAACACCACCTCTGATGCCCATAACCACAGCCTCTCCGCTGTGGCCAACAAGGCGGCGGAGCGGACTCCGCCCTGCCTGTTGATATAAGCCACTGTGGTGCTGTTGTCGCTCCTGACCAATACATGTCTCCCTTGAATTAGGGGCATGAAATGCTGGAGGACTAACACTACCGCCCGTAGCTCTAGGAGGTTGCTGTGTCGTGTCTCCGTTAGAGACCAGCGGCCACCTATAGCCCTCTTCAGGCAGGTCCCTCCCCATCCTGTTCTGGATGTGTCCGTGAACACTGTGATGTAGGAGGTTACCCGCCCCAGTGGAGACCCCCTCCGGAGGCGCCCGGGAGACCCCCAGAACCGGAGGTTGCCCTCCACTGAGGGGGGGGATGGTCACCAGCCGCCGTTTGTGCCTCTTGGGATCCAAACGCAGGCTGGAGAACCACCTCTGCAGCCGGCGCATATGCAGTAACCCCAACGGGACCACAACGTGAGCAGCCGCCATGAGACCCAGAGTCTGCATGACAGTTAAAGCTGTCACTGTCGCCCCCTGTCGCAGCCTGTGAACCGCCCGGAGAAGGGACGCACGTCTGCTCTCTGACAGGGTGGCGCGTAGCGCGCCTGCATCGAGCACCACACCAAAATACAACGCCTGTTGGTGAGGTATGGGGGTGCTCTTTTTCCAGTTGATTGCAAAGCCTAATTTCGTTAGGTGTGTGATCAACTGTGCTGTGCAACACATTGCCTGTTCCCGGGACCCAGCCATGACTATGAGGTCGTCTAGTAAAAGAAAACTCTCATGCCATGGGCGCGCAGCGGTTGAAGCGCTGTGGCCACACATTTGCTGAATGTGCGTGGGGATAGGGAATAGCCGAACGGGCGTCTGTTGTACTCGTAGGCTATCCCTTGAAAGGCAAAACGCAGATACTTCCTGTGCTCTGGCACAATCTCCACATGAAAGTATGCGTCTTTCAGGTCGATGGTGGTCAACCAATCGCCCGGTTGCACCAGCTTCATTAACTGTTTTATGGTTAACATGCGACATTTCCTGCGGCAAATTCAGATTCAGGCTGCGCAAATCGAGAATAGGTCTGAATTCCCCTGTCTTCTTGGGAACCAGGAAGTACATGGAATACAACCCCCTTTCTCTGTGCTGAGGATGCACAACAGACACTACCTGTTTCTGCACCAGGGCCTGAATCTCTGCTGAGAGGAAACTCATCTCCTCCTGGGAGGACAGAATTACCTCTCGCATGCCTCTGAATGGAGGTGGGATGCTGCAAAACTGGAGTGAATAACCCCGTTTCAGCGTCCTGTCCATCCACTCTGCTAGTACACAGCTGAGTTTCCATTCCCCATAATATTGAGTTAATGGACAAGCCCTCAGCTGTGGGGCCGCAGCTACCAAGCTGTGGTACTCTCTGGTGACCCGTTCCGCCGCAAAAACCCCCGTGAAGGGAAGATTTGCCCATGGAGGGTCGACACAGAAATGGCGGATTATTTATTGAGGTCCGTGAACGCACCGCCATGCGCTCCTGAGAGAGCTTAGGCTCCGCCATAATGCAGCTCTTACCACTATGGTAAACTGCATTAATTGGAGCCTTTATTTTAAGCGCAGTGTGTTCCCTAACCATAATGCGCCGACCAACAACCCCCTGCACCCGCATAGCGCTTCTTTAGCACTTCCTGCGGTTTATCTCTCTCATCTGCGCATGCCCACTAGCTATCTCCTTTACAGGAGCAACAACCGGGGTAGCGAGTGGGGAATATGTACAGTCAACAACGTGTGTGAGTGCAGGATTGTGAAAACAAATGACACTCAGACTTGGATACAGGTCACCTCTTTCTTTATTAGTTTCTCTAATAACAGGGACCTGGGCATTGAACAAAGAGGAGGTGGGATCCACCATAGCGTCCTGGGTGGAGAGACCCGTTGAGATGCTTCCTCCCCCCGCCCGTCAGCTGTGTGCAGGTGGAGCGCCCCATCCGACGGTCCTCTGCTGCTGCTGAGACTGCCGTGGCCGGGCAGCCCGACCCCGTGAGTGCCGGTACGCTGGTCCCACGGGGTGGGTTGAAGAAGCGGGGGGCGCTACAGATACGGGATTAACGTACCGGCGCCTCTCCCTCCGTCTTGCCGTTGCGCTGCGCTCCGCCGCCCGCGGAGGAACGCGCTGCACTTCCTGGGGAGAAGCCAGCGGTAGCATGCGGCTAAGCTGCATCCTCTCCTCTTCCAGACGGCTAAAACGCTGGGTGACCGAGGCTATAGACCCAAAGAGCCCTTCCGTGGAAACTGGGGCGCCAAGGAGATCCGCTCGATCTTTTTTGGGCAGTGCGGTGAGTCCCAGCCACACATGACGAGACGCCATTGTGGCTAAGGACATCACCTGCCCAGCTGCGGTGGCCACTCCATGGATCAGATTATTCATCTGACCTATGCAGCGGTCTGGATAATCTTCCCCGTCCTGAGACGGGAGAGCGGGGGCGTCTGCTCGAGGAGTAATCAAGGAGACGCCCAACACACCAAGATTATTGGCCGCAGCCGCCATCTGTGAACCGAGCTTGAACATTTTATCCAAATATTCCAAAGCCTCCCAGTCCCGCGGCAGCGGGGGGCAGAGGTTTCTTCCCCTCCACCCAACCAGCTGATCGCGGCAACAGATGGGCCGCCAGGCTCTCATCGAGGGGGGGCACGCCAGAACACACCGTGTCTCGGCCCTGCACCCTGATAATGCCCGACATAGATGCTATGGAGGCCTTCGTTTTTAATGGACGCCGCCATGTCGCCTCCACACACTGCCAGATGTCTGGCAACGGGGGCGAGACGAAGGCCGGCTGCGCCGGAACCACCAGGCCGTAAAACCCCTGCCTAAGGCGGTTTATAGGCCTCGGTGGCAGCGGTGGGGGGAGCGATAATCCTACACGCTCCGCTGCCTGGGTCATCACCGCTGGAAAGTCCAGACGCGCAGACCTGAGTGCTAGGCCCTCCTGGACGTCGGAACCGGGGGTGTCGGACAAGGAGATGTCGCCTCTTCCTCTACGTGCACCTGCGGGCTGAACTTCTTCACGAAGTGCTCCGCACGATGCCGGCGGTTCAGCATCGGGATCGAACGGCAGGCAACGCAGGCCGGTGTCTGGCCTATTCCCTGCTCGGCATGATCCTGTCCCAGGCACTGGAAACACTGACGATGCAGATCTGCTCCCGCAATCAGGCCAGGGCACGACGGGCAATTACGATGCTCCAGGAGAGGCTCCATTTTCAAAATACTCTCGCTTTCTTCCTTTCTCTCAAAATAGTACGTCTCGGACTCAGTGCTATAGGCTATCACCTCCGCTCGCTGAAGAGTAAAGGATGATGGTCAGGAGGCGAGGCCTCCTTTTATACGGAAGTGAGATGCGCACGCTTTCAGGTAGGCCCGCCCCGGGGCCGGCTACGTCCATAGAAATCTCAGTAGGTGAATGCTTGCATGATAAGGTAGTACCCATAGAGTCTAGGGCTGTGCAATTTAATCGATCCTGCGGTATATATCGATATTTAGTTTTCCGAGAAAGTATCGATATTTCAGCCGCGGGTATCGATACATACATCCAGGAGAGAAGCTTTAAAAAGGAGACTAATTGAGTCTCTGAGAAGGTTCAAATGTATACTTTAATTAATAAAAAGCGCGGTAATGTTACAAGCAGAAGATGGTTCAGTCAGAACAACAGCTGTGTTCTGGCTCTCGTGAGCGAAGGGAAGAGAGCGAGCTCCACCTTTCCAGCTGTTAAATATCCTCTGCTGGCTGATCCCTGTGGGCCGGTTGGCGCTGCTGGGGGCCGGCCCTCCACGTCTCCAATGTTCATTGTTGCGCATAACAGAGGATTCAGACATTGTACATTAAATATATAACTAAACACGCCTTTTCTCCTCCTTATCTCTTTCATGACTTTTCATTTAATACATTTTAAACGCTGTAATCAATACTCTGTGGTGACACGTTATTGGACATAATTCACCTCTCGTATTGTGTTGCCACACGGACCCTTTAGTGGGAACACCTGTAGCGTTAGCTTCCATTCCTGCTAGCTCATCAAGCAGAGCAGTTGATGTGATAACCTCTCTGTTATTAATGGCTAATAAAGATTAGAACTCTGTTCTTAATACACCGCCTCCGACTCCCTTTTCCTGGCACTACAACTCCAAAAATACCTCACGGCTGGTATCATTTCCGGTAGTTCCGAATGTTGTCTCATACTACCCACGTCTGTAAACAAACGTATTCAAATAAACTGTACCTTCATTTAATATTCAACAATAATAATATCTCGACGTCTATAGTTGTAGTGTTGAAATCAGTAGGTTTCGGTGTGCAACACTCCGTGTCATATCGCTACTAAATTCACCTCTATAGTAAATGGTATATTAGCCACATGCTAAATGCTAACCGGAGATGAAGGATTTTCAGAATAAAAGCTTAACAATTGGTTGTGCACAAGAACTTCTGGTTTTTCAGTATAAAACAGCATTTAAACTGACGGTATGTTTAAGGTACTTTATGCCATCAAAACATTGATTTTAATTTCTAACAAGTCCCATTCAAATTCCCCGTGTTCCGCCACCTGCTGCACCTTTTAATTCTCCATTGTCCATTGTGATACTGCACTTTATGTACTTACGTTTCAAAGGCTTGTAAGCTACAGTTTGCACTGTTTCAATAAATGAAACAAATTTTCTCACCACATCTTTTAATTCATTTTGTCCAGCATTTGCAAGCTGTAGACTCTCTGTCAGAGCCATATATTGTATAATTGATGTTTTCAGTTGAATTAATTCAATCCAAGTCAATGGAACACTCACAAGATGTCACCAAAATCACACTGTCCCTTTAAAATCTTTCAGAAAATGATATAAGTGTATTGAATTATATCGAATCGTATCGAATCGTATCGTTGGCTGAATATCGTGATATATATCGTATCGTTGGCTGAATATCGTGTATCGTATCGTATCGTGAGATTAGTGTATCGCTACAGCCCTAATAGAGTCCAGTAGAGGGTGGAGCCTGTGAGAGATATAACAGGCAGGACCCAAATGCAGGAACGGATACGAGGTTAACAGAAAATGCCTTTATTTCAAGTCTACAAGTAAACATACAGAGCAGGACTCTCTCCCCCGTGAACACAGTCAACAACAACCTCACAAAGATAACAGAAAAAGCAGAACCTAAATGCTCACAGGACTAATCAAACAAACAAGACACAGGGGCACAAGGTGAACACAATCGGGTAATCAGGCAGGAGGGAACACAGAGACAGGAAGCAACAGAAAAGACAGGGGGTGAACACTTTTCAAACTAAAACAGTGTAAGAGTCGGGAGGAGCTGATCATTTATTCCGGCTAATGACTCAGACCTACTAATTAACCTAACCGAAGTTATTGAGTCTATGTAAGTTTTCTGCTTGGCTCAGATCCACCAACGTCAGCAAGATCTCACTTCTATCAACTCCCTGAAGAAAAATGATCAATTAACTGCTGTTTAAATTCAGACGACCCTTTTAATCCGTTTCAGCGATCCCCAAGGATTTTTTTTTCACAAGTATTTTTATTGGGCCATCAATCTTAAACATACAAACTGTTGACATAAGATCACCCGATTACATTTTTACAACAAACATGGCATAGTAACCATCCCCCCACCCCCCTACAAAACAAAACCGAAAAGTGTCACAATACGATATAAAAGAGGAGCAAAAATAAGTAAATAAAAAATACAAGAGGATATCATAAAAGCACAGAAATACAAAGAAACACTGTGTTGCACAATGCACATTGGGCTGCATGACCATTCACACGCCAAGGGAGACAATGGTTTTATCATTGCATCATAACCGTCCAGTCTCAAAATAGTAGCTCCGGCGTACATTAATGAGTAATAGGATTATCTAATCCCCTAAAGAAGGAATAGAATTCACAAAAGAGAGAATAAGATCCCAGGTTTAGCTAAATGTATCAGAGCATCCCCTTATACTATACTTAATCTTCTCTAAGTATAAGAAAGACATTAAGTATTTCAACCACGACTGAGAAGATGGAGGTTTCTGGGGCCTCATTTATAACGCCGTGCGTAGGATTCACGTGGGAAGGTTGCTTACGTAGTAGAAATCCAAAAAATAGGTACAGAAATGTTCTGACATTTTCCGATTCACCAAACATTGCGTACCGGCGAGGAAAGTGCGTACGGCACTTCCTATGCCGGTTTCCCTTTATAAATCACAATCGACTCGAAATGCGGTGCAGCTTTTGCGGGCTTCACGTAACGCCCACATTTGCCTATAAATAGTCAAAGAAACGCCCATTCATTCATTCATTCATTTTGACTGACTGCATGAAGAAGATAGCAGGAAATGACGACAGAACAGCTAAAAAAGACATCTCACACCGTGTCAGATTTTGGTTATTTTGGGGAGGTCGAGATAAATCATATTGTTTGGTGGATGCAGTTTGAACCAGAGTAGTAGCATGGTTTTTATTTATTTATTAAAATTATAACTACAATCCAAAAAAACAGGGGAAGCCTGGCTTCCCTTGGCCTCCAGGAGAAAACGCCACTGACAATTACCGTTTTCTAGACTAAACACAGGTATGATCCTAAGTTAAAAAAATATGAGGTTATCATGAGGTTGTTAACATCGCAGTTTATCACTATCGTTTAGTGGTTTTGCGAAGAATGAACCACTCTCTGTTTTTGTACCATTCTGCGTTGAAGTACCTTCTCTTTGCCCAAATAATCTACTAGCGGTCTCCTTTTTTCCGATAGTTAGCTGTACAGCTTTACCCGCCTCAATGTCCCGACAACAAACCTCCATGCAGTCGGAACCAGCCTGTTTTGGTTCAACGACGGCAGCGGTGGGGGCGGCGGTGGTTTTGACAGTCTCTGCGGCCGCAGAGCTGCTGCTTTTGGGTTCATCTGGCTTCGCTGTTTCTATGATTGATGAAGGTCCAGGCTCCGGAGATGTGGATGTCAGGGATGTGACCTTCCAGTTGTTACATTTAAGTTTAGATTGACTGTATTTAGTTTTCTTCTGCGCTGGTTCTTCTGACATGTTTGCAAGTGTATATATTATCTCTAGGTTAACGACTGACACACACAGAACAACGTAACAAATAAAGTAAACAACGTAACAAATAAAAAAATCTAAGCTTTTTTATTGGTTGTAATTTACATGGATACATTTGAATGGTGTGACAATGTCCTATTTGATTGGGTTAAAATGTACATATTCTTCCTGTTATGTCTGCCTGCTTTATTTTACCTAATGCAAAGTGACCTGCTCCATCGAAATCAGTCGCATTGACCCGAAGACATATTTTGATTCCTAGCTTTCTAATGATATCAGGATTGTTTTTGTAGGCTACTCCAAATATTAAGCAAAATATGTCACATTATATAATGGCTGTTACAGAGTCATCATTTTGAGAAAAAGGCCTTTAAAGTTTTCTCTTATCTGGAATCCATCGATCTGATTGATTATTAACGGAGCAAATTATCAAAATACTACGGAGGGGAAATATTTTTGTTTGGTTTACTGCACTCACGGGAAACACCGGCTGTTGTTATTATGCCTGCTGTGACCCAAGTTACTCCGTTCTCCGCTTGTAATTATGCCATTACAAGCTTCAAAGTTGTAGGCCTATTTATCACCTGAATTTGCCGAAACAAGTTTAATATTCTGAAAGACAAGACTTTGTTTATTTGAAATCAGATAAAAACAAACTGTAACGGACCCTGCCGTGTTATCTATGATTAGCACCTTACATTCATAATTTCAGCGGGAGGGAGGGGGGCGGCGCTGAGGAACAGCAGAGTGGCGAGAGCTGTCATCTTCCCTTTACAAGCTTCAAACATGCCTGTAGCTAGTGAGATTGAATATAACAATCAAAAATAACAAAATATACACAGCTAGATCAGATCGCGTTTTGGATGCGACTTTAGAGTAGAGGGGAATTATTGAAACGGGATTTGTACAGTTTTCCGCGGCATCTGCTGCTGCGAAAATGTGGGGCAGGGCTGAAAAGTGGGGGGCCCCCTATCTAAATAACTGAGAGTTTGGAAGGTCAAATTTAATCTTGAGAATATCAAAGGAGACAAAAATGTTATCAACAAAAAGTAGTTTGAAATAAACCAAACCTTTCTCCTTCCACAAAGAGAAAACCGGGTCAAGAGATGAAGGAAGAAAAATATGATTATTGTTGTGGAAATATTTTCCAAGGCCCATAACTTTGACCCAGTTTATCAGTTCAAACTGTCCTGACTGAGCACACGCACCTCGTAACCTTGGCTGCTGTGCTCTCAGTGCTCTGTCTCCCTGTTCCTGCCTGTTGAAGTCAGCTGATAGAGGTGTTATGATTCTATGTTCCTGCCTGTTGGCGTCAGCTGATAGAGGTGTTATGATTCTATGTTCCTGCCTGTTGACGTCAGCTGATAGAGGTGTTATGATTCTATGTTCCTGCCTGTTGACATCAGCTGATAGAGGTGTTATGATTCTATGTTCCTGCCTGTTGACGTCAGCTGATAGAGGTGTTATGATTCTATGTTCCTGCCTGTTGACGTCAGCTGATAGAGGTGTTATGATTCTATGTTCCTGCCTGTTGGCATCAGCTGATAGAGGTGTTATGATTCTATGTTCCTGCCTGTTGGCGTCAGCTGATAGAGGTGTTATGATTCTATGTTCCTGCCTGTTGGCGTCAGCTGATAGAGGTGTTATGATTCTATGTTCCTGCCTGTTGACGTCAGCTGATAGAGGTGTTATGATTCTATGTTCCTGCCTGTTGACGTCAGCTGATAGAGGTGTTATGATTCTATGTTCCTGCCTGTTGGCATCAGCTGATAGAGGTGTTATGATTCTATGTTCCTGCCTGTTGGCGTCAGCTGATAGAGGTGTTATGATTCTATGTTCCTGCCTGTTGGCATCAGCTGATAGAGGTGTTATGATTCTATGTTCCTGCCTGTTGACGTCAGCTGATAGAGGTGTTATGATTCTATGTTCCTGCCTGTTGGCGTCAGCTGATAGAGGTGTTATGATTCTATGTTCCTGCCTGTTGACGTCAGCTGATAGAGGTGTTATGATTCTATGTTCCTGCCTGTTGACGTCAGCTGATAGAGGTGTTATGATTCTATGTTCCTGCCTGTTGACGTCAGCTGATAGAGGTGTTATGATTCTATGTTCCTGCCTGTTGGCGTCAGCTGATAGAGGTGTTATGATTATATGTTCCTGCCTGTTGGCGTCAGCTGATAGAGGTGTTATGATTCTATGTTCCTGCCTGTTGACGTCAGCTGATAGAGGTGTTATGATTCTATGTTCCTGCCTGTTGGCGTCAGCTGATAGAGGTGTTATGATTCTATGTTCCTGCCTGTTGATGTCAGCTGATAGAGGTGTTATGATTCTATGTTCCTGCTTGTTGACGTCAGCTAATAGAGGTGTTATGATTCTATGTTCCTGCCTGTTGGATCAGCTGATAGAGGTGTTATGATTCTATGTTCCTGCCTGTTGACGTCAGCTGATAGAGGTGTTATGATTCTATGTTCCTGCCTGTTGGCGTCAGCTGATAGAGGTGTTATGATTCTATGTTCCTGCCTGTTGACGTCAGCTGATAGAGGTGTTATGATTCTATGTTCCTGCCTGTTGGCGTCAGCTGATAGAGGTGTTATGATTCTATGTTCCTGCCTGTTGACGTCAGCTGATAGAGGTGTTATGATTCTATGTTCCTGCCTGTTGACGTCAGCTGATAGAGGTGTTATGATTCTATGTTCCTGCCTGTTGACGTCAGCTGATAGAGGTGTTATGATTCTATGTTCCTGCCTGTTGACGTCAGCTGATAGAGGTGTTATGATTCTATGTTCCTGCCTGTTGACGTCAGCTGATAGAGGTGTTATGATTCTATGTTCCTGCCTGTTGACGTCAGCTGATAGAGGTGTTATGATTCTATGTTCCTGCCTGTTGACGTCAGCTGATAGAGGTGTTATGATTCTATGTTCCTGCCTGTTGACGTCAGCTGATAGAGGTGTTATGATTCTATGTTCCTGCCTGTTGGCGTCAGCTGATAGAGGTGTTATGATTATATGTTCCTGCCTGTTGGCGTCAGCTGATAGAGGTGTTATGATTCTATGTTCCTGCCTGTTGACGTCAGCTGATAGAGGTGTTATGATTCTATGTTCCTGCCTGTTGGCGTCAGCTGATAGAGGTGTTATGATTCTATGTTCCTGCCTGTTGATGTCAGCTGATAGAGGTGTTATGATTCTATGTTCCTGCTTGTTGACGTCAGCTAATAGAGGTGTTATGATTCTATGTTCCTGCCTGTTGGATCAGCTGATAGAGGTGTTATGATTCTATGTTCCTGCCTGTTGACGTCAGCTGATAGAGGTGTTATGATTCTATGTTCCTGCCTGTTGGCGTCAGCTGATAGAGGTGTTATGATTCTATGTTCCTGCCTGTTGACGTCAGCTGATAGAGGTGTTATGATTCTATGTTCCTGCCTGTTGGCGTCAGCTGATAGAGGTGTTATGATTCTATGTTCCTGCCTGTTGACGTCAGCTGATAGAGGTGTTATGATTCTATGTTCCTGCCTGTTGACGTCAGCTGATAGAGGTGTTATGATTCTATGTTCCTGCCTGTTGACGTCAGCTGATAGAGGTGTTATGATTCTATGTTCCTGCCTGTTGACGTCAGCTGATAGAGGTGTTATGATTCTATGTTCCTGCCTGTTGACGTCAGCTGATAGAGGTGTTATGATTCTATGTTCCTGCCTGTTGACGTCAGCTGATAGAGGTGTTATGATTCTATGTTCCTGCCTGTTGGCGTCAGCTGATAGAGGTGTTATGATTCTATGTTCCTGCCTGTTGACGTCAGCTGATAGAGGTGTTATGATTCTATGTTCCTGCCTGTTGATGTCAGCTGATAGAGGTGTTATGATTCTATGTTCCTGCCTGTTGACGTCAGCTGATAGAGGTGTTATGATTCTATGTTCCTGCCTGTTGGATCAGCTGATAGAGGTGTTATGATTCTATGTTCCTGCCTGTTGACGTCAGCTGATAGAGGTGTTATGATTCTATGTTCCTGCCTGTTGGCGTCAGCGGATAGAGGTGTTATGATTCTATGTTCCTGCCTGTTGACGTCAGCTGATAGAGGTGTTATGATTCTATGTTCCTGCCTGTTGGCGTCAGCTGATAGAGGTGTTATGATTCTATGTTCCTGCCTGTTGACGTCAGCTGATAGAGGTGTTATGATTCTATGTTCCTGCCTGTTGACGTCAGCTGATAGAGGTGTTATGATTCTATGTTACTGCCTGTTGACGTCAGCTGATAGAGGTGTTATGATTCTATGTTCCTGCCTGTTGACGTCAGCTGATAGAGGTGTTATGATTCTATGTTCCTGCCTGTTGGCGTCAGCTGATAGAGGTGTTATGATTTTATCTTGTTATGCAGCAGTTTGATGATGCTCTCAGAACTAGTTAAATACATGGGTCTGAGGTAGAGTTCTTTAGAATTGACGTGGCAACCCACCCGTGCAGTCTCACCGGGACTGCTGTGATTTGTGATGTGAATGCTCCGGCCGAAACTCCAATAAATCATCAGTGTTTTGACATCAAAGCTACTGCTCCTACCGTGTCTCCTTCCTGAGTCGGTGACTCCCACTGCATTGCTACACAGAAGTTTCCCTTACAATTATTACAAATGGGTATTAGCAGGGAAAGGGAAACAATTTTAAAGTGGCGTCTAAATTGCCTCCAAATCTTTACAGTAGATTGTACAATTGGGTTGGATACGCATTTAGCAGGATATGATTTTAAGGGGGCACAAATTAACGACGATAAAGAGATAGAGCCACAAGACCGCGCTTCCATCTGGCACCAGTCTGTAATGGAGGAGTTGTGCCAAGTGTGAATCTTTTGAATATTGGCCGCCCAATAGTATGCCAGAAGGTTAGGTAGAGCAAGGCCACCATCTTCTTTAGCCCTTTGTAGGACAGAATATTTTACCCTTGGGGTCTTTCCGGCCCAAATAAAAGATTAAATAGTCTTGTCTAAGTCCTTAAAAAAAGATTTGGGGAGGAATAATGGTAAACATTGAAAAAGGAATGAGAATCTGGGAAGCACATTCATTTTGATTGAATTGATTCTACCTACAATCGACAGAGGGAGAGAGTTCCAGCACTGTAGGTCAGATTTAACCTCCTTCACCAACTTCAAAAAGTTATGCTTATGAAGTGAGGGGAGACTATGCGAAATATTAATGGCCAGGTACCGGAAACCAGAGGAGGCCAAATGAAAAGGCAGCATCTGGGCCGGAATCTGTTTTGCCGCAAGATTAAGAGGGAAGCATTCGCTCTTACTGATGTTCAACTTGTATCCTGAAAAGGAACAAACGTTTGTAAAACGTCAAGAATCCCATTAATACTGGCCGTATGGTTCGAGACATAGAGCAGCAAATCATCCGCGTTTAGCTAAACTGTGTTCAACCCCATTCCTATAGATACCTGTAAAAGCTGGTGAGTTTCTAAGAACGATGGAAAGTGGCTCGATTGCAATTGCAAACAGTAAAGACGATAGGGGACAGCCTTGGCGGCAACCACGTTGTAAAGGGAATACTTTGGATTCAGTGGAGTTGGTAGTCACACTAGCTGAGGAGCACTATACAACAATTGAATCCATGAAATATATCTTTGACCAAAACCAAACTTGTCAAGAGCTGAAAATACTCCACTCGGCCCAAAGCCTTCTCCGCATCCATAGAGATTACCATTTCAGCTTCTTGTGTGCTAGACTTAGAAATTATAATATTAAGGAGGCGGCGAATATTTGAGGACAACTGTCTACCCCTTATGAAGCCAGTTTGATTACCCGAAATAATGTTTGGTAGACAGGGGTCCAGACGGCTAGCCAGGGTCTTAGCTAATAGCTTTATGTCAGAGTTGAGCAAACTAACAAGTCTCCAGCTGCTACATTCTGCTGGATCTTTGTTTTTCTTTGGAATGAGTGAAATTGATGCTTGAGTTACGGATGGAGGAAAGGAACCACGCTCAAAGGAGTCGTTGAACATATCCAATAGCAAAGGAGCCAGTTGATCAGAGAATTTCTTTAAAAAGTCAGCTGGGAAGCCGTCCGGGCCCGGTGCCTTGCCATTCTGTATTAATCTGAGACTGTCTGTAACCTCCTTTAAACTGAGTGGAGCATCTAGATTCCTTTTACTTGTTTCGTTGATCATAGGTGTAATGGAAACTTCTGTGTCGCTATGCAGTGGGAGTCACCGACTCAGGAAGGAGACACGGGAAGAGCAGTAGCTTTGATGTCAAACACATGATGGTTTATTTGGAGTTAACGGCCGGAGGATTCACATCACAAGTCCAAGAGTCAGAGGTTCTGACTTCACGGTAGAGTTGCCACGTCAATTCTGGAGAGCCTCTCTCTTGCCAGCCCATCTAACTGGTTTCACAGAGAGTAAACAACATATTTTGAGGAGATAGCCTAAACAGTGTGGGAACACAGAGCTACTTGCCTCGGACACCTATGACCTCGAAGATTTTACCTTGGAGTCCACAAATACAGAGAAGGAAGTGTCCCAGTGTACCCACAACACAGACCATCTGTATCCCAGTATTGACCGGTCACAGAATGGGCACAATAACATTATTGGCTAAGCCGCCTGTGTCCTTAAAGAAGGTAAACAGACATCAAGGTTTGTCCTGTATGTTACTAATTGGCGTCTTATGATAATTATTTCCACAACAATAGGGAAGTCCAAATTATCCAAAAATGGTTTCATTAAGATGTTGTCAGGTGGAAACTCTGATTGGTAAAGATTAGAATAGTACGAAGCGAAAACATTATTTATCTCCTTTGGGTCTGTAACTATTGTATGGGGGGATTTGCGAATTTGTGTAAAAACTTAGTTGTAACGCTAGCAGTCGGCTGGCCTTGTCCCCATATTCATAATAGGTACTCTTTGTGCGCCTTAAAACAAACTCTGCTTTGTTTGTGGAAATAAGATCAAATTCAGTTTGGAGCTTGAGTCTCTCCGTCTGAAGAGCGGGACCAGGAGAAGAGGGGTTCTGTCTGTCAATTTGTAGAATTGCTTCCATCAGCTCAAGTTGTCTCTGTATTCACTGCTTATGTTCCCTGGCACTGCAAGAGATAATTTCACAGCGAATTACTGCTTTACAGGTTTCCCACAGGAGGGAAGGAGAAGTCGAGTCAGATTTGTTATTTAGGATAAAGAGCCTAATTTTCTCAGAAATAAATTCGCAGAATTTATTAGAAGATAATAACCCAGTATTCAATTTCCAATGAAAAAGTAAAAAAAACGGAAATGTTCTGGCGAGGGGGGGGGCGCCAGAAAATGTCCGTTGAAAAAAACTGTAAAATAAAATACGGAGGTAACATGTAAAACAACAGTAACTTACCTTCCCACAAGTAGCCTCTATTATTGTAATTTTACATGAAATATTTTTCTTTTAACATATATTATTTGTTAGAATAGTCATAAACCTCTAGAAAACAGAATAATTATCTTTTGAAAATGATAAAGAAAAGCTAAAATACAGAAAATTACTTTTATTACAAAAAAGTACCGTATATCTAAGACCATTTACAAGTAAAACACAAAGAAAAGAACGTCATTTTACTTTGCAAAAGCGTTTTGTTTTTTTTTTGCCAAAAAAGATCTGTAATTTTACAAGAAATGTTTTGTAATTCCATTAAATCTTTTTCTTTTAACATATAATCATTGTTAGAATTGTTACACCTCTAAAAAAACAGAATGAATGTTTTTTAAATGATAAAAAAGACAGAAGATTACTGTTGTCATTTTAAAAAATACCGTAAATTCAAGATTCAAGGCTTTATTGTCATTTGTACATTATCTTCAGTGTAGATATGTCAATGAAAAACTGAAGTCACATGCTCCTCCAACAGTGCAACATATATATGGAACATAGAACAAATAAAACAGATAAAATAGTGTAAGTAAATACAAATAGAATAGAAATAGTGCAAGAAGAGTCTATATGCAAGTAAACGGAATATAATTGCACTGCCGTACCAGGCCGTGATGCGAATCCTCTCTTTGGTGCACCTGTAGAAGGTCAGGATGCTCTCTATCGAGCACCTGTAGAAGGTCAGGATCCTCTCTATGGAGCACCTGGAGAAGGTCAGGATCCTCTCTATGGTGCACCTGTAGAAGGTCAGGATCCTCTCTATGGAGCACCTGTAGAAGGTCAGGATCCTCTCTATGGTGCACCTGTAGAAGGTCAGGATCCTCTCTATGGAGCACCTGTAGAAGGTCAGGATCCTCTCTATGGAGCACCTGTAGAAGGTCAGGATCCTCTCTATGGAGCACCTGTAGAAGGTCAGGATCCTCTCTATGGAGCACCTGTAGAAGGTCAGGATCCTCTCTATGGAGCACCTGTAGAAGGTCAGGATCCTCTCTATGGTGCACCTGTAGAAGGTCAGGATGCTCTCTATGGAGCACCTGTAGGTCAGGATCCTCTCTATGGTGCACCTGTAGAAGGTCAGGATGCTCTCTATGGAGCACCTGTAGAGGGTCAGGATCCTCTCTATGGTGCACCTGTAGAAGGTCAGGATCCTCTCTATGGTGCACCTGTAGAAGGTCAGGATCCTCTCTTTGGTGCACCTGTAGGAGGTTAGGATCCTCTCTATGGTGCACCTGTAGAAGGTCAGGATCCTCTCTATGGTGCACCTGTAGAAGGTCAGGATACTCTCTATGGTGCACCTGTAGGAGGTTAGGATCCTCTCTATGGTGCACCTGTAGAAGGTCAGGATCCTCTCTATGGAGCACCTGTAGAAGGTCAGGATCCTCTCTATGGTGCACCTGTAGAAGGTCAGGATACTCTCTATGGTGCACCTGTAGAAGGTCAGGATCCTATATATGGTGCACCTGTAGAAGGTCAGGATCCTCTCTATGGAGCACCTGTAAGAGGTCAGGATCCTCTCTATGGAGCACCTGTAGAAGGTCAGGATCCTCTCTACCTGTAGAAGATGCAGAGTATCCTGGAGTCCATGTTGAACTTCCTCAGCCTGCAGAACAATTACATCATAATGTCCAGGGACTTTTCACACGGAGAGAAAGCATACACATGTTGAGAGGAAACTGCTTCTTTTTTTTAAAAACCACCCATAGGAACACATTCCAAACTTCATTGCATCACAACAGAAGGTGTTCATCTGTGGAATAACTGTAATGATGAGCTGAAATACTGTGCAACTTTATCTAAACTAAAACTCTTATTTAGAAACCAAATCCTGAATGGGAGTCCACGTCAGGTCCTCAGTGATGAGTCCACGTCAGGTCCTCAGTGAAGAGTCCACGTCAGGTCCTCAGTGAAGAGTCCATGTCAGGTCCTCAGTGATGAGTCCACGTCAGGTCCAAGCCCAAGTTTACATTAACTGTCAGATGTTTTGTAGAAAAAAAATCACAAATATATATATTTATATATACACAATATATTATTGAAAATAATAATATACATCACAAAAATAAAAACAATAAATAAAATATTATATATAGCAGAATAGACCGGCAATGAAACATTTCAACATTTAACAATAGCTAACATTTTGTTCAAAAGATAACAATTATAAACACTAAAGAAATCTACCAGTTATGTGTGTGTGTGTGTTTCTACTCTCTCCATTCAAAGTGAGCAACGTTTGTAATTAATGAATGCACCTTTATCGAGTGCTGTTTTTGTTTTTCTTCCTTCCTCTCCACTTTAGTCCCCTTGTCCGGATTGATCTTGAATAGGCACCTGTTAAGACAGAAGGACACTAACATTTAGAGTTTAATTATAAATTCTGTGGATGATACAGCCATTAATTGTCTTTACAGTTATACAGCTTGAAATCAAAGGGCAATGCTACTCTTAAATGTACTTTTCATTAACTGTTATGATCATATCTGTACATTTAAAGCATTGGTTTGAATAGAGTTTTGTTCGATAAAGTCGTCACTTGGTATCACTATCACACTGGACAGTATCGCAGCAGGTCTGTAAACAGGAGCAAGCGGTCACTTGAAGATCATTTTAATGTCTACGAGTGCCATCTTGAGAGGTTTGTGTGTAACTGGGGCAGATGAGGTGCATGTCAGCAGCAGAGTGAGTGGTGTAAAAGCATCGTAGTTAACTGAAAGAAGTTTTAATGTGTTTGTTCACTGCAATAATACCAGATTCCGGTGCCCATCCCATTTCGGTGCAAGAAATAGTTGCGTCTTCCTCGTCAGATTCCACTGTCATCAGGTGCTGACACTCACACTTTTACTTGGTGGTAGAAGTACAATCTTCTAATTAGACTTGTGTGTTTCTCTGTTATAGACCACACACATACACTAAACCTGCTCCATGGCTGTATTACTGTGCTGTTGTGTTGATATTAATAAGTTAAGGAAATCAACCGCAACCAAGAATCTTGTGTGTTCTTACCGACACCCCAAAGTGTAAGTCACTGAAACCTTCCCCTATACAGTCCTGCCTGAATCCCTATTCAATAGGACTCCTTGAAAACAATTCCTTTTTCCAAATAACTGAATTGGTTTTCTTTTGTTGTCGACAAAAGGCCCTCTTTCACTCATTTTCATTGAGCTGAATACCTGATACCACCGATTGGCTAAGAGTGAGTTTGGGCTTTTAGGGAGGAGCCAAAGCACACCACTGCAAAGGAAAGGGGTACGCTGAATTTACAACCCAAGACAAAACGAGAGCATAATGCGAAACAGAATGCAGCACAATAATCTTTTTATCTCAATTATCTTGTATTGTCAGGAGCACTTATCGTGTGTCAGAAATGTGCACAATCCTCTACTCTGTGGTTTAAGATGGAATTACTTAATAATTACAATTCAAGTCTTACCTCTGCAAGAACTCCAGGGTAGCTCCCAGTTCTGAGCAATAACTGATGTTGAGGCAGTAATATGCTGCAAACATCAGTATCAGGGCGTCGAGAACATTCAGGACACTGCCACTGACGATGGTCTGGTCCTCTGCTATCATGTAGTGTCCAGCTGTCAGGGGAGAACTCCCTTAAGGTATACAACAAATGAAAAAGTCACAAAACATTTATAAATCCAAAAGATATTTAGTGCAGATTGTTTTGTTTTTTACTGGTGATCATATGGCCATTGTATTTTAGGAATGATCAGCTCCTGCAGCTTTATTTTCTTTCTTAAGTGTTTCCTAATGTAACAGTGTAGAAAATGTCACATCATAAAAGGGATAGTTTGGGTGTTTAAAGTGGGGTTTTATAAGGTACAACACTTATCTATAGTCAGTGTATTACCTAGATCAGTGGTTCCCAAACTTTGTGTGCCCAAGGCACACCAAAGGACAAGTAAAAATCTCAAGGCACACCTATTGTGCAAAATAGCCCTTATAACACGTGTTATCACTCATATCATGTAAAATATCTGTAAATGTGCATCATTATTTACTAATGCCAAATAAAATGTGACAAAGACAACTATATTACTCATGAAATATTTATTAACGAAATATTTCAGAAATTAATTTGAAACGTTATCAAATTAGGCTTCATCAAAGCAGCAACACACTCATTTAAATCAGACAGGTCACAACATTAAAAATGAGGCAAAGGAAACTCAGCAGAAATTCAGCACAGAGAACTGTCAATGCAATAGGGCTGTGCATCTTCACTGGTCTCACGATTCGATTCGATTACGATTATCCTGTCAACGATTTGATTCAATTCGATATCCCGATGCATCACGATGCATCACGATTCATACCAATGCGTTGCATCCTCAATTTTCTATATTACTGCACATGGCTTATTTGTCATCAATGCAGTGCTTCAGAAATCAATAACATAAATGTCTTGACATTCATTTATAAACCAAAATAAATGAATTGTATAGGTCTAGCCTCCCTATATCTGTGTGTGAAGTTGTTCCATCTTCAAAAACAAAAAAATAATGCTTCTGCAGTCTAGCTGCAGCTTCTAGCAACGGTCTTCTGTTAAAAAAAGGACACTGAATGTCCTGAATGTGGCATCACACACAGGACTTGAGTCTGAACACAGCAGACAACAGGAGTATTTACAACAGCATATAACAACTAAAATACTGCATGTGGGTGCACACTTACATTCTCTGTCTTACTGTTACATAAACCCCATGAATGTATGAGATTAAATTAGCTTCATTATATCTCAGTGATTAAGTGAATAATAAAGTTTCTATCGGGTCACTATCAGCCTGTCACTCATTATTTTCAGGGAGGAGGCGGGGTTTGGAGGAACGGAGAGGAGACGGTGATCGCGGAAGCTTTTTTCCTCCTGCCTTCACAAACTTTACACACGTATATATACGTATATATATATATATATATATATATATATATATTCAGACGATATATATATCGTCTGAAAATTGCTAGAGGACATTCATACTCTGCAATCCAAGACTTAATTAAATCCACGAAAAACCTGACATGATTGTAACGTGATTATTTTTGAAAAACATAAATCCCTGTGCCCCAGCGACACGGAGTGATTCAGAGCGGGTCCTTCTGCTGTTGGTTCTGGACTGGTGGTGTTGTGTTGGTGGATAAAGCAGACTGCTCTGTGTTTGGTGTTGCTGTGCCGCTGTCACGTCTGTTCCCTGATCTCTGCGTCACCGACCGATTTGATATTAAAGTGACAGAAAAAAAAACGTTATAGTAAAGCCGCGGTCGGAAAATCAGGAAGCAACGTTACTACGTTATAACCGATTATCTTCCGTCACTGCATCGATACCGAATCGTCCACGTCCGCATCGCAATGCATCGTAGAAACGATTATTTTCAACACCCCTACAATGCAAGGAAGCTGCATTGTCCATGGTCCTGAACTACAAATTATAAATGTAACATTTCAGCAATCAGCATTGAAACATGTGCTATTGTAAATATTTTGCCGACTTACAAATTAGTGAGATACATGTGCCTGTCGGGGCGCGCAGAATTTTTTAATCCTTGGTGGCACTGAGGAGAGGGCCACTCACAAGTCCTGTTCAACAGAGAGCCGTGACCTCCTGTTGTTCTTCATGTAAATCAGAGTAGAGAACGCCAACTCCAGAGATGGGGTCGTTACTACAAAAAATGAATATATTACTTTTTTTTAAAAAGTAATATATTACACTACTTTGTTACTATCTACATAAAGTAACTCGTTACTTTACTCGCCGAGCACGTACGAACTGCGCATGCATGAGTGGCAATAACTTTTCTTACCAGCAGGCGGCGGTAGTGTGTATTTGTCATTCAAAACAGGCAACAACCGAAAGACAGAGAAGAAGAACAGACTACGTGATATAAACAAACAACAAATAGCGTGTGCGGTAGCTTCACCTTAGCATGTGTTCTTTGCAGGTGTGTGTTGAGGTTTGACGTGGTGTTTACAGCAGTGGATAACAGCTTCTGGCCTGGACACAGTTTGCACCTCACCGTCACATTCCTGTCTATTCTTCGGACGAACTCAAAATAATGGGCATACCTCCACCCCTCGAAAGTTATCGCTGACTCAGCCTTGTTTATGCAGCACTGCACGTGGAGATGTGGACGCGCAAGTCGCGCAGATTACGTACATATAAACCTACAAAGTACTGATATAGTAAATTAAAAAATAATAATTGTTGTGTAGTTGTATATTGCAATAATAACGTATGGTTGTCACAAAATCCCACGGCACACCCGGACTTGCCTCACGGCACACCAGTGTGCCACTGACCTAGAGTAGATGATGGCCGGCAGGGGCGGACTGGGAAACGGTGGACCTCTGTCGCCTGTCAGCACAACTTCAATGATGCCGTTTAAAAACAGCGAACCGACCCGGCTGTTCGGTGATTCTACAGATGGCCAGTCCGCCCCTGCCGGTACCGAAGTGGGCCGAGCGGCCCATCGGGATTCGTCCCGAACGTCCCGATGGCCAGTCCGCCACTGATGGCCGGTATGCCCCGAGCTTGGAGATGCAGACAGGAGCAACCACCTGGAAGCAAAGCAATGTACTGCTCTGGACAGGGTCAGCAGAAAAACATATTTTAGCCACCTCTTGATGATTTACATATCCTTTCACTGTTTGCATAGCAATACCACATAGGACATTGAGAATTGATAAAACTTGTAATATGGCAAGAGATCTTCCTTGAGGATCTCTGGCTGCAGTTTATTCTTGATAGGTTGCAATTACTGGTACTGCAGCTAACAGCTGAGGGGAAAAAGAGACACAAGTTTGCACATGCTTGAGCAAAAATAACTTAAATAACACAGCAGCAGCTTTAAGTACAGTAATACCACTTCAAGTATAAGACCTGAATACTTCTACTCTTATTCAAGTACAAGATCTGAGAACTTTTCCCACCTCTGTTTATAGCCTTAACATAGGATCTAAAATATATGGATAATGTGCATTGTGTGTAACATTATGCCCACGAAAAAATCGATTATAAAACTAAGGATTGAGCTAACATTAGGAGTTAGTGACAATGTGTGCTAGTTAGCTAGCTAAACTATTTATTAAATAATATTGCGACAAAGTAACTGAAATATTCACTGCCCATCACGCTCAGCCACTCCAGCACGCATCTTGCGCATCATTAAAAAATAACACCCTGCTTGTAATGATGGCATAGAACAGCTCACTTTCAAAACATGGTAGCTAGCTGCTACCGTAGCTAGCTAGCTGCTACCTAGCTATGGTAACGTTAGCTAACATTACTTTGTTTTCGGTCGTTAAACAACATGTATACCATAGCTAGGACTTTGAGGTTTGCAATGTTTTGTTTTAAGTCTTGAGTGTTTTGAATCCGTTGATAAATAGTTTTTACCGTTACCTCTCAAAGTGCTGATTCCTCTCCTCTGGGCGTGCCACGTGCCATGCTCTTCACCTCCTGCGTGCTAACTGCGTGGTAGTGATGGGTCGTTCACGAACGATTCGTTATTTTTGAACTAATCTTTGAAGTGAACGAGATGAACTGATTCCTCCCACAAACCGATTCGTTTGTTTGAGTCGCCATTGGTATCAAACATTGTACACAGATATATTGGTGCTTGACATTATATTGGCCCCAGAAAGAACCTTGAAAAGAATATGTGTGTGTGCTGGTAGAAAGAGGTGTATGTGTGTGTAGCAGGGTATCTGGGTCATTGAGTGTGTGTGAGAAGGTTTATATATATATAGGATTACTTTAAAACAGTCCCAAATAATACATGTTCACTTCAATACAGTTCAAGATAATACCTGTTTACTTTAATACAGTTTAGAACAATATCTGTTTACTTTAATCCCTCTTTTGATCTCACCTTCAGAGATCAACTTATACACAGCATTTGAAACATAACCACTGTCATTCTTTTCTACTGTGTCTGTCCCCCAACATTTATATAAATCCATCAGTCGCTGCATTTAGAGCACTTTAAACCTTTAGGAACAGTCCACCATAACAACTTCTTATGACAGTGGAGGGAGACCAAAATATGTTAAAAATTGTCCTTGACGGCTGAGTCATCGTGCTCGTCCTCCTCCGACGCGTAAGCCAACAAGGGCATTTGGTACGAAGGGGAAGGGGCAGGTTCTCCCTAAAAATATTGGTTATTAAAACAAAGTTCCTCAAAAAATGAGATATTAAAACAACGTTCCTCAAAAAATGGGATATTAAAACAAAGTTCCTCAAAAAATGGGATATTAAAACAAAGTCCACCCCGGCTATATCAACCTGTTTCAGCGGAGCCAAGTGGAGTCCCCTGTGCCGTCTTGGCTTGCCGTGTCTTTGTCCCCCCGATCCGCTGACGGCGGCTTCTGGGCTGCCTGCTAGAGAGATGTCTTCTGGATCCTCCTCCGGTCCGCTGATGGCGGCTTCCGGGTCGATGCTGGAGAGATGTCTTCCCGATCCTCCTTCTCCGGCCCGCTAGAGATGTCCTCCCGATCCTCCTCCTCCGGTCCGCTGATGGCAGCTTCCAAGTCGTCTGCTGCATGGATGTCCTCGAGGTCCTTCTCCTCCAGTCCGCTGATGACAGCTTCCGAGTCGACCTCCTTGACGAGAGCCAGATCCGTCCTGATGTCGTCCCCTGGTCCTAGCAGGTGGTTTCCCCGCCGCACACTGGCTCCCATGGTACGAGCTGTCCCCCTTTTCTCCTAGGCGGACGCATTAGATGTCCTCTGGGTCACTCGGTAGGGGCCGGAAAACCTGGGGTTGAGCCACTTTGTCCTGATGACCTTCAGCCAGACGAAATCCGCTGTGTCGGCCTTCTGGGTCCCCCTTTTGGCGCCAGCAACCTGTGTGGAGAAATCTGATACAAATCCCTCAAGCCTACGCTCAGGGCTCCTGGGCCCTCAGCTTTTTGATCCCCCACTGCGTATGAATACAGAATTCCAACAAACTGTCATCAAATGTCTTTCTATTATGAATTTAGATGAAATCTATATCCCCATAATGACCTAAACAATAAAGTCTATGGCTTTTAGTTCTTTACCAGGCTAGTTACATGATGTTGTCTAAATTAAATTCTGTCTCATTACATTACTATGTTTTAGTTTTAACTGTAATATGTTCTTTCTACATTTCAAATCTCAGTTACTTTAATACCTGTTGAAATATTACAAAATTGCTTCATTATCACAGGTCAACTTCTTCAGTATTCCATTCTGGAATTACATCTCTCACAGTAGCCCCTTGGCCACTGATTCTGCATCTGTGTTACCTGTTATAACTCAATCAATATTAGAGACATGTCAACATTCACCAAACAGTATCTTATCCCCAGATATGGAGCAGGTAAATTCTAAAACTGTCAATCAATGGACAGATTGAAAAATGTAGATTGTGAAGTTTACACTCCCCCTTTTTACACATGAACTCATGTGTAACAAAATCCTGTATGGGAAGAAAACCTTCAGGTAATAATGGATTATAAGAAAATACCAAACATCATTCACAAATGTACATCCATCATTTTCCACAGTAAACACTTCAGTGAAATGAAGTGTTTCTCTCCATCTTTCAGTCCTAAAAGAAACATAATCTTCATGTTTTAGTTTGAGTTTCACATTCTGCAAACCGCCAGTGCCTGTGGGAGTAAAATATCATCAAGTAGATTAGAAACGGGTCACAAGTGCGGTTTTCCAATTCTGTGGAATTGTAGGAAACCTCTCATTTCCCACAGAGCCCCAGAATAATGTGTTAGTCCAAAAACATGCTTGATTAGTCATTGTCTTAAATCATGCAGTTGCACTGATCACATGCAGACATACACTCACATTCACACTCACACTGTCAGGTTGTAAAATCAAGTTTGGTCAGGTTCACCCCAGAGTCAGTCATTGACAGTGTCTTCTCAAGTTACACTGTCAGTCAGGGTCAAAGGTCATTTGGTCTCAGTGTTTTTGGCCATGTGTCGTGCTCTGCAGAGACTTTGATATTTCAGCATAGGCCAGTATCCTTTGTCTACAAAAATCAGTCATATATGGAGCGCCATCATTTATTAATTCACGATTACAACTATAATTTTCCAGATATCTCTAACTTTTCATTGGGACAGCTGTTTCCCTCATTTCCTGCAACTTGGTACAAAACTCACTTCCTTATAGTACTACTACTGCAGTTCATTAACACCTAATCTATATTCAAATGTCTAATAGATCAGAAACTTGTGCATATAATTATTTTCTTGAGTCAAAACATTATCAGGATCTGTAAAGCTCTGCCATGTATTTCATAACTCATATTAATTTATCTTCAATTCTGGTCCACTTAAAGAAAAACGTTTAACCTCCCTAACAGTGCGTGGAACCTTGGGTGTCCAAACATGTAACAATCACTCCTTCCTTTATTAAGGATTTAAAAACAGAAGTAATTTCATCAATGGTTTGTAGTGGAATTTAGGAATTATCACTTATGGTAGGTATGTTTTTACTTTTTAACATCTCTACATTTCAGTTAATTACTAATTAAATGGATGTCCATTAGGAGGTGGTGACGCTTGTCTTTTAAACTCATAATCTGGTGCCGTGCGCTCCCTGTGAAGCTGCAACCAAGATTTTAAAAACCACTGCAGGGTGGGTCAAGTGACCCCTTCTCCTTATTGGTTGTCAATAATATGCACCTTTACAATGGGTGATCCAAGGCCCCACATTTGTTTACTCCCAATTATATTGCTTTTTCAAAATTAAATTAGCTGTTTGTAATTTTAATTGAATTTTAAACTCTACATTTTGAACGACAAACAACAGTTATTTCCCCATAAAAAGTTCTCCTGTAGTAATATATGCCACAATGGTGAAGCCAATACCTCAAATTGAAATACTATATTTTGTTTAGAGCTAGCTTTCCCTTCAACATGGCCTATATAAATAAATATTTGTCTGATCTTATAGAGATGTTACTAAAACTCTCCCTTTGAACTGATCCATACTGTAACAAATTAAAACACTACCAAATTCACACATTGTGAAGGTAAACTTCTGTTGTTGCAATGTTGAGGTAGAATGAAGGAGTCTGGAACCGTTGTTAGCCAAAAGCACCGAGAGTTTATTGATCACAGTACATTAATTACATACGGCCGGGGAGATCACTTAGTTGCACACCGTCCCGTGTTTCACCAGCGATCTCTGAACCAAAAGCCCCAAAACATCTAACCAACACGAGGAGAGGCGGGCTTCCAGAAAGCCCGCGTATAATCAATAGCCGATGCGAGACAATGGTCCGCTTGTCTCAAAGAGATGCTGCCAGGTCAACCCTCCCCCACGGACATAGGAGAAGCGTTTGACCTGTGACCTCAACCTACAGAGGAGTCTTTGAGTGACTACAAGCAGATGTTTGCAGTATCACAGACTCTAAGGAACCATAAAAGACTCTATAAACAGATCAGATGAAAATATTCTCTTACAGATTCACTCTTTTTATCAATCTATTGATAACCAATTAACATTAGTCTAAGAATATTTGAGTCAATACTTAAAATCAATAGGCGTCCTCAGAGTTGGGTGGGCTCAGATACATTCATTACATTAAAAATAGAACAAGATTGAAAAACACTTCAATCACCATGATTGAACACAGTCAATCATAATAAAAATCATCTCTCTTCAGTGCTTGGCATTTTTGTCAAAAGGTACAATAATAAACACATGGGATACAAAATATTATAGCAAAATATATGTTTCAAAAATAAGATCTTTTATCATTTATCACTCAGTTAATCTCATTCATCAAACACAGATTCTAAATCAGCTTACATCTTAAAGATTTACTTTAAGGCAATTACTTATTAAAAAACACAATTAGGATTATAAGAAATCAATTGAGGTATAATTTAGGATTATGAGAAATCCAATTGAGGTATAAATCAGAATCATGAGAGATCCAGCTAAGGTTCCTAGTTTAAGGTATAAATTCGCAGTGATGAATCGATCAATCTGTAAACTGTAAAGTTACAGTGTCCTCAATCTTTAACATTACTTTACGTTTACTTCATTACGCTTTATTCAAGAGTAAGGCACTTAGTAATACATTTATTTCATTCAAATACACTTGTTCAAAATCTGAAAAGGAAAATCAGACATTTTATTTGTATCACAATCTGCAAAGGAAAAATCAGACATTTGTCCTTTAATCCAGTGTATCAACTGTAATCAATTATCAAAACATCTGTTCTTTATTCAGAATATCAACTTTAAACAACATCTCAATCGCTGAATGGAGGTACCCACGGGTCGGAGATCACGATGGAGACCCAGGGGTCCGGAAGCTCGGCATTGTACATTAATATTGTGTCCTGTACAGTTGAATGTCCAACTAGCCTTTGTGGGGCCTGGAGGGCAGTCTTGGCAACCCTTCGTATGGCTAATTTAACTACAGTGATCAAACAGATCACTAGGATTAGCACAACCAAGATAAACACTGAAACAGTAACAACAAATGTAACCAGCCCCGCTCCCCAAGATCCAAAAGTTCCACTTAATTCCCCAAATGTAAACCCATGAGTTTCATGCAATTATTTTATTCCCCTGGCAGTATCATGAGCCATGTCCATAACTTCAGGTGTGGCATCAGATATGAAAGAACAGCACTCACTTCCTATCACCTTGCATGTTCCTCCTTGGGCCGCTAAGAGGAGGTCAAGCGCCATACGATTCTGTAGTGCTACTGTCCTAACTTCCTGCAATTCTTTGTGTTCAGCTAACATCGCTGTGTTGGATACATGTAAATGATGTTCTACCACTTTAGACAATGCGACAATTTCCTGCTGAGTAACATAAATACCGTACCAAGGCAAGAATAGGCTAGCTATCTGTTGTCCTTGTGTAATTGACCTGCTGTTCCTGTGTAGAGAGGGAAGTATTGCTGCAATCTCAGTAGCCTCTACTTTACGGATTAAAGGGATTAGGTAGGCTAGATAACAGGTACCATAAAAAACATCATATGGCACACATCCATACGCCCGGTCCCCACAAACTAAGTAAACTCTCTGTGGGAGGGGAATTCTGGCTATATGTACTCTCACTATGGCATTACAGTCGCTGTGTCCCACATCAGGAGAGGTGTGAGATCCTACTGCATTCTGGAAACAGATGGACACATTCTTCCATTCATGTACAACAATTGGGGGGACATATACTGAGCAGTCACGTGTAGGGGGCTTGCCTAAGGGTATTGGCTGCGTACAGTCATGTATTTTAACCTCAACGGAGTCCACTGTCCTAGAGCCGAACCAGGGCACAACTGTTACCAACGCTTCCACTAACAAAGCGGGTGTGTGTGGTTGCATTGTACATGTTGGACTTGTAAAGTTAGCTGAACAATTAGTCTGAGCTAGAGCTAACTGGAATCTATATTCAAAAGCTAGGTTAACGTATTTCTTCACATATATTAGTTTTAAAAACATCAAACGTTTGAAACCGTCAGGCAGGTAATCTTTATTTACTGTATCAACAATGAGAGAGACTAAGCCCTTGTACTGTAAAGGTTTTTCAGAGTCTATTGGGTAGGAAGGAGTGTAACAATCCTCAGCCTCATCGCTAATTCTAGATGCTATGTCATTCCAGTTTACTAAACCGTAATCAGCTTTTGTGAAAGGAATTGGGCTAAACATAGGAGAATGCATTGATTCTGGCATATTTTGGCACAACCAACAGTTGCTAACATTACGTTCATGTGCATAGTCTAACATTAAACTTACTGCAGAATTAGTTTTAGTTTGTTTAAAAGGAGTAATTAAGGCCTTTTTTGAAGAATCTACCTCGCCTCCTGATTGTTTAAGTGGAGTAGATGGAACATTTGTTTTGCTATTTGGTCCAGTAACTGTGCATGCAGTATCACCTAGATTGGGAATGCGACAATCTGGCTTCCGCACTGTACATTTTACCTCCTTCCTTATCAGTGCCTCGAACTGTTCTATCGTGCTACACCACAGTTCTGGGGGCATTTCTTCGATGGTGTTAAGAGCCATCCTTACCCCCTCTGGTGCGAACCTGAACCAAGAGTACTGGCTTTTTGGATATATCTCCCATGTTGGGTAAACTGAGGACACAGGAAACACAATAATACAGTTAGATGAGTCACATATTGAACTTGGGCAGTTAAAGGCAATAGTCTCTGACTTATGATCAGGGAGGGAGACAATCCTCCTTATTCTCCCTCCTTTTCTCTCTCTTTGTGTCTCTTGCACCATACTGAGTGTCTGTGTGGTGTTTGGATACAACCTGTCCTTGTCGCTAGGCACTTCTTTGCCCGTTGGTGTTGTTTTGCCCTCAGGGTCTGGACCCTGAGTGGTCAAGTCGTCTGCGCTCTTAGATAAGAGCACCTTATTTTCTCCCTCAGACGGGCGAGGTCCCTCGCCACCTGTCGTTGGGATTGTCACAGCTTCATCTAGCAGGGCGTTCTTGGCCAGGTACAGTAAACCCAGAATGACGATGATGGTGACTGCCTTCACACGCCAGCATCCGGTAGAGGAGAGAGACGACATCTTGAAGCGTGAATCCACTCCGCTCTACCTTGTACTCTCAGGGCTGTTCTGGTCACTATTAATACCTGGAAAGGACCTTTCCACCTGGGAGACAAAGAATCTTTTTCAAGCGATTTGATTAGTACATTATCACCAATCTGAAAAGGGTGGGTGGGCTCCTCACCAGGCTGGGGGAGCCTGTCAGCCACCTGCCTGTGAAACTTTCTCAACATGTCAGTTAGATATTTGACATAGTTAGTCATGTAATCCTCTGTCCACAAAAGAGTGAGTCTGTGGGGCATTACTGGAGGACTAGATCCTGTGAACATTGGCCTTCCCATCAATACGTCGTGTGGGCTAAGCCCTGTCGTTGCATTTGGTGAGTTTCTGATTGAGCACAGAACTATCGGCAGCGCGTCTACCCATTTTAGTCCTGTGGTCAACATTGTTTTAGTGAGTTTTTCCTTTATAGTCAAGTTCATTCTCTCAACCTGGCCTGAGCTCTGTGGATGATAGGGAACATGCAATTGCCATTTGAACCCTAACACTGTAGCTAGACTCTGGGTTATTTTAGAAATGAATGCTGGACCTCTGTCACTGTTAATCCCTGCTGGAACACCAAATCTAGGGACAACATCTTTGAGAAGACACTTTACAACTGTTCTGGCGTCTTCTTTTCTGGTAGGGTAGGCCTCTACCCATTTGGAGAACTGGCACACTATTACCAAAATATATTTGAATCCTTGGCATGGTGGCATGTGCGAAAAGTCAATTTGCATATTTACAAAGGGCCCCGAGGGGGGCGGTAAATGTTCATGCTGAACTGGACCTTTTCTTCTTCTTGTCTGCTGGCATATCATGCATCTATCTACAAGGGTCTGTGTAGCTAGTGTAATGCCTGGAGCAAACCATTGTGACTTTATAATCCCATTCATCCCTCCTTTTCCTACATGTGATTTGCCATGTGCAACATGTGCCAAAACATGGAGGAATGAACGGGGACAGACCATCCGGCCGTCTGGGTGGAGCCACAACCTGGACTCAGCGTCAAGTGTACAACCTCGTCTTAGCCATAAATCTTTCTCCCTAACATCAGCGCGGGCTTGCATGTCCGCGACATCATTAAAGGAAGGCAAACAAATGGTTTCTGCGGGTTGTGTCGAGGGGCATTGGAGTACCATAGAAGAGGAGGAAACTGCTGCTTGTTTAGCCGCGGTGTCGGCTAACGCATTTCCACGCGAAATAGGATCATTAGAATTTGTGTGAGCAGCACATTTAACTACTGCTAGCTGTGCAGGGAGCAGGATAGCGTCTAATAGATCAGCTACTAACGCATGATGTTGAATAGGCTTACCGGCCGATGTTAAGAAACCGCGCATTTTCCACAAGACACCAAAATCATGGCACACACCAAATGCATACCTGGAGTCTGTGAAAATGGTTGCAACTCTACCTTCAGCCAAAATACACGCCCTAAGCAGAGCATACAACTCTGCAGCCTGAGCTGACGTGCCATTTGGCAAGGCCCGGCTTTCTAAGACTTCCCAGTCATTCACAACAGCGTAGCCTGCTAAGTGTACTGTGTCAGACGGCCTGCTCGCAGACCCGTCTGTGTACAGAATCATATCTGAATTAGGGATAGGGGTTTGCAACATATCAGCTCTGGGGGAGGAAGACATGTCAATCGTTGTGACGCAGTCATGTGTTATTTCAAAATCTGGAATTGGCACCAGCGTAGCTGGGTTTAGGGGGGGGGAACGTTTAAGAGTGATGTGTGGACTTGAAAGAATTACTGCTTCATAACCAGATCGCCTTGCTGCCGTCATATGCTGAGTAGCAGAGGTGCTCAGAATATGCAAAACTGCATGTGGGACATGTACTACACAGTCACTGGCCAGTACAATGGGAGAGGATTGTTTTACAACTATCGCCACTGCGGCCACAGCCCGCAGGCATGAAGGCATACCAAGCACCACAGGGGAGAGTCGAGATGAGTAGTATGCAACAGGCCGGAAATTAGAGCCATGCTTCTGCACCAAGATGCCCGTTGCAAAGCCCCCCTTCTCATGGACGTGTAGATGAAAAGGTTGATGGTAGTCAGGGAGCCCCAGGGCAGGAGCAGATGTGAGGGCCTGCTTTAAGTCCTGAAAGGCAGTGTGCATGTCCTCAGACCATTGAACAATGTTAGGGGCAGCCTGCAGAGTGGCAGCACGCAGGACAGAATCCATCGCAGCGTACTCAAAAATCCAGTGTCTGCAATAATTTGCCATGCCCAAGAAGGAAAGCATGTCCTTCTTTGTGCGAGGTGGTGGTACTTTGTTCAACAGACAAATCCTTGCTGGCGAGAGGAGACGGTGTCCATCCCTCAGAATGTGACCCAAATACGTGACCTCAGTCTGGCAGTATTGCAACTTGGCCAGGGATGCTCTGTGTCCGCATTCAGAAAGTATTTTCATGAGCAGAATGGAGTCGATGCGACAGGCGTCTTTATTGGGAGAAGCTAACAACAGGTCATCTGCGTACTGAAGCAAGGTACTACCTCCTGTCAGGACCAAAGTGTCCAGATCTCTCCTCACAGCTGCTGCGTACACAGTAGGCGACTCAACAAACCCCTGTGGGAGGCGCGTGTATGTGATTTGTTTACCTTTAAAAGTAAATGCAAACAGATACTGGCTGTCTGGATGCAGAGGAACAGAGAAAAATGCTGAACATAAATCAATCACTGTGTAATACTTAGAGTCCGGGGGCAGAGAAGCTAAAATCGAATTGGTGTCCGGCACAATTGGAGCTGTCGGAATGACAATAGCATTAATAGCTTGCAAATCTTGGACAAAGCGCCACTCATCAGGGCGATTGTGTTTAGGTATGGGTAGAATTGGAGTATTACAGGGACTAGTCGTGTAAATTAACACGCCCTGATCAAGCAAAGATTGGATGACTCCTTCAATCCCCAAAATGGCTCTATGGGGCAAATTGTACTGTCTGATAGCTGGCAATCTGGCGTTGGCTTTAAGTGTTACTCGATGTGGAGGCGCTGAGGCAACAAACCAACATGGTTCTTGTGTTTTGCCCATAATGCAGCCGGTACTTCTGAAAAATCTGAGGGGGGGGCCATACTCTGTGGGGGGGTTTGGTTGTAAATGAAGGAAAGTGCATTGTGGAAGAGCAATTGGCTCCGCGAGACACAGCAGGAAATGCTCCCCTCCAAAGTTAATTACGTTAGGTGTGTGTGTGTGTGTGTGTGTGTGTGTGTGTGTGTGTGTGTGTGTGTGTGTGTGTGTGTGTGTGTGTGAAAAAGGGGAAAATGAGGCTTCCAGCTGGGCTTGGCAGCGGGCTGCCATGGCCCCCACCTCTTTTGGGTTACTGCCTGGCGTAACAGCCACCGTTATGTAGGGGAGGCTTTCTTCAACTTGGAGAACCTGCTGGGGTGTTGTGAGTCTGATGGGTAAAACACATCCTTGTCGGGAAATGAACAAATATTGTTCACTTGTCAACCGATCTGATTTGTTGCAAAAACCTCTTACTGATTGCGCGTAGTCATCTGACGGATTAAAGGCTGCTGTGCAATGACAATTCAACACAGGTCGCATAAGAGACATTAAAGACGCACAAACCGGAGAAATGCTAGCAATCTTCTGAATCCCTGTTGTGGAGAAAACAGAAATCATATTGAAATCTGGAAATGACCAACAATAAAGGTTGTCTCGCGATGATTGAATGAATTGGACTGCCTGATAGACCTTACTGTCAGGAATTGTCAAAAACAATCCGTCTGAAGTGCAATGTATTGTTGCCTGTAATTTACATAGTAAGTCCCTGCCCATTAAATTAATAGGACTTCCATCTGAAAAAATGAAAGAGTGTTCCACGTTTGATCCATTAATTGAAACATTAGTGTTCTCTGAAATGGGTTCGGACATAGAAATTCCAGCAACACCGATGGTTGTGACAAATGTATTGGTTGCTTCACACACTTTCTCCTTAGTACGCACGGCAGACAAGGTGGCTCCGCTGTCAATCAAAATATCTACAGCCGTACCACTAAAATCAACGGGCATAATTGGATCTTCACGCGGGTTATTGGAAAGGCGAATTGTTGCTGCTTGAATTTGTAAATGCTGTGATTCTGATCCTATATCTTCCTGGCACCACTATCTTCTATTAAATCCACTTTGTTGAGCGTTCTGCCCCTGGTTCTGTCTGTCATAACGTGGAGACTGCATTAATGCCAGATGTCCGGACTGCTGGGGAAGGTTAGGGGGAAGTGCGGGCTGGGAGAAGGGGGGCTGGGTGAGGGGGGGCTGTGTGTGCTGCTGGACCCCCCACCGCTTACCACACTGTCCTGCCCAGTGATCGGTTTCTCCGCAAACATGACATGGCATCAACTTTTTGGGATTTTTGTTCTGCTGCTGTCTGCTCTTATTATGATAATCCTGTGATCTCCCCTGATTTTGATACTGCTGTGTGTGGTTTTGTCCCTGTGTTTTATAAGCCTGGGTGTTTTGAGGCAATTGTTGAAGCAGTTGTGAAATTCTGGGAGTAAGAAATATTTGGCTCCTATGCAACGCACGCATTGTGGCGATAGTCGCTTTCCAAGATTTAATTTGCCATTCGGGAGTCGACATCATGTAGGCTTGAGCTGTCTCTGGGATTAAATTATGTAACAAGGTCTGTATGGCAAACAAATAATTACCGTCTCTTTTAATTCCCGCATTATTATCCCACACTGTCATGAAACGCTGGATAAATTCTGGGACATTTTCCGCTGGGTCTTGTACACATGCCGTCACTTGTGAGAAATCTGTGTGAGTTTTAGCGCATGCTCTGATAGCCAATGCGGCGACGTTTTGTATCCACATGTCTCGCGTCTGTGTCGTGGGCCAGTCCCCTGCGGCTGTACACTCAGGAAATTTAAACTCGTCTCTGCACGTGGGCCAATCTGCCTTGTATGTTAAGATTATCAGCTGTTTAACATCATGAACCAAACAGTTATAAACTGAACAAATATTAGTCAACCATGACAGATACTCATCTGGACTTTTAGTGGGACTGGGAGCGTGGTTAGTGACATCAATGACCTCAGCGGGTGTCCAGGGTTTGCAAACTGGAACCTCTCCTATCAGAATTTTCGGGGCGGTCACACTTTCTTCAGAATTATTATCCTGAGATGTTTGCTTTGTCGTGTACATTTTACGCTGGACATTATTTGAAAAACTGCTGCCGTACGGCGAACCTGGGTAATCTTGTAAAATGAGTGGCGGAGTGCGAGGAGTGGGGGTCAATCGCGGACTGCCATGTGAAACATTCCCATCCCCCGCTGCTGCCCTCTGCTCGGCGTGTGCCGATTCTAATTCTCCATGTTGTCCTATCTGATATCTCAACTTATTTTCATTCATGATAGCTGCAGCTGTTATTAACAGATCATCATCGGAGTTTCTCGCAACGGGATTTGAGAGTTCTGTCGCGGGAATTATTTTCGTACAGAGAGATACAACAGCCCTGCGTCTGTCAAAATACAAATGAGCTGAGATGGGGTTGGAGTTTTACCTTGTCTTTTAATCCAATCATAAATTATGGATTTTGCAATGTCTGGAACATTCTCCGTCTCCCTGAATCTGGACATGTTTTCTGATCTCACATCAAAAGCAGCCTCTAGGCTAAGCAAATGAAAACTTTTTGCACATTGAGCAACTTTATCAATAAGCGCCTTGAGCTCAATGGAGCCTCGCTCGCTGCCAACAGATTTTGCATTTTTCCTTTCTTCATAACCCCGCTTTTCTGCCAAAGTCATCCAGGCTTTCACACATTCTGTCATGTATCCTTGATCCCATGAACAATTTGAATTATCTTCCACCAGTTTAAATGCTTGCCACAACACGGCCATATCAAAACTACCTGTCAGAGGCCAATCAAATCGAATCAATCCTTTCTGATTAATCTGTTGTGAGTGTTCGCAAAGTAACGATGTAAACGGCATAACTTTAGACCAATCCAAAGTTCTTCCGACAATTCCAGACGGCATGTTTGGAGAAAACAAATGCGTGTAGTGGTTTTCTGCAATCGGGTTTTTTTTAAGTGTCTTTGTGTGTGAAATGGTTTTCCTCTTACCAACTGAATCGTTTGTGGAGGCAGTATTACCCATGTTTAACGGTTAGTACAATAAAACAAACACTGCAATTAGACAAACAAACATGTACTCGCAACAAAATCAGTGCCCTGGCCAAAAAATCATCCAGTTTAATTTAGTCCGAGAATTACGGAAACGTCAACGGGAGCACTGAAATATCTGTTTAATATGGGCTCTTCTCAGCCATATTCAATCTGTTGATGAGCAATAAACTACCTTATTCTCAATCAAAACCACTATGCAAATGTAGTGGTAAAACTGCTCAACCGACCGAGAGCAGCGATTGTTTGAATTAATTCAGTGCTTTTTTTTTTTTTTTTTTTTTTTTTTAAACAACAGCCAATTCAATAATCCGTTAGTTTATTAAACACAGTGTGAACGTAATATTCTGCCACGACCCTTCCCATTTAATAGCTCAATTTAGTTCTTGAGCTTATGGTGTGATTAACAGAAAATACAAGTCTGTGTTCTTAAACATTACTCGTGTGCCGCTCACCACAGGGGGGGAGGGGAATTCGCCCTCCCTCGTGCAGCCTGAGACACCCGAAAACGGATTGGTCTGATTTAAACCCGTTGAAATCTCCAGAATTCGGCAATTTGTTTCAATTACAAATCCTCACATTGCTTTTTTTTTTTTTTTTAAACAGAGGTTCCACCTTGCTGATGCTTTCCTTAAGGTCTCTCCGAATATTTGCAGTGTGTGATTGTCCAGTAATTTAATTCTAGAAACCACACACAGCGGAAATCGTTAAAAGTCGATGTTCCGAGGTTATTTATTAGCCCCAAATATTCTTATTGTTTTATACATGAGCTGTGCTTGCTTTTGTTGGCACTTGCCCCAGCAGCATTCACAGGAAGAACCGGCCAAGATAAAATCCCCTTTTGACACCGATTCCTCAGGTTATGATTAAGCCTTCAGATGTACATAGTGGAGAGACCAAAACAAATTGCACTCGCGCAGTTTCACAGATAATTTTGATACCGTCAATCACAGAGTCTGGTAAGGCAGTTGTTCAAATAGATTTGAAAAAAAGCACTTACCAGCCTTCTGAAGAAATCTCGGTATGCTGTTCGTAGACGCCAAAATGTGAAGGTAAACTTCTGTTGTTGCAATGTTGAGGTAGAATGAAGGAGTCTGGAACCGTTGTTAGCCAAAAGCACCGAGAGTTTATTGATCACAGTACATTAATTACATACGGCCGGGGAGATCACTTAGTTGCACACCGTCCCGTGTTTCACCAGCGATCTCTGAACCAAAAGCCCCAAAACATCTAACCAACACGAGGAGAGGCGGGCTTCCAGAAAGCCCGCATATAATCAATAGCCGATGCGAGACAATGGTCCGCTTGTCTCAAAGAGATGCTGCCAGGTCAACCCTCCCCCACGGACATAGGAGAAGCGTTTGACCTGTGACCTCAACCTACAGAGGAGTCTTTGAGTGACTACAAGCAGATGTTTGCAGTATCACAGACTCTAAGGAACCATAAAAGACTCTATAAACAGATCAGATGAAAATATTCTCTTACACACATGAATAAAAACTCTAAAAGAATAATTTGTAAACATGATGAAAAGATTGAAGAATATGTTCTACTCTGTACTCATAACTCCCAAACACCCACTACTTAAAGTCTAGTGCATACTTCCATCACGCCTCCCCCCTTTTCCATCAGTGTGTTTTAGGATGATTTTTCACTTCACTGTAATAGTTTTCCTCTTTACCGCTATTTTTAATTTACCAATTGATTAATTCATGGTTAATACATCTTCTTATCTTCACTTATTTATCAAGTCAATTCAAGTTCTTTAAATGTGGTTCTTTAAAATACATTAGTAGATACCTTGTGGAGTATTCACAATAACTAATCCTCTCTATGAAATCCGTTCATCTTTAAGCAGATACTATTTCCTTATTTATCTTTTGTTCATGATAACAATGGTATAACAAGCACATGTTTTACCCATAGCTAGTTTCTATAACAAGATTATTATGTGTGACATAATAATCAGATGTCTTGTTTGCTAACCAAGAATATTAAACTTTAATCTTTTCAGTATTCCAGACCATCATTTAAACAAGCAGCCTCTTATCTAAACACTAAGCATTAAGGTTTCTACACCACCCCCTGGGAAACTCTTGCACAATTATGCTGTAAAATCATTGCATCATTCCTTCAGAGTCTGAACAATCTGAGACAAGCATGTCTCAAGATCTTGTCATAATGAGCACAGTCAGTGATGCAGCTGTAGTCAGTGGCAGGGTCCCCAAAAAAGCTAGGACCGGCCCTGGTCAGTGGGCTCCAAGGAAACTCTCCCTGGCATTGGGATGAGGGAAGGAATCACTTGGCAGACACACGTTGTCCTCTGTACAGCAGAAATCCCCCCAAAACCGCAGTACCTCTTCACACCACTGTTGCCTTGACAACGAGGCACAAGCAAAATGTCAATTCCTCCTCAGAGATGCGTTCTTTGCACACTTCTTCTGTTTGCAGTGAGCAACTCCTCACCAACACACTGATTCAGAGAACCCAAAAGGTGGTGCAGAACTCTCCAATGCTGCTGTAATCACAGCCATTCAGCTACTGAGAAAAACTCAATTTAAATCTCTCTCCCAACAGCTGAGGTCAGGAATGCTGAAACATGTGAATGTTAAAACAAACTAATGATAGTAGTCTGCCTATTCTTTATTACTTCAGTTCTAAGTTAATAGGCAAAACAAGGAAACTCTCCCTAACCACATAGTTTAATCGTTTATCTACTTGGTTATTCTTATTCATTTTCAAATTGTTTCTCTAAGTTGTGTTACAAGCATGGTGAGGTTGTAACAGAATACACAAATAGCTGTATTCAATCCGCGCCGTATTTGAAAACTGTAATGAATTTAAATCAATGTTTAACGACGTAATATAAGTTAAATATATTGTTAAGCTAATTACTGTTTTATTGTGAAGGCATCTCTGGTGAACAGCGGCCTGTGGCTTTTATTTTGAAAGGCCGTTCCAGAAATATACTCCGTAATATGAACAGTAAGTTTGACTTCTAGAAACACGGAAAGTTACGATAACGATCGTTCTAATGCATTAAATAAAGTCATGAAAGAGATAAGGAGGGGAAAAGGCGTGTGGAAGCAAGCAATGAACTGAAAATGCCACCAATCCTCTGTTTTAACGTGATGGCGGACATTGAAAACCGAAGCGGGCATAAGCACCCCTGTCATATCCACATTAATAGATTCCTTCTGACTGACAAGCATTCAAAAACCCTTCTGCTTATCACTATACTACTTTTTTTATTATTCATAACCTAAAAATACAATTGTGATGAATAGCTTGCTCTTTTTCTGATTGAAACAAAGGGTCTACTCTTCTACAGAATCAGAAAGTACAAATACTGACACCCCGGCTCCGGCTGGAGCTCTCAGCCTTTTCAAGAGAAAGGGGCTTCTTTCAACAACTAACAACAAACTATTGGTATACCAAAACATTTATCAACATAAAACAAGGTCTTTACGAATCAACAATGACAACCAACAGACAGATCAATCAACAAACAGATTTCCGAATGTCTCGTCGGCTCCTACTCTGTCTTCTTCCATCATTTTATTTTTAGGAATCTCAGATCTGCACAAGCCTTTTTTCTTATCTCTCTGTTTGATTCCACTGAGAATCAATCTCTAACGGCCCGTTCCCATTGTTCGCGGAAGCTTCCGGGAATTGGAACGCCTAAATCACTCTTTTCAAACTCTTCTTCCATTATTGACTTTGTATCTATTATCTGACTAGGTTGATAAGTGTTCACTTGTATTTATTAAGACACTGGACAAATCTTGTCGTTACTCTTAATGTCCTTATTCTATTCTGAATTCAAAGTTTCTCGCGTGAAACACAGAATATTGTTACACACCCTGTTCGCTACCAGAGGGCAGCAGCTGACCACAAATGAGCTTCCTCTGTCTGATGAAGCTCCCAGCTTCTGCAAACCTTCTATCACTATGTCACTATGCTCTCTTTTCTCAATTATTACACAGATTCGACGTAAACAAATCACACAGTTTATTACAGAATTTTCCCAGTGAGTCAGCCGTGCAGGACTACTATATACCCCACGGAGACCTCGCTGGTTCACTTTACTCGAGTCTTTAGTGAGTTAAGGTACTGGAATGCACGACCAGACTCTTACGGCCCGTCTACACTACAGGCGTCGAAAAAGCTTGAAGCTGGGCGTGTCTGAGGCTTGGCGATTTTTTGCGAGCAACGCGACCAACAACCAATCACATGAATCTCCCGCCCCCGGCAGGGGCGGATCTACCGGGGTGGCATGGGGTGGCAACTGCCACCCTAAACAATAGCCTTGCCACCCCAGCTGCCACCCCAGTTGGCATCTTTGTTTTGAAAGAAAAGTTGTGGCTCATCGGACATTTATGAGAGAAAGTCTCTAATGTCCGAGTGCAAGTGAATGCAGCACAAGATGCACGTCATGTAACCCCTCCCCGGGTCCTGGCGCGAGAGTGGAAATATGATTGGTGGCGAATTCACTTGAACCGGGGGACGGCGCAAAACGAGAAGCATTCGGACCCAAGCACTGAAGGAATGAGGTAGTTGCGGTCTACAATGACAGAGAAGAGAAACGTCAGTTTGGCTGTACTCAGCATTGAATCAAAACGCACTACAGCTGTTGATCTTAATAAGTTTGTGAGGTGTTTTGCTGAACAAAATAGTAATCGCCGCATTCAGCTGTAATAGACATGCCAACTTGATGCTCTGCTCACGGATGACTCGATGAGAATAACAAACTGTTAAGATGATGACCTTGTATGCGTGTATATATTTTTTTCTTTGAGGGGGTCTGCCCCCAAAAAACAGTTTTAAGTCCTGAGAAAGTAAAATAAGACGGTGTGTAAAACTACACTGCCCAGCCAACAGAAAGTAACCACTTTGATTTAACTAGGCCAGTAGGTAAGGACCTTCCACTGGATCATAACTGCAGCGATGTTTTAGCTGAATATACGTTTTTTAACCCTAACTGATGCAGTTAGTCACTTCTTTAATGTTTGTTCTTTCTGATGTAAAGTCAAGGTTGTAACTGTATATCAATAATGATATAATTACTTGTTTTCAAATTTGAAGGAGGGCGAGCAAGCATCTTGATGAACATTCATCATTAACTCCTCCAAAAAATATAGTTTATTCAATAATAAATGAATATGTGAATCATAACAGTTCTTCACTATATCTGTAAAGCGTCTTTGAGCACCTGTAAAAACGCTAACAAATTAAATCTATTATTATTATTATTATTTATTAACAGTGATTGACAGCTGATAGGAATAATATGATTGTTAATAGTATCATATTCATTCAGACAAACATCAATGAGACAGTTAATTAATGTACTTATTGCAGCAGTCTGCATAGATTTGGTACCCCTGCTGGTCTAAGAGTGAAACAAACTCATTCAGTTATTGTTCAGTTAAAATTCATTAAATTACGTCTGCCACCTTATATGTAAGGCTTTACTGATGTGCCACAATAATATCACCTATGTGATTGAGTTAAAATATTAATATTGTGGCTTTCCAATTTAACATTGATTGTAGGGGTGTAACGGTTCACAAACATTTCGGTTCGGTACGTAGGCCTACCTCGGTTTTTAGGTCACGGTTCGGTTCGCTACGTTTTCGGTACAGCAGAAAAAATTATCACAAAACATTAAATATTTTTTTTAAATTATTATTAAACTGACTAATGTATTCAAATAAATACAAAATATAGTAAAATAAACATTAAGGTGCAGCATTTCGATGAACTGAAATAATCTGTATTTGAACTGTACTGTACCTAAGCAGCCGGCTTGACATTAGGACTTGCTTGTCATTGTATTTTCATGTTGTTTAAAGAAAGATGAACTTGTCCACATTGCTTGCTGAAATGGCAGATCTGCTGGCACTACAATGCCTCCTGCTGTGGAGAACACCCTCTCTAGGGACAGAGGTAGCAGACACAGCCAGGTAGCGCTTTGCTAACATGGCAACATAAGGATACTTGGCGTTTGTAATAGCTTTGGCTCGGTCTGAACTCTCTGCGAGTGGTGGAGGCTTAAATGCTAGTGGGAGTTGGGTTTGCACTTCAGTCTTTTTTCTTTTGGTGTACCGAACCGAAGGGCCCGTACCGAATAATTTCAGTACCGTTACACCCCTAATTGATTGATATGATTGCGATTTAAATCAGCATATACTTCTGTCAGGGGATGCCACCCCTCAAAATCTCCTGCCACCCTCTTGCCACCCCATGAATATTTGTCTAGATCCGCCCCTGGCCCCCGGCATACAAAGCAATAGCCATGTTAAAACGAAGTAAACTGGATATAAAATCCCCAAACAGGCGAAAACCTACCAGTTTCATCCACTGTCTCTGCCACCTCCCTCCATGCCTCGCTCCTCCAGTTTGTATCCCGGTAGATGAACAGAGACTGATCATACAGCACCGGGTGATTCACTACCGCTATAATGAATTTTCCCTCCATTTTTTTGAATATGAGGAAATTACCTGCGTAGTCTCTCCCAGCATACACGCGGTTTGATTGGCTAGCTTGTACTGGCAGATTTGCATAAACGGGATTTCATTGGCTGACGCCAGCTTCGAGCAAGCATCGAGCCTCAAAAGTTGAACATTGTTCAACTTTTGACGCCGATAGACGCTCGCGATGCTTGCAACGCCTTGCCTTGCTACCCACAATGCAGTTCGGCGAAGTTTGAAAATATCCTACGTCACCCCATTCAAATGAATGGGCGAAGCGTTGAAAGCATTTTTTGACGCCTGTAGTGTAGACGGGCCGTTACACACACTTGACCCCCCCCCCCCAGGAAGTATACCCTGTTGTGGACTCAATACCCAACTAGGCGCAGGGACTGTCATACCCTTCCAGCCGTCAGAGACTCAACACCCGACGCTGAAATACTTTGCTGCTTCACTTTTACTTTCTTTAGTGAGTTAAGGTACGGGAACGTAGGCCACCCGACTCTTACAAACACTTTCTTAAATATAACTCGGTGCCTCAGGTCCGGAATGTCCTACCTGACTCTGAGCACCGACTTTGCTTTAGTGAGTTAAGGTACTGGAATGCACCAGACTCTTACACACACTTTCTTCAGTATTGCATTTTTTACCGTGACTAAGAACACTGAGAACGCCGCTGACAACTCTAAAAATGTTGTAGCAAAGCCAAATCACAGATTTTGGTAATCAACAGGTATCTGTTTTACCTTTGTATCATGTAGGACGTCCTGGTTTAGTTGTCAACGGTGTCCAGGTGTCCTCTCCTGGACTGAATTCCGTCCGCTAGCTGTCGGTGGTCCTTCTAGAGACCAGCACTCATCACGTCGGGGTCACCAAATTGTTGAAGCAAACACAGTAGTGGTGGCTTAAAGCCCACCTCTGCTCCGCGCCGTCCTTTAGATGAGCCTGGTCAGATTTAATAAAATAAGTTCAAAACACCGGCATAAAAGTTATAACAATAATCTGATTTTAATGGTAAAAAACACAATACAAAATACAGAGTGCCCTGAAACAGAGCACTCCGGGCTCCCCGCTCTACTGCCGTGCGATACAGATATCGGGATCAGCCAGTCAGAAACAGGGGGCATTTTGCATGAATAAACAACACTATATATAGACATATTTGGGGCGGAGAGTCACTTCACTTAATTCTTGCACCTGAGTTCTGTCCTTTAATTTCCCAAGGAAGATTTAACACAAACTCTATTCTTTCCCAGACAACCAAACATTGTACACAGATATATTGGTACATTACTTCTGAACAGAGCGTGAGTAGACAAAGGCAGAGTCAATCTTTATCTTCCCCCTAACTTTGCTCCTTTACTTTCCCAAGGAAGATTTCACACAAACTATTCCTTCCCAAACAATCAAACATTGTACACAGATATATTGGTATCAAACATTATACACAGATATATTGGTGCTTGAGATTATATTGGCCCCAGAAAGAACCTTGAAAAGAACATGTGTGTGTGCTGGTAGAAAGGGGTGTATGTGTGTGTAGCAGGGTATCTGGGTCATTGAGTGTGTGTGAGAAGGTTTATATATATATATAGGATTACTTTAAAACAGTCCCAAATAATACATGTTCACTTCAATACAGTTCAAGATAATACCTGTTTACTTTAATACAGTTTAGAACAATATCTGTTTACTTTAAACCGGTGAACGAATCAGTGAACGAATCTTTAAAGTGAACTGAATCAAAAGATTCGTGTCCCCGAAGGGAATCGAAATGCCCATCACTACTGCGTGGTCTCTGTAGTGTCAGTGCCTTTGCGCATGCGCTCTGTCTGCCTCAGCGCATGGTGCGTGCAGCAGAAGTCTCGTCTCTGATTGGCTGCAAATCGATTGCCCTGAAAATCCTTTGATGAACATCCAATCCTTGTATTATTTTAAGAATTGGTAACACCACACCATAAAGATCAATTTAAAAGTAAAAAAATGGGGTGCAAACTATTTACATTGCAATTTGTTTAATTCTTTGGATGTTATTTTCTTAATTTACAAAATGACAATGTAACTAGTTGATAAATAATAAAACAAACACTGAAGGCCTTCCAAAGACACAAGCAAAATATGTTATAAGACTTCTTTATTGTGAGTTTATTCTTTTAAATTGAGAATAGAGAACACTGATAACTAATGTTGGTGCACATAAGTTTGATTATGATCAGGAATATCCCATCTGTACTTTGCAGTCCTGTCCCAAGTACAAGTTAAGTAGGTATTAATCAACGTGTACATATAGTTTACTATCATGTGTAGTCATGCATAGTACTGCCTTCCTGATTGCTTTATTTTTGAGAAACCTATTCTCTACCTACCTGGGTTTTAAGAGAGTCCAATACCCTATGAGACTGTTCAGTCTCATAAAACATGCTCAATTTACTTTTTGAAAACACAAGCTCACAATAAAGTCAGATGGGAGATCTACAGAAGCAAAGTGTGATAGACAAAGATGCATTCCTATATTAAACAAACAGAAAGGAAAACTGTGTTGTTCCACGAGGCAGTTGTAGCCATAGCAAATGGATTAACCTTCAACCTTCAACTACCTGCTGCCTGAAATCCCTGTGACATCACTGTAGATTGTTGTAACCAACTAGCTGTGTGGGACATTATCACAATACATATTTAAGTTAATTGACTTGTATTGTAAAGGTCTTTCGCTGTAGTTACTTGCTTTGTCAACATGCTTTGGTGAAGGCCTATTCTTTCAATATGATGGATATTATTAGACGTCCACAAGGACAACATAGGTTGTTTGTTTTACTGTAATTGCAATGCTAATACCAATTTAGCATAGTGGTAGCACTAACTGTTAACAAGGTTTTGATATTCAGAGTCTGGCTGTTAGTGCATGTTATGCTATGGGCTTGATTGTACATGCTAGTGTGATAAGGCCTAGGGGAAGATGCTAATGTAACGTCCGAGGTGTTAAGGCTTCAATGATACTTCTGTGTAACAAAAACTCAGGAACTTCGTACTTTTTGGAGCGTCACAGATAGCGCCTCCGTTTATTATTGTCGAGACACACCACGTTCTCCTTCACCACCCCAGGACAGACTGTGCATGCTCACAACACATGACCTCTCAACCCAATGCTTACACTAATGTTATTTAACTTCTAGATCCTTTAATTTTTCACTTACAGTGAAACTCAATATGTATTTGCATACTGTGCGCCAATCACTCTGTGTTTTAAATATTAAGTTAAAGTCACACATTTTAGTCCATTGATACATTTCTAAAAGCTACTTTCCTAACAAACACGGTGCAGTTGTAGCAATCGCTGAGAATGCACTCTGTGTTAGCTGCACAAGGCACTTTGCGGTAGCTTCACGTCTCTGATGATCTGAAAAGCTAAATGATGTCAGAAATGTACACAGCTTTTTCTTGTGTTGAAAGAGATCAGCAGGTCAATGTTACTTGGGTTGTGAATAGTTGGTTGTTTGTTAGTAGAGTTGCTTTACTGTAATTGCAATGCTAATACCAATTTAGCATAGTGGTAGCACTAACTGCTAACAAGGTTTTGATATTCAGAGTAGGCTGGCTGTAAGTGCTTGCTAGCATGTTCAATGTTGTGGGCTTATGCTAGTGTGATAAGGCCTAGGGCAGGGGTACTCAAATACAAATCTTAAAGGTCCAAAATAAATGTTTCAATAAGAAAAAGGTCCGTTTATTACGGTCATTAACACGAGGTTGCAAAAACAAAAATAATCTGTATGCAGCAGTTTTCATTGTTATTGTGTCTGTGTTTGACCCCTCAGAGTCGCAGTGTAAGAGCTGCAGTTATGAATAAAGGCAGCTGCACCCTCTTTCATTCAGCATTCCCATTATTGCTTTATAAATGTATTCCCCCTTGTGTGTCCACTGAGGTTCGTCAGGCCCAACACATCTTCAACAAACTCCCCCTTTGCATCATCATAAAAACTCACAAACACCAGCAACTGAGCATTGTCAGTGGTGTCAGTGGACTCACCCACAGCTAAGGAAATGCACTGTGCATTTTTTATTCCATCACAAAGCTGATGAATCAAATCACCAGCCAGTATTGATGTTCTTCTGGTTACTGTGGAATCTGAGAGGGGGATTTGCTTGATTTGACCTGTTATTTCCTCTTTTTGTTTGCCTTCAACATGGTCTCCATCACTTCAGTCATGCATTATTTTATACTGCAGTTATTATCCAGTAGAAAGTCCTTACCTACTGGCCTAGTTCAATCAAAGTGGTTACTTTTTTTTGGCTGGGCAGTGTAGTTTTACACACCGTCTTATTTGACTTTCTCAGGACTTAAAACAGTTTTTTGGGGGCAGACCCCGTCAAAGAAAACAATATATTTACACACGTAAGGTCATCATCTTAATAGTTGTGTATGCTCATCCGTGAGCAGAGCATCAAGTTGGCATGTCTATTACAGCTGAATGCGGTTATTACCATCTTGTTCAGCAAAACGCCTCACAAACGTATTAAGATCAACAGCTTTAGTGCGTTTTGATTCAATGCTGAGTACAGCCACACTGACAGTCTCTTCTCTGCCATTGTAGACCGCAAATACCTCATTCCTTCAGTGCTTGGGTCCGAATGCTTCTCGTTTTGCGCCGTCCAGTTCAAAATGAAATCGCCGCCAAACGTATGTCCACGCTCGCGCCAGGACCGGGGGACGTGCATGACGTGCATCTTGTGCTGCATTCACTTGCACTCGGACATTAGAGACTTTCTCTCATAAATGTCCGATGAGCCACAACTTTTCTTTCAAAACAAAGCTGCCAACTGGGGTGGCAAGGCCTATTTTTAGGGTGTCAGTTGCCACCCCGGTAGGTGAAACTAGGCTACTAGCTACAGTACAGATGGAACTAGATGAGCTGTTAACTCTCGCTCTGAATTTTTTTATTCTCGCTCTGACTTAGACAGGTTGAAAGAGACACACACATTTTTCCCACCCGCATTCCGCGAAGACCCGCCCTACTGTGCCTCTGATTCGCAGATTGTTTGGGGGGGAAAAACGCTGACTGGATGCTGAATTTGATTGGACCAAAGCGTTGACACACACAGGTGGAACACAGTGGAACAGTCAGACATGCAGAGCGCTGTTTGCAGTGGACATAGCGGATAATTTTGACTCGTTGCGAATACGTTGTGGCGATGTCTCACATATAATACAGAGAGATAATACATATGAAAAGTATAATTTGCTCAGAGTCCGGAGACAGTGGTGGTTCGGTCCGGATCCGGACCGGAGTCCGTAGTTTGAGGATGCCTGGCCTAGGGGAAGATGCGAAGAATGTTATTTAACTTCTAGATCCTTTTATTTTTCGCTTACAGTGAAACTCAATATGTTTTGTGCATACTGTCCGTCAATCACCGTTAGCTGCACAAGTGGCTTTGCGGTAGCTTCACGTCTCTGATCATCTGAAAAGCTAAATGATGTCAGAAATTGGCACAGCATTTTCTTGTGTTGAAAGCATATCAGCAGGTACATTTTACTTGGGTTGTGAACGCACCAAACACCAAAACTGCTCCCTGGCGCCGGCAATCTGGCAACCTCTCTACGATCCCCTCTCCTATCCGCATGTGTTTGTGCATGTACAGTATATCCTCCCTGTGTGTGTAATGTGTTTAAACTAGTGCTGTCAAAATTATCGCGTTAACGGCGGTAATTCATTTTTTGAATTAATTGCGTTAAAATATTTAACGCATTTAACGCATGTGCAGAATGGCCCGCCCCATACGTGCCACCAGTGGCAGCGCCAGGGTATGGCTGGGGTAGGCTACACCCATACCAAGAAATGGCTTAGCCCCACCATGAAAAATGATGTTAAAGTAAGCGAAATAAAGTCTGCCAACTCGCGCAGAGTAAATTGCACAGACAGCAGTTAGTAAGATTGATTTCAGTAGCCACGGTTTTGAAAACTTTTGTCACGTAGTGATCGTCTTCTCAATAGAACATCTTTGATAACGGCGTGGTGTTGTTGAAGGAAGTCCCGACGGAGAATACTTTTGCTGTAGTACAGGGGTAATAACTGGTAATAATAACTGGTACGCAGGTTATGTGCGTAATCTGAAATGCGTACCGTCACTTGTGTCACAAAGCGCATTTGCGTACCGACGTACTTGTGAAGCTTTTCCAGAAGGCGGTTAGATCACCGGACGACAGAGTCGGTCTCCGTGTGCACAGACAGGGCTGCTGTTAACGTCGGTCTGTACAACGGAATTGTGCCAAAACTACGTCAACCGGCTGCGGAGGGAGACTCCCCCCCCCCCCCCCCCCCCTTCACTGGAGAACTGCGCTAAAACAGCTGATCACAACGTTCACACTCTGTGGTCACGAAGTACTCCACTAGCCCCCCCCCCCCCTCTGTCGACTTTCCTGAAGTACTCCCCCGTTGATAGAAATCAACACGTAATGAATTAAGACCCCACGGTTTGATGATTGATAGGTGTGTGGGTTGTCTTTCATTTTGACACGCAGAAAAATGTTATAATAAACATAGATACTGTATGTTAAATGGATATATCCGCCTTCTTTCATTTATCTTTCCATTCCCACAACAATATACATAAATAAATGGCATATTTTGGACATATCTCGAATGGTGATTAATCATGATTAATTCATTTTTAAGCTGTGATTAATCTGATTACACATTTTAATCGTTTGACAGCCCTAGTTTAAACACAACAGAGTGGGGGAAGACATTTCCCTCTGAGGGATGAATACATTATATCTTCTTCTTCTTCTTCTTCTTCTTCTTCTTCTTCTTCTTCTTCTTCTTCTTCTTCTTCTTCTTCTTCTTCTTCTTCTTCTTCTTCTTCTTAGAAATCATAAGTGAATGGCCACATTAGGTTTGCCTGCAGTGAATGCTGACAGCTATGAGCTAGTTTATAGATGTATCATGGCATAGACAAATGTCTCCTATAACCAGAGATGGGTCGTTACTAAAAAAAAGGAATATATTACATATTACTTTTAAAAAAAGTAATATATTACACTACTTTGTTAATCTCTACATAAAGTAACTTGTTACTTTACTCGTTACTTTACTCGCAGGGCCGGCCCGCCCCCTACAGGCAGATCACGCAGACTGCTAAAGTTTCAAATGTTCTCTTAAGTTCAGTTTCAATTGTCGCATAAGACTGATCCAGATCCTGAATGTTTTCCTATCTGACCGTGGCTGTCCTCTGTCTCCTGCTATCTGTATTTTGCGCAGTATATCTCTGAACGATGGTGATGCTACTGTGCAAATGGGCAACATTTCCTCTACTATAAAGGATGCTACAAGCCTGTCCATCTCTGCTTTGTTTACCGGTCCTCCAAATTCTAATTGTTGCTGCTTCAGAGTCTGCGGCGGCGCACTCACAACATCCTCACTCTGGGTTCGGGGGTCCTTATCTATTAGCTTCACCTTAGCATGTGTTCTTTGCAGGTGTTTGTTGAGGTTTGACGTGGTGTTTACAGCAGTGGATAACAGCTTCTGGCCTGGACACAGTTTGCACCTCACCGTCACATTCCTGTCTATTCTTCGGACGAACTCAAAGTAATGGGCATACCTCCACCCCTCGAAAGTTATCGCTGACTCAGCCATGTTTATGCAGCACTGCACGTGGAGATATGGACGCGCAGATTACGTACATATAAACCTGCGGCAGAAACCCCTCTTGTCTGTCAGTGTGATTATGACTGATTTTAGTAAGTAACGAAGTAACGCGTGTCGGGGCAATGTTAGTAACTGTAGTATGATTACTGAATTATAAAAGTAGCGCGTTACACTACTCCGTTACCGACAAAAGTAATATTATTATTATTACAGTTACTTTGTAACGCGTTACACCCAACTCTGCCTATAACCCACAGTCTATGGCTGTTACTGGTGGGTTAAAGCATCGTTTTATATCTGAATTGTGCTCTGGTAGGAATTCGCACCCAACATGCTAATAACAGTCAAGTTTTTTTTTAACTCTATGGTTTTACACAGTTTTTATAACATGAAATTCACATATTTATTTATTTAAATTGAAATCTTCAAATTAATACAAATGTAGCAATAAAGTCAAAGTCAAAATGTGTTTACTATAATAGGATATAGTGTGTTTTTTCAGTTTATCAATGTAAAGTAGTGGTTAAATTAAGCAAAATTACAAAATATTTATTTCTTTACTCATATATTTTCTTGCAATTATAAAACATTTAAATGAGTATTAACAGTATTTGTTATGTATTTGACAGTGATATATAGCCATAACAAAAGTATTTTTTAGTAAAATTACAGAAAATGCAGCTAATTTTTGCCAACAGAAAATCATTTATTTTTACGGTTGTTTTTTTTATATTCACATTTAAAAACTGCTAAAAAACATATATTTCCAACATATGTTGATAACAGATTTTTTTTTTTGTTAAAATACATGACACATTTCAATAAACCGTTTATTCTTGTAAATTGAATATGATTTTCTGTAATTATGAAATACAATAAAAAAACTGGGGAAAAACTGTAAAAAAACATGTTTTTTTACAGTGTGGTCTGATATGACTATTGCTGAGTATTCACATCATTTCACTGAAGAAAGGAATATTTAGTTTTTTTGCAAAATAATCAATGCGAGAATATGTTTGATGAACATGGGAATAGAATGAAAACTCTTTTGCTGTTGGGTGGCTGAATCGCCACGTATCCACACAACCGATTTGGTCCACAAGTGTCATAAGAGCTCTAGCCGTACTAGATGGGGTTAGGTTTTTTGGCTTGGATAAATCAAGGGCAGGATTAACAACCAAGTTAAGATCTCCCCCCAAAATAAAGTGGTGTGAATCTAGGCGTGGGATTAATGAGAATAAGGACGTCATGAAATTAGGACAACTCCAATTAGGGGCATAGACGCAAACCATAATAACAGTAGTTTGGAGCAATACACCCACGACTATAATGTAACGCCCATTTGTATCAGAAATACACTTTTCTAAAGAGAACTGCAGTCGTTTGTGTAGTAAAATTGATGTACCTCTGGAACGGCTATTGAAGCTGGAGTGGAACCCTTGTCCGACCCAGGGTTTCTGCAGTCTGGTGTGTTCACAGACACGCAGGTGGGTCTCCTGCAGAAAAGCAATGTCCGTCGTCATATCCTTAAGATGTGAGAATACTCTGGCTCTTTTAGTAGGCCCGCCAAGTCCTCTGACATTCCAGCTTGTAAACCTGATTGATCCTTGCGTAGCTCTCTGTCTCATATCAGCCATAGAGCATGAGCCACATTATCAGCCTTTGGAATAATATGATGAAATTATGAATTAGCCAGTAGGCTACAACACAGAGCAAGGTAACAACTTCAAATGTGTTATAAAGATGGGCACCAAAGAAAAAAGTTCCTCCCGTATTGAGAAAAAAGAGAAAGAAAGAGAAAGGAAAGATCACACACAAAAAAAACAACCCAACGAGATCAGATGTCTGAATCTCTAACAAATCCCTACAACCTTGTCCTAAACTCATCCTGTAACATAGATGAGCATGCAGGACATTTTCTGCACACCTCCGGTTAACTACGGTGTAGTTGGCAAAAAAGTATTTAGTCAGCCACCAATTGTGCAAGTTCTCCCACTTAAAAAGATGAGAGAGGCCTGTAATTTTCATCCTTGCTGATGGAAGGAGGTTGTCACTCAAAATCTCACGATGCATGGCCCCATTCATTCTTTCCTTTACACGGATCAGTCGTCCTGGTCCCTTTGCAGAAACACAGCCCCAAAGCATGATGTTTCCACCCCCATGTTTCACAGTAGGTATGGTGTTCTTTAGATGCAACTCAGCATTCTTTCTCCTCCAAACACGTCTAGTTGAGTTTTTACCAAAAAGTTCTATTTTGGTTTCATCTGACCATATGACATTCTCCCAATCCTCTTCTGGATCATCTAAATGCTCTCTAGCAAACTTCAGACGGGCCTGGACATGTACTGGCTTAAGCAGGGGGACACGTCTGGCATTGCAGGATTTGAGTCCCTGGCGGCATAGTGTGTTACTGATGGTAGCCTTTGTTACTTTGGTCCCAGCTCTCTGCAGGTCATTGACAGGTCCCCCCGTGTGGTTCTGGGATTTTTGCTCACCGTTCTTGTGATCATTTTGACCCCACGGGGTGAGATCTTGCGTGGAGCCCCAGATCGAGGGAGATTATCAGTGGTCTTGTATGTCTTCCATTTTCTAATAATTGCTCCCACAGTTGATTTGTTCACACCAAGCTGCTTACCAATTGCAGATTCAGTCTTCCCAGCCTGGTGCAGGTCTACAATTTTGTTTCTGGTGTCCTTTGACAGCTCTTTGGTCTTGGCCATAGTGGAGTTTGGAGTGTGACTGTTTGAGGTTGTGGACAAATCAAATCAAATCAAGTTTTATTTATATAGCACATTTATAAACTATTTTTGGTGGAGCCAAAGTGCTGTACATATAATAAAAAATAGCCTACAGTAGAGACACTTTACAGCAAATACAACAGCACAGATTGTTCAGAATATCAGTATGAGAAAAACGACACCCTCTATCCTTAGACCCTCACATCGTACAAGGAAAAACTTCCAGAGAAAACCCACAGTTTAACACACATGGGAGAAACCTCAGGGAGAGCAACAGAGGAGGGATCCCTCTCCCAGGACGGACAGACGTGCAATAGATGCCGTGTGTAAATCGAAGAGATAATACATTTCACAGCATATAGACCGAATGTTAGGAAATGCATGTGTCTGTAATAAGAAGATGAATCCACGAGGATGTCAGCTACAATCCTGTGGAAGCCATCAGGGAAGCAACATGACGAGACCCAAGGCAGGACCGCAGAGACAGGTTCAGCCACGACCCGAAGTCCACGACTTAATCCAGAACTCAGGATAGAGGATCCAAGACACAGGACTACAGCAAGAGGATCAGCCTTGACTCCGGATCCCGGAGTAGATATAGATACAAAACAAGAACAAAGATTTGGCTGGGTTAATCGGAACAAGAGAATACACAGACACAGACAGAGAGGGAAAAGGTCATTGGATAAAAGTTATTCTTGATAACCCTCTAGAAAGATCTCATGAACTTCCCCACTCAATCTATCAAGACCCGAGCAGTTCTATTAGAAGTCCAAGGTAAAGGTACAAGCCGGCGCATATCGCTCATGGAATCCCTCACCATATGAACTCTGACCCCTCAAGTGTACAAGTGAAGAGACACCATGTGTCAGCTCCTTTTAGAATAGTATTTATTCTCTTCTCTGAGAAACAAGGGTATGAAAAGAACAGCCAGAAACAGGAAGAGAGGCACAACGTGACTACGTAAATGCACTCTCCTAAATATTAAACGAGTAAGAGGTGAAGAAACACAAAGCCAGAAATTGAATGAAAAGGCACCATCATGCTTCCCCTTAGAATAGGGTGGAAATTATGAAGACCCAAATTATGAAGAGGGGACACGGGATACTAGTGAAGAGGGACGACAGTGAAAAGGCCCAACGTATCCAACGTACTAGCACTCTCCAAAGAGACAGAAAGTCAAAGTATACGCCGAGAGGCACAACGTGACTACGTAAATGCACTCTCCTGTATAAATTAGTTCAAGGGAAAGGTGGTGAAAAACTAAACTAATCAAAAGAAGGAAGTAGAGAGGCCTAAATGCCTTCTCCTAGATTCAGTTAAAGGAAAGCACTGGGGAACAAACAAGTACAGGAGGAAAGGCCCAACGAGTCAACGTCAACACACTCTCCTAGAATAGTTCAAGGTAAACGGGGTAGGAAGAATATAGTAAGAAACAGAGCTGAAAAGGCGTCCAAGAACGCTTTCCCTCTAGTCCAGGGTGAAAATGTAGGATAAGAAACAGAGATAGAGAGCAGAGACAGGTGTATTTTATACTGATAACGAGTTCAAAGAGGTGCCATTAATACAGTTAACAAGTGGAGGACAGAGGAGGCTCTTAAAGAAGAAATTACAGGTCTGTGAGAGCCAGAAATCTTGTTTGTTTGTAGGTGACCAAATACTTATTTTACCGAGGAATTTACCAATTAATCCATAAAAAATCCTACAATGTGATTTCCTGGATTCTTTCCCCCCATTATGTCTCTCATAGTTGAAGTGTACCTAGGATGAAAATTACAGGCCTCTCTCATCTTTTTAAGTGGGAGAACTTGCACAATTGGTGGCTGACTAAATAATTTTTTGCCACAGTGTATAATTATACATATACAACCCCAGCTGAATTGCAGTCATTCCCCAGTCCACACCCCGACAAACGAGACAGCAGTGACCTCTATTGGCCTAGCAGGGAGCTGCAAGCAATGTCTAATTTAACGTTCATGTCCGTGTAGCTTCAGCTTGGTTATAGAAATAAAAATAACTTTCAGAGTTCAGAGGGGGTATGTGGACAGAGTCCTGATCATTCACTTACTGCTATGAACCTGATAGAAACGCTCTTCCGCGGAGTCAAACATGCGAGTCTGTCCGTTAATAGTAACACGCAGGCGGGCTGGGTAGAGTAAGCCGAAACGTATTCCCTCCTTGTAGAGCTGCGACTTCACTTTGTTAAAGGCGGGCCGCTTCTTGGCGAGTGTTGCGCTGAAATCTTCAAAGATCCTGATGGGATGACCTTGGTACGAGACATCCCGGGATTTCCTAGCCCACAGCAGCACACGTTCCTTCTGGGCATATTTATGGAAGCGGACAATGAGGGGCCGGGAACCTTGCGGCGGTTTCGGAACCACACTGCGATGTGCACGGTCAAGCTCCAAGGTATCCAGCTGAGGGTCTCCGACCATCTTCTTGAACAGTGTAGTCATGAAGAGACGAGCATCATCCCCCTCCTTTCCTTCTGGAATGCCAATCACATGGAGATTCTGTCTTTGGAACGTGAAACCAGGTCTTCCACCGCCAGCTGCAATCTGTCATTCACCTGATTAGTGGTCTCCAACTTGGATTTCAATACGGCCACCTCTCGCTCCAGAGTAGTGATTCCATCTGAATGAGCGCTGAGAGCCGTTTCCATTCCGGTGATGGTGGCAGTATGTGTGGCCACGGTGTCGGTGATCTTTTGAAGAGAGGCTTGGATTGGGGCCAGGGCGGTGTTCATGGAAGCGGTAAGTTCACCTGTTACGTCTTTACGCAGTTTCTCAAGCTCTCCGACTAGCATAACGAGTGTTAGCGGCTGCACGCTAGCTTCCGAAGCACTGGTAGCCATCTTGTTAGCCTCTTTATCTTGCGAGCTGAAGAGCTTAGTTTGTTGCTGACTATTGCCGTGACTGCGTTGAGTTTTACTCATTTCAACAACGAAAAAGTTACTGAGGCACTCCTAATGACTTATCAAGTAAGAAAAGTAACAGACGTCTGGCTGTATATGTTTAAAAGCGAAAAAGGATTAGGGAGCAAACGCCAATGCGACCGATTACTCCAAAGCCATAACCGGAACTCTCATCCCGAAGGATTTTGATATCAGTAAATGAGGTGTGGTCCTACCTAAGTGTGAGTGTGGCAGGGTGCAATCTTACCTTTGAAGCAGGAGAGGAGAGCGCAGATGTCTTTTAAGTTATCCCAGTCCAAAAGGTGGGATCAGTTTATTTGAAGAAAAATAGGTCCAAACTAATACAGGGTTTTTACCTTCTCTCTTTACAACATTATAATCATACTAAACCTATCATGCTGTGATCATGTTCAAATATGAAACTCTAATTCACAGTTTTACATTTATTACCATCATTTGTAACTTCAACTGCCCATTTCAGTTGTGACATTTAAAATCTCCCGATATAATTGAGAGGCATTTCCTCATAAAAGACCAGGTGATAATAAAAAGCACATTCAACCTTTCATTCACCAAATCAATTCACATAAATTCCATATCTTTTTTCCAACACAGATGGCGGGTACTAACATTCACAAACACATACCTATCTCCCGCAGGTATTCGGAGGAAGATCCTCACAGGTGGCGGTTACTAATACTCACAAACACACTACAATTCATTCCACTCATTCAACCCAGAAATGCACTCCACTTTCAACAAGGAAAATCGAGAGATATTTACCAAGTCTGAGAGAACCTTACCGAAAGCAATCAACCCAGCTCTCCAGGGAGATAGCTTTTACCGGGAGAGAGTATACCAGGGGAACCCCCCCCCTCTCTCCCAGTTTGCTCCCTTTCCGCCAGTGTCTTTATGCTTAAAAAAGAGGATAGAAAAACCTAAGACACCTCCTCCATACCCATATTTGTGGAAACTGGGAATGGCCTCTGATGTACTGGACTGGACATGACCAGACATATTCTATGGCTATGGCATAAGACACACCTCCCCAGGCTTATGTAACAAAAGTTCATGACCTCGAGTGTGCAGGACTTGCAAAATATTATTCTCGGTTATGACATAACAACCTTTTTGGGGCCTCAATGTATTTCTCCTTAAGTCAGGAGCCCCCCTCCATGTGTACTGCTGTGAGGGAAGAGGGAAGAAACTGTCTCTCTCTTATCAGTGACACCCATAAATCATAATAGGCCTCACACTCAATTTAACAAACCATTTGTGTTTTGTTTATACTGTAAATATATAAAATCATAAAATATGAAGCATTTTCATTGCGGGTTATACAAGAATATAATTGATTATATATGATTAAAATTAACTTTCGTTTTAAGTATTCATCCTAATATGAAGATCTCAACAACAGGAACCCAAAAAGACAGATCTACACAGGACAAAAATAAAACAGACAGATCGTGAAATAGTAAGAATTTAAATGCTCATATGAATAATCATATGATATTGTTTGTTATGTTAAAATGGAGTTATTGATAGAAATGTAAAACATTTCAACTAATGTTAGCAAATGGTTGATAACTTATTAAATAACTTAAATAACTGTTCAAAATTAAATTACGATATAAAAAATGTAGCTCACAGTCCAAACTGCATTGTGTATATGTTGCCTTGGACTATCTTCAGTTGCTAATACTGCTACTGATTCAATCTTAAAATGACATGCCATGAACTATCAGAAAAAGAAAAAAACTTTCTGTGGGCAGCTGGAGTTGCTTCAACTTTAGAGAGATGTATACAGCATACAGACGATAGGGCAAGAGAGAGGAAAATAAACCCCAGGTCCACCACACACAGCCAAACTCATGCTTTACACTGTAAGAAACGTACTGTGAAATTCACAGTATTTAACTGGCAGCAATTGACAAGTTACTTGTACAAGTTACAAGTACTGTATTTGTGTTTACGGTAGTGTTTTAAATGTAAAATGAAACACAGTAAATAGCATTTACTTTATTTGGTATTACAGTAGTAGTATCATAGCTGTAAAATGAAACACTAACTTCCAAGTACTGTATTTGTGTTTACGGTAATAGTGTTTTAACTGTAAAATGAAACACAGTAATATTTAATTACTTTATTTTTTGTTATAGCTGTAAAATAAAACTAATTTCCAAGCATTGTATTTTGGTTTAAGGTAATAGTATTTTAACTATAAAACACTGCAATTTAAAAAGTACTGTATTTTTGTTTACGGTAATAGTGTTTCAATTTTAAAATAGAAACTTTAATGCTATAATTTGAAGTTTCAGTATTGTAACTGTAAAACAATTTATTATAGTATACTTCATGTCATGCTGGTAATTTACAGATTACCAGAAATTCTTGACAACATTTTAAAGCTCACCAATAACTGCAGGGAGACAGCAAACAATACATTTTAACAATGTATTCTTAATTGTTGAACGGTATCAAGACCATGTATTTTCTTGTGCTAAATTTTCATCCAAAAAACATGGAGATTGCATTTTTAAAACAGTGTCGATAACAAAACACAAAGAATATGAAGCCATTTCTTCTGCCAAGCCATTTTAGAGACGTGCTGTAGTTGAAAAGGTGTCACGACCTCGACACAAACTGGAGAACCCAAATGCAAGACCCAGTGACACAGTCTTGAATGTAACAAACATTTTATTTTTCATGTCATTGAACAGAACATCCCTCTAAAATAAACTTAAACTAACAAAACAACAAAACCTGACAAGACTGGGAATGATCCTCTCTTTGCTGAGGCCTGGCACGACCACATGTGGGAACAAACATGAACTGACACAGGACAGGGGGAGACAGGACTATTTAAACATGAGGTGAGTGGGAACAGGTGGAAACAATCAGGGGCGGGGCAGACGCAGACGATGGCGGGAAAACACACAAAGGGAGGAAGTAACAGGGCCTGAAATGAGAGACAAGAGGTAAGTAGAAAATGAAACAGGAAATGGAAAATGAGACGACATGAAACACGGGGACTTAACTAGAGATGAATGACATAAATAGACAGACCTGTCATGACGTGAATAAACATTAAAACCTGACTAAACATGAAATGACATACGACATAAACATAACACATTTGACGAGACACAACAAAAGGCACTGTTTGGCAAATACATTATCACTATTCTTAGATAATACCAACCCTGTCTCCTAAAAATTACGTTCCCACAGAACTAAACTGCATTCTGAATTACGTTTAGCTTGAAACGTATTTACTCCCACGTTACGTTCGTTATGAACGTATCTAAAATACGTTTATTTTCTACATATCTTCTAGAAACATATTTTCTCCCACGTTACGTTCCTTATGAACGTATCTTAAATACGTTTATTTTCTACATATCTTTGCCATTTATTGTCTTGCTTATAATAATGATAATAGTCATTTATAAATATCATTTTAGAGCACACCTTTGAAATCGAGAATCAGGCTCGATATATGGTTAAATTAAAATCAGTAGGCGAGGCTGTAATTTCGCCAGCTGTTACTCTCATGAGCGAGGCAGAAAATAATAGTTTTAACATGACAAAAAGCTGCTGTGTCGTTTACCTCAAACATTAAAACAAATCCAGAGTTACGTGTTTCTGTACTTCCTCTAAGAAGAAAAGACAGTAAAAGAAGAGCTCTGTGGCTTCAGGCTTGATCGCCGTTCAAATGACAGCGTTGGTTTCCCCAAAAGTGGGCGGGGCTGTAAAGTGACGTAGATTTTACTATCATCTATTATTCAAAACCATTCTATTTATTCTAACGTAAATTATATGCCAGTGTTTTATCTTTTTATTTATTTGTTTTTATTTTAAATCGTATAAACGTCTGTGAGGAAAATAAATGGGGTTTAGAGCCTCAAAATACTGAAATCTGTATTTTTTAAAATCTTTTCCTTCTAATTTGTTATTCTTTTCTAAATAACACACTGTTATTTACTCAACAATAACACACAATTATCCTTGTTTTTATGTATTTGTTTAATTCTATAATCTTGGGCTTTTTAGCCGTAAATAAAGTCACCAGAAACAGACGGGACATTTCGAGATTTAGGATGGCCGAAGACACTACACTCTGACTGTTGTGTGTGCTTATGCACCCAACAGCAGTTCAGAGTATACGGCCTTCTTGGAGACCCTGGAAAGAGTCCTGTATGGGGCTCCTGAAGGGGACTCTTTAATCTTGCTGGGAGACTTCAACGCACATGTGGGCAATGATGGAGACACTTGGAGGGGCGTGATTGGGAGGAACGGCCCCCCTGATCTGAACCGGAGTGGTGGTTTGTTACTGGACTTCTGTGCTAGTCATGGATTGGCCATAACAAACACCATGTTCGAACATAAGGATGCTCATAAGTGTACGTGGTACCAGAGTACCCTAGGCAGAAGGTCCATGATCGATTTCGTTATCGTATCATCGGACCTGAGGCCGTATGTTTTGGACACTCGGGTAAAGAGAGGGGCGGAGTTGTCAACTGATCACCATCTGGTGGTGAGTTGGGTCGAGTGGCGGGGGAAGCCTCTGGATAGACCTGGTAAGCCCAAACGTGTAGTTCGGGTGAACTGGGAACGTCTGGAGGAGGCCCAAGTTCAGGAGGCCTTCAACTCACACCTCCGGCGGAGCTTTTCGGGCATTCCTGTGGAGGTTGGGGACATTGAACCAGAGTGGTCGGTGTTCAAAGCCTCTATTGCCGAAGCCGCGGCGGGGAGCTGTGGTCTCAAGGTCCTAGGTGCCTCAAGGGGCGGTAACCCTCGAACCTCCTGGTGGACACCGGTGGTCAGGGAAGCCGTCCGACTGAAGAAGGAGGCCTTCAGGGATTTGTTATCCCGGGGGACTCCCGAGGCAGTAGCAAGGTACCGACAGGCCCGAAGGGCAGCAGCCTCATCCGTGGCCGAGGCAAAGCAGCGGGTGTGGGAGAAGTTCGGAGAAGACATGGAGAAGGACTTTCGGGCGGCACCAAAGTTGTTCTGGAAAACTGTCCGACACCTCAGGAGGGGGAAGCAGGGAACCATCCAAGCTGTGTACAGTAAGGATGGGACGTTGTTGACCTCAACTGATGGAGTGTTAGGGCGTTGGAAGGAACACTTTGAGGAACTCCTGAACCCGACAACTCCGCCCTCTATGTTAGAGGCAGAGCTGGAGTATGACGGGGGATCAACACCAATCTCCCGGGGGGAGGTCACTGAGGTCGTCAAACAACTCCACAGTGGCAAAGCCCCGGGGGTGGATGAGATCCGCCTGGAAATGCTGAAGGCTCTGGGTGTTGAGGGACTGTCATGGTTGACACGTCTCATCAACGTTGCGTGGAAGTCGGAAACAGTACCGAAGGAGTGGCAGACCGGGGTGGTGGTTCCCCTTTTTAAAAAGGGGGATCAGAGGGTGTGTGCCAATTACAGAGGCATCACACTACTCAGCCTCCCCGGGAAAGTTTACTCTAAGGTACTCGAAAGGAGGGTCAGGCCGATTGTCGAACCTCAGATTGAGGAGGAACAATGCGGATTCCGTCCTGGTCGTGGAACGACGGATCAGCTTTTTACTCTCGCAGGGATCCTGGAGGGGGCCTGGGAGTACGCTTATCCGGTCTGCATGTGTTTTGTAGACTTGGAGAAGGCGTATGACCGAGTTCCCAGGGAGTTACTGTGGGAGGTGCTGCGGGAGTATGGGGTGAGGGGGTCTCTACTCAGGGCCATCCAATCTCTGTACTCCCAAAGCGAGAGCTGTGTCCGGGTCCTCGGCAGTAAGTCGGACCCATTTCCGGTGAGGGTTGGCCTCCGCCAGGGCTGCGCTTTGTCACCAATCCTGTTTGTAATATACATGGATCGGATTTCGAGGCGTAGTCATGGGGGAGGGGGTCTGCAGTTCGGTGGACTAAGGATTGCACCACTGCTTTTTGCAGATGATGTGGTTCTAATGGCTTCATCGGTCTGCGACCTTCAGCACTCACTGGATCGGTTCGCAACCGAGTGTGAAGCGGCTGGGATGAGGATCAGCACCTCCAAATCTGAGGCCATGGTTCTCAGCAGGAAACCGATGGACTGTCCACTCCAAGTAGGGAATGAGTCCTTACCCCAAGTGAAGGAGTTCAAGTATCTCAGGGTCTTGTTCTCGAGTGAGGGAATAATGGAGCGTGAGATGGGCCGGAGAATCGGAGCAGCGGGAGCGGTACTGCAGTCGCTTTACCGCACCGTTGTGACGAAAAGGGAGCTGAGCCAGAAGGCAAAGCTCTCTGTCTTCCGGGCCATTTTCGTTCCTACCCTCACCTATGGTCATGAAGGATGGGTCATGACCGAAAGAACGAGATCGCGGATACAAGCGGCCGAGATGGGTTTTCTCCGCAGGGTGGCTGGTGTCTCCCTTAGGGATAACGTGAGAAGTTCGGTCATCAGGGAGGGACTCGGAGTTGAGCCGCTCCTCCTTCGCGTCGAAAGGAGCCAGTTGAGGTGGTTCGGGCACCTAGTTAGGATGCCACCTGGGCGCCTCCCTAGGGAGGTGTTCCAGGCACGTCCAGCTGGGAAGAGACCAAGGGGTAGACCTAGGACCAGGTGGAGGGATTATATCTCTTCGCTGGCCTGGGAGCGCCTTGGGATCCCCCAGTCAGAGCTGGTTGATGTCGCCAGGGAAAAGAAAGTTTGGGGCTCTCTGCTGGAACTGCTACCCCCGCGACCCGACCACGGATAAGCGGGAGAAGATGGATGGATGGAAGACACTACACTACCCATAATCCCCAGCTATCGTTTGGGACTACAGTCCCGTTGACAAACCCCGTGATGTTGGAGTGGCAGTGCGCCAAGGTTACGCCGAGCGTCAAGCTCTTTGAAATGGAACGAAACCACGGCAGACTATTCAAAACTGGACTCGAACGCCCCCCGAGAAATACACATGCTGGCTATTGTGTTTCGCAACATGTTCTCTATGGCACGTATCTACTGGGAATTGTAGTTTTAAAAGACGTTTTTCCAAAAATTAGAAGTTGCCAGTATTAAACTGTGTACAGCCCTGGAGGTTTAGGCGATAGGAAACACATTGGTGTGTACACATTTAAAACATGTAATTACTAAATGGGTAAAAATCGCTTATATCCATAATGGGCAGCATTAATATATACCCACACGACAGCTTACTTTGTAATTCTACTCCACTACAATTCAGAGGTTAACCTGGTATTTTTACTCCACTACATTTAGTTTAGTTACTTTGCAGATTCTGATTAATGATGTGAAATATAAACAACCCTTAAAGCAGACTTTAGTTACACCTGAGTAAAATTCAGGGAAGGTGATTGTCAAGTGCCAACAATCAGGAGAGATATTTGATAGGTGGTGCTTGAGAAGACGAAACATTTATCTGCAGATCTCTATAAAGTATATTCATTACTCGTTATTCTCTACTAATAGTTAATTAAAAACTGTATAATGGCTATTTTGCACATCCCTTTCAAGATTTCAAGATTTTCTAAGGTTTATTGATCATATACACAACTTGGGTTGCAGGTTCCTCAACAGCGCATTACAAGACATCTATCAATATGTGTGTACCTCCACCATTAAACTGTCATATTCTGCACATTTCTTATTCTATCTACATACATAAGAGTATAATTAATGTGTATAATATCAGTTAAAAGAAGTGCTTCAACATAGTTAACATTGCAGGAAAGCAATATATTAGACGTTAAGTACTTTGTCAGGCTTAATATTCATCGTTAGATAGATACCCCCAAAGCTTTTTTCTTGTTTAAAATGAGACCTTAACCTAAAGTATTCTTTAATGTGTTAATAAAGGTTAATTCGTTTTTCTGTTTTGCACCTCCTCCTATTAATATCTTTGTACATCCGGCACTAAACTGTTTTATTGTAGAGATCACTTATAGTATCTTCTTGACTTTTTATATTCTATATTTCTATCATTGACCTTCTACTTTCCCCCTATGAAAGTATGTACTCTTAATATTGTTTTCATCAAATAACATTATTCAACAAAAATAATTCAATAACGTGCTTTAACCACTAGGCGGTGCACACAAGGTACACACAGCATACTAATAATAACTTTGTATTATTAGTGTAGAACACTTATGTATGTATAACATCTGAAGATGTGTAGTTTTATTCATGTTTTTACATAATTTTACAGGATATTGCTATATTATTTCACATGTTTTACTTCTACACATTAATATCTGATTTGTAAAACATCACAGACAGAAAGGTATATCCGTCATTTAATGGTACGCTATTGAAATTCTGAATCCATAGATGTGTCTCCCATCACCCAAATCCCCTGACTATTCTCTCAACTCAGTATTTACATTCTTATATTCAAAGAAAATCAGTAATATCTTTAAAAACTACAAGTCCTTTTCTATCAGCTGTGCACCGTTATGGTGTAAATATAACCTATTATCTACCAATTGGATCAAATATAAAAGTCAGCCGAATTACTATTGATACTGCAAGGAGACGTATTTTGTGAAAAGAAATTGAAGATGTTGTTTAATTGTTGATATATTTATGATCCACATCAAGTATTCAGTTTTGGCGGCAGTTCCTCATGTTTGTCTAGAAGTCTTCTCATCAGGGCTCTATAAATAAAGAACTACGGCAGATGTATAATATTGAATGCAGCTGAACCGTGTATTACAATGCCGTTATGTGATGAGTTCCAAAGAGAAAAGCAAGAACACTCTGAATTAGGTATTATTTTATTTTTCGTTTTCGGATATCACAACTTATTAACACCATATCCCAGCATTTATTGCGGCTAAAACATCCAATCAACGAGCTTCAAGCTGAGGATCTTGGGTAATCAGTTCGGTGGGTTTGTGGTGTGTATCGCTCGAAATGTCCCGTCTGTTTCCGGTGACTTTATTTACGGCTAAAAAGCCCAAGATTATAGAATTAAACGAATAAATAAAAACAAGGATAATTGTGTGTTATGGTTGAGTAAATAACAGTGTGTTATTTAGAAAAGAATAACAAATTAGAGGGAAAAGATTTTAAAAAATACAGATTTCAGTATTTTGAGGCTCTAAACCCCATTTATTTTCCTCACAGACGGGAAAAAAGTCCGACATTATACGATTTAAAATAAAAACAAATAAATAAAAAGATAAAACACTGGCATGTAATTTACATTAGAATAAATAGAATGGTTTTGAATAATAGATGATAGTAAAACGTCACTTTACAGCCCCGCCCACTTTTGGGGAAACCAACGCTGTCATTTGAACGGCGATCAAGCCTGAAGCCACAGAGCTCTTCTTTTACTGTCCTTTCTTCTTAGAGGAAGTACAGAAACAAGTAACTCTGGATTTGTTTTAATCTTTGAGGTGCAATAAACGACACAGCAGCTTTTTGTCATGTTAAAACTATTATTTTCTGCCTCGCTCATGAGAGTAACAGCTGCCAAAATTACAGCCTCGCCTACTGATTTTAATTTAACCATATATCGAGCCCGATTCTCGATTTCAAATGTGTGCTCTAAAATGATATTTATAAATGACTATTATCATTATTATAAGCAAGGCAATAAATGGCAAAGATATGTAGAAAATAAACGTATTTAAGATACGTTCATAACGAACGTAACGTGGGAGAAAATACGTTTCTAGAAGATATGTAGAAAATAAACGTATTTAAGATACGTTCATAACGAACGTAACATGGCAGAACATATGTTTCTAGAAGATATGTAGAAAATAAACGTATTTAAGATACGTTCATAACAAACGTAACGTGGGAGAAAATACGTTTCTAGAAGATATGTAGAAAATAAACGTATTTAAGATACGTTCATAACGAACGTAACGTGGGAGAAGATATGTTTCTAGAAGATATGTAGAAAATAAACGTATTTGAGATACGTTCATAACAAACGTAACGTGGGAGAAAATACGTTTCTAGCTAAACGTTGAGAATGTAGTTTAGTTCTGTGGGAACGTAATTTTTAGGAGACAGGGTTGATAATACACAACATTTGAAAACACTTTGAATACAAACAACCAAATGCATGCAGGAATGGACCCTGTACTGAACTTACAAACCTTACACGTGTAAGACATTTTGATAAGCTTGCAGAGTACAGTTAGCTTAACTTGCTTTTTCACTAAGCGGCCTGACGTCGGACTGTCAAACTTTGGCTAGGGTTACATAAATTAACTGACAAAATTATTTGTATTAATTACTTTCTTTGTCTCTTGAGTTACCATGTCCATTGGGGGAGTTTACTTCCTGGTTCAGCAAAGGGCGTGGCCTAGTGCTGAGGAATCATAAATACTGCAAGGAGCCAATTGGGACAAACCACCTGCTTCCATGTTAAAGGGGGGATTTGTGTTTTGTCAGTGTCCTTTGTGTTTTCTGTTACTATTAATTATCCCTTGGTTTCAACTTGGTTTGGCCAAGCCACTATATAGGTTCCTTGGTTTTTCATTGTAGCAGGTCAGTTGGTTGAGTTCACACCTAAGTGTTAATGATGCCATGTTTCTTTGAGGTATTTTCTGTTGACCTCTTTTATAGGCCTAGTTATTAGAAATGATTGATTTATGATGTTTTCTGTGGACTTTTGGGTAAATAAAAAACCCAGTTTATGTAAACCACTCCTGTGTCCTGTTGTTCATACCCCTCACTGTTTATTCATCATTCAATTCATTCTAAATTGTATTCTGTAGATTGTGCACATTACTTTTCACTTCACTGCTTGTTGCACCTGGTTAGAAGCTAAACTGCATTTCGTTGTCTCAGTACTTGTAATATGTGCAATAACAATAAAGTTGAATCTAATCTTGAGCAGGAACAAATGCATTTACTTAGTAAATATCTGACATTAACGATTAAACACATTTGTGCATTCTTTATAAATGCAAACTGGTCAAGACCACTGACGGAAGTAGTTTTGCAAAGTAGTGGTTCTGTCTTTTACATATAGGATTCAACCCCCCTTGTATTGATTTGTATTAAAATGAACAGACACTTGAGTCATTCATTTATAGTGATATAATTGTTCATCTGCAATGAAGAACGCCAACGCAAATTCCGCCATTGCAAACCGAGTCAAGCCGACTCCGAGCTGTCCGACTTCAGGCAAGCTTTTTGAGACCTCCCCCGGCTGCAATCGGCTATTCTCGTCTACTTTCGAGGCGCCACAATAATAATACAAATTATGATTATTACCTTACTTTTGTCTATTTTTATTCCTCTGTGTTGCGTTTTTAAGGTGCAATGCCAAGACACATTCTTTGTATAAATCAGCACCACATTTGTAGTTCTTCTGGTTTGCAAAGACATAGGGTCTTACAAATATACAGGGGCGCCGCCAGGGATTTTGGGCCCCATGAAAATATATCACATTGGTTACTTAAACATTTTTTTTTTAATGTTCTAAAATGGTTTGGGGCCCCTGTCAGTCACGGGCCCTTAGAATCGTCCTAACTTTTCACCCCCTTACGGCGCCCCTGCAAATATATATCTACTAAGTATATAAAATATCTAGTATAGCCAAACTAGTAATTACGCTGCATCAAGATTATATATATTAAGAAAAATATGTTGGTTTATTTAAGATATTTTAGCTATAAATGGGGTTTTTCGGTTGGTTCTTTCTTTTTTGGTTACTGTGATCTTCTGCAGTACATTGTTGGTTACTGTGAATATCTACAGTACATTGATGGTTACTGTGATTATCTATCTACAGTACATTGTTGGTTACTGTGAATATCTACAGTACATTGATGGTTACTGTGAATATCTACAGTACATTGATGGTTAATGTGATTATCTACAGTACATTGTTGGTTACTGTGATTATCTACAGTACATTGTTGGTTACTGTGATTATCTACAGTACATTGTTGGTTACTGTGATTTTATACAGTTGGGACGTTACTACGGCTATTTCTACAGTAACTCCAGAGTTGCTGTAATTTTTGGTTGGAAACACGGTATTATACTCTAAAATGGTATACAGTAATTTACTGTGCACAAACATTGAGCAGAATTTAAATTGTTTTCTCTTTTTAGGATTGGCGTCAACAGGATGTCGTCAGTCTCGAGTCCCCAGTATCCTGTGAAAAAAGCATCACCTTTCGAGAACGTTAAAGAAGTAATAGTTATTGTTACTCGCATGCCTGGATGTAACAACATATAATATAGTATAACATTTCACAAAAATAAATATGAAATAACAGTTGCCCACGTCCAAACTAATACTCTCGTTACGTTAATGGTTTTAAATGAGGCTTAATGTTCACCCAGCTTTTCAGAGAAAAAGTAGAGCGCTCTTAGGATGATGAATTCAAGACGATCCTTTAATCAGTGAAGGGTTCCTTTATGCCTTCAATCAGATATCATCCAGGTGATGATGGGGACACTAAGGGTGATGTCCACTGGCGCTTCAGATTCCAGCGGGTTGCCATGACAACCCACATACATCTTTACTACTCCTCATCTGACACAGTGGCTGACCTCAGACTGACACCAGGTCAGGTACCAGGGTATGTGAATCAATGTGCGAAAAGTAAAGAGAATCCTTAGCTTTTATATTGCTGTCCAATTGCTGTTTTTTTCCAACATATGTTGATCTCTATGTTCCATGTGACTGTCCTCCAGATGTGTGGAGGACAGAGCGGAGTCCCAGAGGCAGCTCTTCCATATCAAAACAGTGACACTAAAGGAGGAAGAGGAAGAGAGAGAGCAGACCAGTACCAAAGAAGAAGAAACCTGTTTGAACGGGAAGGAAGAGGAGGAGCTAAGCTTGGATCCCCATGTCATGATACGCTATCACAGGGGGCCGGTCCTGATAGGACAGCCAATCAGAGTGTCTGTGAATCTGAGAACCAATTTCAGTTCTGAGTTTGCTGTCATAAGGTAAACACAAAATGATATCAGTTCACACACATCCTTCAAATTATGTATTTCCCTATTTGCCAACGCTGTCTTTTAGTCTTACACAGATCATGTGTGTGTGTTCAGGTTAAAGATAAAGAAGGGCTTGGTGTCAATGGTGGCCCAGAGAACTCTGACCTCTGACTTGTTGGCAGTGACCCTGGAGAGGAGCAGAGACTCCAAACATGACATTGTGTCCATCTTCTGCCACAAACACAGCACAGTCAAGCACACACACGAGTAAGTGAACAACTTGATTCCACTCAGTTTAGTGTTTCCATAAACTATTACACTAACAGGCTAATGAATTGAGTTCCTTGAGCTAATCATGTTATAAATCAGAACAAAACCTCCAATTGAATTGACAGCTTTTGCATACTAAAAGATTCAAGGAAACAGGAGCCAGCAAAATAATTTTTAACACATTTAAAAACTCCAACAGACAATCTCAGCTTTAAACAAAGACACATTTCCTCCCCTAAGTTACATTATTATATTGCATTTTTTTTTTTGCTGACACTTTTATCCAAAGCGACTTACAATAAGTGCATTCGACCAAGAAGAGACAAACTTGAAGAAAACAGAATCATATATATATCACATCAGGTTTCATAGAGCTAAAACATTTCAAGTGCTACAGTACTCAACTGGCTTTAGATAAGCCAGTCCTTTATTAGTATATAAGTGCTTTGTTAATAGTTCTATCGCTCAAAGTGGAGTCGAAAGAGATGAGTTTTCAGTCTGCGCCGGAAGGTGTGTAAGCTATCTGCTGTCCTGATGTCAATGGGGAGCTCATTCCACCATTTAGGAGCCAGGATAGCAAACCCACGTGTTTTTGCTGATGGGAACTTGGGTCCCCCTCGCAGCGAGGGTGCAGCGAGCCGTTTGGCCGATGCAGAGCGGAGTGCACGTGCTGGGGTGTACGGTTTAACCATGTCCTGGATGTAGGAAGGGCCAGATCCATTCACAGCATGGTACGCTAGTACCATTGTCTTGAAGTGGATTCTAGCAGTTACCGGAAGCCAGTGAAGGCAGCAGAGGAGCGGCGTGGTGTGGGAACATTTTGGAAGGTTGAAGACCAGATGAGCCGCTGCATTCTGGATGAGCTGCAGAGGTCGGATGGCACATGCAGGTAGACCAGCCAGGAGGGAGTTGCAGTAGTCTAGGCGTGAGATGACGAGAGTCTGGACCAGAACCTGCGTCGCTTTCTGGGTCAGATGGGGACGTATCGTCCTGATGTTGTAAAGCGTGTATCTCCAGCAACGGGTTGTAGCAGCGATGTTTGCAGTGAAGGACAGGTTGTTATCTAGGGTCACACCCAGATTCCTTGCAGTCTGAGTCGGGGAAACAACAGAGGTGCCGATGTTGATTGTTAGGTCAAGAGTGGGACAATCTTTTCCCGGAAGGAAAAGCAGTTCAGTCTTGTCAAGGTTGAGCTTGAGGTGGTGAGCAGACATCCACTGAGAGATGTCAGCTAGACAAGCAGAGATGCGTGCGACGACCTGGGTCTCTGAGCGGGGAAAGGACAGAATTAATTGGGTGTCGTCAGCGTAGCAGTGGTATGAAAAACCATGCGGGCTAATGACTGATCCGAGCGAGTTTGTGTACAAGGAGAAGAGGAGGGGACCAAGAACAGAGCCCTGAGGGACCCCCGTAGTTAATTGACAAGGGTCGGACTCCGACCCTCTCCAAGTAACCCTGTAGGTGCGGTCTTTGAGGTATGAGGTGAGGAGGGAAAGTGCAGAGCCTGAAACTCCAAGTTCTTGGAGAGTGCGAAGGAGGATCTGATGATTCACCGTGTCGAATGCAGCAGACAGGTCCAAAAGGATGATGACAGAGGAGAGGAAGGCTGCTTTAGCCGTGTGCAGTTCCTCAAAGACAGCGAGGAAAGCAGTTTCGTCGGACGGGTAGAGATTGGGTTTCTTTAGGAGAGGGTTTACATTGATTTGTAGCTCAGCAAATGTGTTTTACCTTAAGTTTCAGTAAACTTGAGGAAACTCACAATCTGGCATGCAATCCACTTCACTCAGTGACTGTTCAGCTTTGATGAGGTTGTGAGAAAGAACCAGGGTTTGAACTTTTCTCCCGGCTCTCTTTTGCATTCCTCACACAACATCATCGCTGGTGAACAACATGAATCGTTATTGTGCCAATCGTATATATAAAAACATTAGTAAAATAGTTCTGTTTATCAGTATAATGTTTACTTGCACATGAAATGTGGTATGATTCCTTTATTGGATTCCCTGTGCATAGGTTGAGCAGATTGCAACACACTTGTCTCTGGAGCCGTAGGGAAACTTGAGTGGGATTCTGTTCTTCTTTAGAACATCTTTTTTACAGGAAGCATTTGTGAAGTGTGGGGGAGCTTGTTGTGCTATAGTCTGTCATTGTTTTGCATATACATAGCAGTCCTGATTCGAACAGCTTATTCTTTCAGTATTTATCCCAGATAATCATTTGATTTTGACACAAAAAGCAGTTGAATGAAACCTGGCCTAACAAAGAAAGATTAGAAACAGTGGCGTGATCACCCATTATCACTGATTGGGTTTTATGGAGCCACCTCACACAAAGAATGAAAGAAAGAAAGCCTGCCTTTGTCCAACATGCTTCGTAGTAAACCCTTTCAGGCTCAAATAGATTGTGCTTGAATTTTTGCTCAATGCATGTACCTTTAAGCAGTGTTGAGACTGAGTTGATCTGCCAGGGGAAATGAAATAAAATAGGCTCAATGCTCTGATTTGATTAACGCTTATTATTTGACTGCAATAGGCCAACAGTTTGTCTGTACGGACGTCAAATGATTTTCAAATATATTACTAAAACAGTGCTTTAGAAAATATGTACATTTCAAAATGATGCTTTCAGATCAATACTTGAACACACATGGTGTTTACACATGGCCATTCATTGTGATCTGCCGCCCTGCAGTCCAACCTTACTCCAACAGGTGGTGTGTCTGTCAGTTGAGGGCTTGAGACAGAGTTTCGGTGTTGCCATGACGGTGTCTGCTCACTGGTGGGTGGAGTACTCCAGACGCATACATTCCCTATCGCCACATGGGGCAGCAGTGAGCATCTTCTCATTTGCTGATCGACACATCTTTAGCATCGCTCCCATCACAGAGGTACTTCATACATTCTTTCATTTATTAATCCCAATCCAGTGTTCACATTCTAAATTTTTCTAATCTTGAAAGATGCATCCAATCCAATCTGATTAAACATAATTATTTCTGATCCTCAGAGTAACACAATCATCAACACAGCCATACTGACCAACCAGCCGGTGTCACTTCCTGTCATTGTGCTGGCCATAAACCTTGATGGGAAGGTGTCAGATGTCACCTCTGCAGTCACATGCCACTCTACCAACGAGAACACTGTCAAGGTGAAGCGCACAGTCAAACACAAACAGTCTTTCAAAAGATTAGTTTGACATTACATTAAATACATGTATGTTTGTTCATTATATACCTGTGAAGTTAAACTTCTGTTGTTGCAATGTTGAGGTAGAATGAAGGAGTCTGGAACGTCGTTAGCCAAAGCACTGAGAGTTTTATTGAACACAGTACATTAATACATACGGCCGGGAGATCATCTTAGTTTCCCACCGTCCCGTGGTCCACCATGATCATCTCTGCCAAAAGGACCTACAGAATCCCCGTACCACGAGGAGAGGCGGGCCCACAGAAGCCCGCGTTTACCTAATCAATAGCAGATGGGAGACAATAATCTACTTGTCTCAAAGAGATGCAGACAGGCCTCAACCCTCCCCCACGGATATAGGAGAAGCGTTTGACCTGTGACCTCAACCTACAGAGGAGTCTTTGACTGATACTTACAACACATATTTGCAGTATCACAGATTCTAAGAAACTATAAGAAACTCTATAAACAGATCAGATTAAAATATTCTCTTACAATACCCAAAGGCAGATTAATAACAAAATGTTTGTCTGTGAAATGTTAGCCAAAACAAATGTTTCTTCATTGTCCACTTACTAGTTTCCTTCACATGTTTCAATCACAACCAAATAATAGACTCCAGGAATCAGCTAGCACTAGATTTGTCAAGTTTAACACACAATCTGGAAGTAGAGGTAGACCTCTGACTTAATACATCTAAACTGTAGACCATGTGAAGGGACTTTCAAAGTTGACTGTCACTGCAGTATTTGGCATTTAGAATATTAAAATATTACCACCAACATCTGGTAAGGTATTTCAATATAGATAGAGACATATCTTTGGATTAAAGAATATTTAGTGAAACAAGATGTTAGAAATGTGAATGATCTTTGGTGACTAGACCATGTCATATATCTTACATCTAAAACAGGAAACATGAAAAGATTCAGGTAGGATTGAGTTCATATGGCCTGAATTCACATTTTAGTGAAAGCGGCAAATAGATATAAATTGTTGCATGAAAAGTAAGACAACAATATTAAGTCAGAACACCTAAGTAGAAATTAAGTGCCAAAAGCTAAACAGAAATGATCCAAGCCGTCGCAAACAGAATGAAAGGGCCAACAACCAAGTGAAAATACCATGAGTGATGAAGACAGGCTCGACTAACAGCACAACCTGGAAACAGGTGATCTGCAGTATTAACACTTGAAATGTGAGATGACAGCTGGAGAGAGAAGATCAGATTTCACGTTAGACAGCAGCGAAATGATTGGCTGTTAGACATCCTGACATGGAGTGTTGACTAAAAGAGTGGAGGGCCATGATCAGCTGATTGATAATTGAGATTGAATAGACTTAGACATCAGCATAAGACAAACAGGAAGTAACCTGGGGCGACAGCGCCTTCTCCGTTGCTGCACCCACCCTCTGGAACTCACTACCCCAATCCATCAGAGATTCTTCCTCCCTCACAGCATTCAAAACATCACTCAAAACCCACCTGTTCAACACTGCATTCAACCACTGACCCCCCCGACCCCCCTATTTTCTGTTTTGTGTATCTCTTTTTGTATTTTTCTTCGTTTTTTGTTATTGTTTTTTATTCTTGATCAAAGCGTCTTTGAGTGTCTAGAAAAGCGCTATACAAGTCTCATGTATTATTATTATTATTATCAACCACTAAAGGGAACAGCAGAAGAAGACAGACTGAATGCCAAGTCTCTTATTTGTAATTTCCTCGAACCTCGCCCGAACCGGAAGTTGTTCTGTTGCGCCTTTTTATGGAGCGTTCCAAGGTGCTGATTTGTGCCTGAGGAGCGAGGAGCCACTAGGCCATCCTTCAGGGAAATCCTCAGCCACTCGCCACGCCCGCTTACTGTGTATCGCTCACTGATTGGACGCTGTAACGCATCCACTGATCTGATGCTTCTTAACATCAGAGTAGTTAATAGAGTGAAGATAACTCATTAAAGGGAATCACTCCTCAGTCTATATGGTTTGTTTTTCAAATAATGTATCATATAGTTGAAAATAAGTAATAATACATCTGAACAACAAAACGGACCACATATAACTTTTCTTATCTATACATTTATTTTTTATTTATCGTCATTTTCATTGAGGATGACCATTTTTTTGCGTAATTCTTCCTGAAAAAAATAAGCCTTGTCAGTGTTCAAAAAGCACCACGATCATATCCTGGATTCCTAGATTATGAATTCAAAATTCAGAAAAATAAATGCAGACGTTAATAAATAAAGGAATAATATAAAGGCATTCTGCGGGTAGAACAGGTCCGCTCAGCAGGACTCAGAATAAATACAGAGAGCAGGGTTATTAATGTGCAGGTGTGTGTGGAACAGGAACACACTGCTGCTGCTCTGGCAGAGATAACTGTGATCAGCGAACATGTCTGCAAACCCAAACTCCATCAAAACTCTCTGCAGCAACTGACAGTCGATCCAGATGCATCAGCTGTCGCTGTCATCACAAACGGAAGTCGTTTAACGTGATGTCTCATTGCTCTTAAAACACATCCATCTTCTCTAATGTTTTACTCAAATTATTAATCTACTATTATAATGTCCTTTAATTGCCAGTATAATTGGATTCTTCTCCTCTTGTTTTTTTGTTTGCCTCACTTGGAATCACAGGTTTCCAGCGATTGCTCCACCCTCTTTGTGGATGGCAGCGAATCAGGGTTGGGTGACACCTGTGCAGAGGTGGAGTTTCTACTGGGTGCACTCCGTGGCTCTTTGTGTTTGGAGGTGTGGGCCCCTTCAGTGCCCCTTCGGGTGACTTTGGCCGATTCCATTCTCAATGTCATTGATGGCTGGAAAAACTTCACAGAAGAAGGGTAGGAGACATTCCCAATTGGTCTTCATTGATTGTACTGGATTGGATCACTCATAAGACTGTAGCACATCAGAATCAGAATACCTTTATTAGTCCCACAGAGGGGACATTTACATTGCTACAGCAGAAAAGAGCTAAAGACAGCTTAATGTTACCTAAAGCATGCATAAAAAAGTATTAAAGATTAAAAAAAGAAGGAAATTATCATTTAAAAAAGTTACTTATTATACAAAATACACATCCTGTAACAGTTCTGAGGATAAATCAGAGTGCTTAACATGTATTGAATTAATTACAAGAGTCCGGCAAAATCAGCAGAGGTAACTGTGTGGCGCACACACCTCGGCTCCTTATAAACGACAGCGCTGTCAATGGTTCAGAAACCTCAACGTGTCATTGTCCAAATTAGTCACATTCATAGTTGGTGACTACAGCTGGCAGGCCACCAAGCTTTCAGGAGTTTTGTTTTCCTGTTACCACTGTTTTATTCCTGTTACCACAGTAATGTAAGATGGCTCTGCATTACCACCACTTTTGCTCACAGCTAGAGTCAATCAATCAGTGTTTATTTATATAGCCCAACATCATAAATGTTACATTTGTCTCAGTGGACTTCACAGTTTGTACAGAATATCAGTATGACAATAATAATAATAATAATAATAATAATAATACAGTACATGTGAGTTGGATTTGGTTGTTTGTTAGTGCTTGTTGCCATTAGGTTTAGGCTAGCACATATTCTACAGACTAAAGCTAGCAACATAATGTGTTCAACGTATTTGTTTAAAGGTCTCCTATCATGCAAAATCCACTTTTTGATGTCTTTTATATAAACTGCAGCTGTGTGTCTGTGTATTCAGCAGGATGTCTACGAGAGGGACTTAGAGTAAAGTTGTTATATATATAATACATATAATGACACTGTTCTAGAGGTAAACACAGAGGAAAGAACCTAGCTATGTGCTATATCAGAAACGGTGGGTTACGTATTGTAACCCTAGTAGGGCCGGCCCTTCCCACTGGCGAACTAGACGGTCGTGATGAAAGGGGGGGATGGTCGCTTATCTGGCACCCACGGGCCGCGGCTCACAGCCAAAGTGACGCGGCAGCTCCAGCTGAAAGTGTCGGTGATTGGCAACGATGCAACAGCAAGAGGCAAACAATTAGCATTATGAAAAGGTCCAAGCCTTCAGGGGCAACGGGAAGAAAACGGAAAAAAGAACAGGAGGAATCGAAAGTCAAAGACAGAGGTACGTCGGCTTGTGTAAAAAAGAAAAAAGTCAGTATGTACTGTACCGTTAGACATTTGATTTTTTAAGCTAACTAGCTAAGGAGGTAGCCTGCCCATGATACAGCTTTGATGCCATGCTATCCGCGAGCCTCTAATACAGAATGATAAATACAAATGATTTAAAGTTTTTATTTATGTGTTATTATTCTTATATAATCTTTTTGTAAATAATATACTACTTTTCTATTGTGATAGCTGTAAATTGATCCTCCAATAGTGTTTAATTTGTCAGATAGTTTATTTTCACAGTCAACTTGTGTGTATATAAATATATATATATATATATATATTAGGGCTGTCAAACGATTAAAATCTTTAATCAGATTAATCACAGCTTAAAAAATAATTAATCATGATTAATCACCACCATTCGAACTATGTCCAAGATATGCCATTTCTTTATGTAGGCCTATATTGTTGTGGGAATGGAAAGATAAATGAAAGAAGGCGGATATATCTATTTAAAATACAGTATGTTTATTATAACATTTTTCTGCGTGTCAAAATGAAAGACAGCCCACACACCTATCAATCATCAAACCGTGGGGTCTTATTTCATTACGTGTTGGTTTCTATCAACACGTAATGTTGTATCGATGTATATAGTGCACTACCGCAAAAGTATTCTCCGTCAGGACTTCCTGCAACAACACCACGCCGTTATCTTGATTCTGATTGGCCAGAAGACATTATCAAAGATGTTCTATTGAGAAGACGATCACTACGTGACAAAAGTTTTCAAAACCGTTTCTGGTCTTCGGTATTTCCAGACAAGTGGCTGCTGAAATCAATCTTACTAACTGCTGTCTGTGCAATTTACTCGCGAGTTGGCGGACTTTATTTTGCTTACTTTAACATCATTTTTCATGGTGGGGCTAAGCCATTTCTTAGTATGGCTGTAGCCTACCCCAGCGCTGCCACTGGTGGGATGTATGGGGCGGGCCATTCTGCACGTGCGTTAAATATTTTTAACGCAGTTAATTAAAAAAATTAATTACCGCCGTTAACGCGATAATTTTGACAGCATTAATATATATATATATTTATTTTTCTGTTTATTTTCTATTATATTTTAGAATTTGTTTATTTTCTGCTCTTTTTAATGTCTAATTATTGTGCAATGCTTTGTTTTATATGCTTCTGTAACGAAATAATGTGAATGTTAGCCAGAAGAAAGCTATCTGGATAACTGCTCCTTTGTATAAAGTGAGGCTGACCAACCAATATGGGCATGTGTTATTATTTACATTACATGTCATTTGTTAGACGCTTTTATCCAAAGCGACTTACATACATTCAGTACTGTGGACAATCCCCACAGGAGCAATTTGGGGTGAAGTGTCTTGCCCAGGGACACAACGATATGCTGACTGCAGTGGGACTCAAACTTGCTACCCCCTGATTCAAAGTCCAGACCCATCTTTCATATAGGCCAGTTGTGAACTTGCATACAGCTGAGGCAGATTGCAGCAGTTATTTTTGCCTGACTGTATATACATGTTTTTGCTTGTAATGTGCTAATATCTACCCTATAATTTTCCAGCTGCACTTGAGAAATACCTCAAAAAGCCCCCAGTTGCTGGAGAAGGAACATCTAATCTCATCTGAAGAATGTAAGTTTTGCCAAACATTTATGGTCTCTGTGTAATCGTTAATACACTACTTTTTTGTCATTATTATTATTGTTATTATTATGATAAATAATGAAAACTGAAGCATGAATAACTTCTTTGCAACTTTTTTGCAGGATTGCCTGCCTGCAGGTGAAGGAATAACGAGCACAGTATGTGAGTCCACCATTGCAGCCCCCTCAGATCCTGCTGACTGCCCAGGCCCATCTGAGTCCACCATTGCAGTCCCCTCAGATCCTGCTGACTGGCCAGCACTGAGTGATACAGTGAGAAAAGCCATGTGAACATCACATTGAAATCATGGTCTGATACCAGATGGGAGAGTCGGATCAACAGCATAGAGGCTGTAAGGTATCAGGCTGCAGAAGTCAGAGATGCACTTCTAGAGGTGAGGGATAAAGCCACAGATGGAGTTGTAAAAATTGAGGCACAATCTTTGGCTGAAGAGGTTGGATCATACCGCTTTGCAATATGCACTGTGGTATGGTATGACATCCTGACCAACATCAAACATGTCAGCAAAATGTTGCAATCAGTGTCAATGCAGCTGGATATTGCTGTTGACCTCCTGAGAAAAACAGAAGTTTCTTTGGTCAGCTACAGAAGCAATGGATTTGCTTCTGCCCAAGCATCTGCCAAAAGACATCTGTGGCCAAATGAATGTGGAAGCTGTTCTCAAGCAGAAGAGGCTGAGAACAACCAAGAGACAGTTCTCCGATGAGTCCCCGGAGGAGCCAAGTGAGTGATGCACTAAAGAAACTCAAAGTTTCTTTTTTCAATATGGTGGTGGATGTTTCCATTGCATCACTGCAGGAGAGATTCAAGGCCTTAGGTGAAGTAGAGGAAAAGTTTGCGGTGCTACTCAACTTCCCTGACCTGCCAAAGGAAGATCTGACGAAGCAGTGTGAAACACTCAGCAACACCCTGAGCTGGGGTGGACAGTCAGACCTGGATAAGAGGGAACTTGCACTGGAGATGCAGAATTTCCCAGCTTTGCCAAAAGCCAACATGACCACCCTGGAACTTCTGACTTTCCTACAAGAGAAGAAAATGAACGAAGTGTATCCAAATATGTGGGTGGCCCTCAGGATCGCTGTCACTATTCCAGTGACAGTTGCTGCTGGGGAGCTTCTCCAAATTGAAGCTCATTAAAACGGTCGTCAATGGCTCAAGAACGCCTCAATGGATTGGCTTTAATAAGCATCAATCGCGAGGTTTCGGGGCAAATATCATTTGACGATACAATAAATTAATTTGCAGCAAGGAAGTCCAGACGTGTCCGACTTTAAGGATGTGGACTAATTAAAGGACACAATAACATAGCAGAGACTTGTTGTTCTGATTGCCTGTTTCATTTGATTGATAGTGTGTGTAATGTTGTTCATTATCTTAATTTATTTGCAATAACCTCAGTTGTAAGAGCTCCGTTGGCTATATCTGTGTTTGTACTTTCTTTTCTTAAAGTTTTAAGAGAAGCTACTTTTGTTTGATGAGTGATTTTCATTTAATAACTACAATATTAATAATAAGGATAAAATCAATAAATATGTTACATTTATTTGTTATTGGCTGTGGGTTATTGGTTATGTTCACATACTTATTTGGTTATTCAAATGTAAACCGATCTTTTTCATATGGGTGTTTTAAAGTTGTACCTCCTATCAGGTCTCTAGTAATTGTGTGCTCAAAGTGCACTAGATTGAAGCATTTTACTTTAAAATGTTAAAATAAATCTTTCCGGGGGGGCATACCCCCGGACCCCCTAGAGGATGTGACATCCACCCCCCAATTAAAACATGTTCATACAATAATGAATACATTTGAAACCTTTATGTATATTACCTATGTCAATACGTTTCTGCTTTTGTAGTGTATTGGTCTTTTGTAGAGATTTTTCATTTATTCTTTATATATTCTATTGTGTATTGCTTGGAGGGGGGGGGGGGGGGGGGGGTACCAAATCATAATCTCGCCTAGGGCACCATAATGTCTAGGGCTGGCCCTGAACCCTAGTTCTATAAGCACAGGTGGAGCCCTCTACTGGACTCTATGGGTACTACTCTCATCAATGATACGCGAGCGTTCACATACTGAAGTTGTATAAACGTAACCGGCCAATCAGGGCGAGCCATACCTGAATGCGCGCGCAGGCTCACAGCATATAAGGCGGCTACGCCTCCTGACTGTCATCCTACGAGCGGCATAGGAAAGACAGGACCCCTAGGTAGAGGGCTCCACCCTTATAGAACTTGGGTTATAATACGTAACTCACCGTTCTCTCTCACACAGGCTCCGCCCTCTACTGGACTCTATGGGTACAGTGGGTAAACGCCCTGTCGTCCAACAACATCGACCCACCACACTGCCCTTGACCGGCCTTTGGTTAACAGCCACCGCACCCCAACTTCCTATCACCCGGTTGTGACCGTGGAGAAGTCTGGGCCGCATGCTTACTTGGCTGGGTAGAGCCTAATTGGTCTGAATAAGCCCATAGCTCCACCCTGCAGGTGCCAGCGCAAGTGACTATACACTGCGCACCACTTTTCCCAGGTCCCTACGGAGCATGGGGAGAACGTAAGTGTACTATGTCCTCCACACTCACACACACTTACCTTGTGTATGAGTGTGCATGGACCCTAGTGGGGAAGGCTCTTCCAGACCTGTATGGGGCTTACTGCGCACCATGTTTCCCGGGTCCCTAAGGAGCATGGGAAAACATAATTCCATTATGTCCAGGGGGGTCAGATACAGCTTACTGACACACAGCCTCCCTCCCTTCACCAGTCCTGTGTTGCCCCGGCAAGCACAGACGATGAAAAGGAGCCAGACATGTCCAAGAGATAAAATCTTATGAAGGGGCTTGGCGTAGACCAAGACGCCGCCGTGCATATGTCCTCCACACTCACGCCGTTCAACAAGGCTGATGACACAGCCATACCACGTGTAGAGTGTGCACGGACCCCAGTAGGGAAGGCTCTCCCCGCCTGCCCATAGGCATGTGAAATGCACTCGCAAAGCCATCCTGTCAGGCGTTCCTTGGACAGAGCTTTACCGGCCACACCATCCCCAAAGCACACCAACAGCTGTTCAATGCGCCTAATGGAAGCCGTGCACCCTACATAACATGCCAGCGCACAAACTGGGCAGAGGAGATGCAATTTTGCCTCCCTGTCCCCAGTATGGGGTGGAAGACTAAAGCCGTCTAACTGTATAACCCTCGACCTGAAAGAACTCCTTAGGGTCTTGGGAACAAAGGAGGGGTTCGGTCTGAGTGTCGCCCAGCTACGGTCACCCCGAATCAAAAGGCAACTCGGGTGCACCGACAGAGCAGTCAGCTCGCATACTCTCTTGGCCGAAGTCAAGGCAAGCAGCAAAGTTGTTTTCAATAATAGCGCCTTCAGGGAGGAGAGCTCCAGAGGCTCAAATGGTTCTGTGACCAAAGCCTTGAGTACCAATGGCAGTTCCCATTGCGGGGTGGAGACATGCACCACTGGGCGCTGTCTCCTGATCCCCTGCAAAAAACGCTTCATAAGCGGTTGGCTTAAGACTGGTCTGCCGCAAAATCCCGCATGACAGGACGAGATGGCTGCTGCATACACATTGACTCTGGCATGAGCAAGCCCCTTGTCCACCAGTAGCTATAGCTAGGATATAATAGAGCCCAATGTACCGGACAGAGGCTCTAGACTCCTTTCCTCGCACCAACGTTCAGTCCACAAACTGCCTGAAGCAGGGACGTCTGTCTGTCCTCTGACAGAGTAGCACAGAGCCTGCCCTCCTTCTCGATGGAGGCGTACACCTCGCTCTCGATGGGGGCTGCATTGAGCAAAATCCCCAGGTACCCCACCTGCTGGTGAGGTATGGGACTGCTCTTCTTCCAATTGACCGCAAACGCCCAACTTGGTTAGGTGTAAGATCAATTGGGCTGTGTGGAACCTCTGCCCATTCCCTGGACCTGGCCATGACTATGAGGTCGTTGAGATACAATAAAACCCTCATGCCATGGTCGCGAAGCGGCTGAAGCGCTGTGGCCACACATTTGCTGAACGCGCGTGGGGACAGGGAGTAGGCCGAGGCCGGCCCCCATGTTCTCCAGTCCCGGAATGTGGGGGGCTTTTAGAGATAAAAACATTCTCTGAGGCCCACAACCGCAGATTGTCTGCTGCGCTCAACAAGGCGGCGGAGCTGACTCTGTCCTGCCTGTTGATGTAAGCCACTGTGGTGCGGTTGTCGCTCCTCACCAGCACATGTTTTCCCTGTAGTAAGGGTTTGAAGTGCTGTAGGACCAGTACTACTGCCTGTAGCTCGAGAAGGTTAAGGTGCCGGGTCTCAGTCAGAGGCCAGCCACCACCTATAGCTGTCTCTAGGCAGGTCCTTTCCCTTCAGCAAATGCTCTGGGGACCCCAAGTGTTAGGGATTAATGTTGTCTTACTCCTAGGAGTCTAACCTTTTCTGTGTGTTGACGTTTACGACCAACCCTAAGTCTGTTATCTGTCTTAAGGAATGGGAAGTCTCAGCTATTGTTGACATTACCAGTTTTATGACCGGTCAACTCTTGGTCACAGAACCTAAGAGTCAGATAAGTGATTCAGTGTCTCCAGGTGTTTACACACCATCCCCCAATATGTGGATTAACTCTCTTTATGGTAGTTAAAAGGTCTATCGGGAGAGGGGCTGGTCAGATTTTGACATGGCAACCCATCAGGGCAGTCAGAATCTCTGGCTGCTGTGACTTGTGATGTGAATTTCTCCAGCCGTTACTTGTATTAAAGATCCGTGTTTGACATCAGAACTCCTGCTCGTCCCGTGGCTCTCTGAGTCCTGACTCTCCATTGCTGCAGAAGTTTCCCTTGCACCCAGTAACGGGGGTTGCCCTCCACTGAAGGGGGGGATGGTCACCAGACGTAGTTTGTGCCTCTTGGGATCTAAACAAAGGCTGGCAAACCACCTCTGTAGGCGACACACGTGGTGACCAACCACCATGAGACCCAGGTCTGTTGTACTCGTAGGCTATCCCCTGGAAGGCAAAACGCAAATACTTTCTGTGCTTTGGAGCACTTTTGACATGAAAGTAAGCGTCCTTCAGGTCGATGGTTGTGAACTAATCGCCCGGCTGCACCAGTTCCAGTAATTGTTTTATGGTTAACATATGGAACTTTTTGCAAGCAATGTGCTGATTCAGGATGCGAAGATCCAGAATGGGTCTGAATTCTCCTGTCTTCTTGGAAACCAGGAAGTACATGGAGTAAAGCACATTTTCTCTGTCCTGAGAGTGCACGACAGACATAGCCTTTTTTTTGCAACAGGGCCTGAATCTCTGTTGAAAGGAATCCTATCTCCTGCTTGGATGATAGATTTGCCTCTGTTATGGCGCATTTCCACTGCAGGGCCTTGCACGGCTTAGTACGGTATAGTTAGGCCTTGGTAGGCCAGGCTCACTTTATGCTGCGTTTCCATTACAGTTAAGGAACTGGGGTAGTAACTATAGTAACGCAGTGTAGACGGAGCCTTGACGTCATCTTCAATGCGAAACACAAAACCAACATCAGCTGTTAGCTGTTAGCACACAGAGCTCACAGCTCCTCATATCTGTTCAGAAACTAGACAAAAGTTAAACAAGTACAAACCACAGACTGTCTGTGTCATGGCGAATACAGTCGCTGGTTTATTTATGTCTGTAGGCCGTTGTTGTGAGTGTGGACGGTCGGAGCATATACTGCGTTAGCTTACCCGATCTCCATTCAGAAAACAAGCATTTTAAAAGGTTTTTTGCCTGCCGTCTTGTCTGCAGACTTGTCAAAGCATTAATTCATGGTTTTTACTAACCATCAGTATGTTGTTACTTCGGCATCATTTTGAAACTTGTATTACAATTAAATCACGGTAAAATATGTTTATTTTGTTGTAGCCAGCGATTCTCTCACTAGTTTAGCATACTCAGCCCGGTTGTTGGCCCGGAACGAACCTCGATTTTGGAGCCAGAAAACTGTGAAAAAGAACCCGCTAGCCGGAACTACGCCTAGTCGAAACGCAACCAAAAAATTGGAAATGCGCCATTATACCCCTGAATGGAGGAGGGACGCTGCAGAACTGGAGTGAGTAACCCAGTCTCAGTGTCCTGGCCATCAATTCTGCCAGTACCCAGCTGAGCTTCCATTCCCCATAAAACTGTGTTAGGGGACATGCAAGCAGCTGTGGAGCAGCAGCTAAGAAGCTGTGGTACTCTCTGGCGGCCCTCTCTGACTCCAAAACATCCATAACAGGAAGATGTAGCCCATAGGGAACCAACATGAAAAGGGCCGAGCCTCTGCGGAGGTCCTTGAACGCACTGCACGAGGCCAACCCTCGCTGTGTTCACATTAACGGCAAAGTGCATTTTAATCGAAGCCACTATACTAGATGAGGTGTTTTTCTGACAGCAACACACCAGCTATAGCAGGCATGGGCAAACTAAGGCCCGTGGGCCATATGCGGCCCGTTGGGCTTTGTAATACGGCCTGCCGAATATTGGTACAAAATTGTCAAATTATAGTAAAGACCGCATTCATTTTGCCTTTTTCCTGCAATACCCGGCATGTCAGTTGATCCCACTAGATGGCGCACTCTAGACACAAATTACCTTTGCTGGAGTCGGCAACCCAGCAAGATCTAAGAACCAAATACGTCACGCTTACATTGGAGGGGGTTAAGGTTAACCTGAGCAATAACAGTTCACGTTTAGTGAAAATATGTGTTCACCGATCTGCTACAGGCCCGGCCCGTCTGTTACATTTTAAAACTCATAGTGGCCACCAAGCCAAAAAGTTTGCCCACCCCTGGGCTATAGTGTCTCTGACTGCACAGTGCTTTGACGGCACTTCCTGCAGTTTATTACACTCATGTGAGTGTAGGAGCGCTGGAGTTTACAGCGGGAGTGGCGAGTGTGCTCACAATAGCGCTGCTTTTGAAACGCTGCGTGACCGAGGCTATCGATCCAAAGAGCCCCTCCGTAGACACTGGGGCTCCCAGGAGATCATCACGGTCAGTTTTTTGAGAATGCCGGGAGTCCCAGCCAGCCGTGGCGTGATCGCACTGTGGCCAGGGACATCACCTGACCAGCAGCGGCTGTCACACCATGGATCAGGTTATTAATTTGCTGCGGTCCAAATAATCGCTCTGATCCGGTGAGGTGAGGGCATCTTGCGGAGGAATAATCAGCGAGACGCCCAACACCCCAGTGTCATTTGCAGCCGCGGCCATCCGCTCCAAGCCGGAATATTCTATCAAAATATTCCAGCATTTTCCCTGTCATGCGGCAGCGGGGGCAGAGGTTCTCCGCCCAGCCTGCTGCCTGTGCCAGGCTCTCATCGAGGGGGGGCACGCTGGGATATGAGGTTTCCGTGCGGCCCGCACCCTCAGAATACCTACCATTCCTGCCACCGACATCTCATTTTCAGTGGCTGTTGCCACGACACCTCCACACACTGCCAGATATCTGGCAACGGGGGCGAGACGAAAGCGGGTTCCGCCGGGCGAGACGGACCGTAAAACCCCTGGCTTCGGCGGCCGGCAGGACAAAGTCATCTTCTTCCTCCTCAGCAAAAGGAGCCATAACCCGATGGCGAACGTTGGTGGCGTCGCCTCGGCCATATCCTGGTCTCCCACGTCCACCACCTCGAGCTCGTCTTCGGCGTGGTCTGGTCCCAGGCACTCGAAACAGAGCTGGTGGGGATCGGCACCCGCTATTAAGCCGGGCATGAGGGACAGGCACAGGTTTCCAGGGGCGACTCCATTTGCTTCCCTGGAGGTAAGATACTTTTTACTTGTTTTTTTCGAAGGCTTTTCTGGTCAGGTATTGTCTCGCTCGCTGAAGAGAAAAGGATGACAGTCAGGAGGCGTAGCCGCCTTATATACTGTGAGCCTGCGCGCACATTCAGGTAGGCTCGCCCTGATTGGCCGGCTACGTTTATACCTGCTTGAGTGTGTGAACGCTCGTGTATCATTGACGAGAGTAGTACCCATAGAGTCCAGTAGAGGGCGGAGCCTGTGTGAAATAGAACAATGCGCAAGAAAAGCGCTATATAAATACAATTTATTATCATTATTATTATTATTTAAAAATGGCCTCAACTCTGGCCATCCTGCTTTGTTGATTTAAGAGGGAATTCTCATTCTACACTGAACAAAAATATAAATGCAACACTTTTGTTTTTGCTCCCATTTTTCATGAGATGAACTCAAAGATCTAAAACATTTTCTATATACACAAAATAACCATTTCTCTCAAATATTGTTCACAAATGTGAAAACATCTGTGATAGTGAGCACTTCTCCTTTGCCGAGATAATCCATCCCACCTCACAGGTGTGGCATATCAAGATGCTGATTAGACAGCATGATTATTGCACAGGTGTGCCTTAGGCTGGCCGCAATAAAAGGCCACTCTAAAATGTTCAGTTTTATCACACAGCACAATGCCACAGATGTCGCAAGTTTTGAGGGAGCGTGCAATTGGCATGCTGACAGCAGGAATGTCCAACAGAGCTGTTGCCCGTGAATTGAATGTTCATTTCTCTACCATAAGCCGTCTCCAAAGGCGTTTCAGAGAATTTGGCAGTACATCCAACCGGCCTCACAACCGCAGACCACGTGTAACCGCACCAGCCCAGGACCTCCACATCCAGCATGTTCACCTCCAAGATCGTCTGAGACCAGCCACTCGGACAGCTGCTGCAACAATCGGTTTGCATAACCAAAGAATTTCTGCTGACAGAAACCGTCTCAGGGAAGCTCATCTGCATGCTCGTCGTCCTCATCGGGGTCTCGACCTGACTCCGGTTCGTCGTCGTAACCGACTTGAGTGGGCAAATGCTCACATTCGATGGCGTCTGGCACGTTGGAGAGGTGTTCTCTTCACGGATGAATCCCGGTTTTCACTGTTCAGGGCAGATGGCAGACAGTGTGTGTGGCGTCGTGTGGGTGAGCGGTTTTCTGATGTCAATGTTGTGAATCGAGTGGCCCATGGTGGTGGTGGGGTTATGGTATGTGCAGGCGTATGTTATGGACGACGAACACAGGTGCATTTTATTGATGGCATTGTGAATGCACAGAGATACTGTGACGAGATCCTGAGGCCCATTGTTGTGCCATTCATCCACGGCCATCACCTCATGTTGCAGCATGATAATGCACGGCCCCATGTTGCAAGGATCTGTACACAATTCCTGGAGGCTGAAAACATCCCAGTTATTGCATGGCCAGCATACTCACCGGACATGTCACCCATTGAGCATGTTTGGGATGCTCTGGATCGGCGTATACGACAGCGTGTTCCAGTTCCTGCCAATATCCAGCAACTTGGCACAGCCATTGAAGAGGAGTGGACCAACATTCCACAGGCCACAATCAACAACCTGATCAACTCTATGCGAAGGAGATGTGTTGCACTGCGTGAGGCAAATGGTGGTCACACCAGATACTGACTGGTTTTCGGACCCCCCCAGACCCCCCAATAAAGCAAAACTGCACGTTTCAGAGTGGCCTTTTATTGTGGCCAGCCTAAGGCACACCTATGCAATAATCATGCTGTCTAATCAGCATCTTGATATGCCACACCTGTGAGGTGGGATGGATTATCTCGGCAAAGGAGAAGTGCTCACTATCACAGATTTTTTCAGATTTGTGAACAATATTTGAGAGAAATGGTTATTTTGTGTATATAGAAAATGTTTTAGATCTTTGAGTTCATCTCATGAAAAATGGGAGCAAAAACAAAAGTGTTGCATTTATATTTTTGTTCAGTGTATCTCGAATATGGCTGGTACAATATGTGAAACTTTTTATGTCCGGCTGGTCCTGTGGTGAGTTTTCAAATATGTTCCTGTTGTGTAATGATTTCTAATTTCTTAGAGTCCAAAGCAAATATAGTTTAGCTGTGGTTATGTTAATACAGTAATGTATAGATATACTGTTATTTTAACAAAAGACATTTTTTGTGATATTACTCTGAAAGGGCTCTAAGGTAGTGCCCTCTGGGGTTTCTCTTAAACAAACCAATGTTTAGTATTTCAATGTTTGTTTTACCAAGTTGCATCTCCTCCTGCACGTTTACCAGCCTTTTTTGGTGCACTGCTTCACAACTATCACCTTTCAGTGGAATAGTGTGGCACCATTGGCAGGAAAATGTTTTGCTCACTGTTTATGTGCTTGCACAAGAGACATGGTGGGGAAAAACTGTTCAGGCTAAGAGCTTTAACTATATTAAGATATTCAAAGAGCATAATAATAACTTCTCAATTGTGTTGGGGAATAATTTGCTTAGGTATTTAACCTTTGACACAGTTCATAATTTTCTCCTTTGCCTGTCTCTTTTCCAATGGCATAGGTCTACGGCCTTTGGTGTTGCTGCTATCTCTCTTAAGGAGGGGCAGCTTGGGATCATTGTTGAGGCTATGACAGAGCACAAGCTGCCATCCTTTATCCATCCATCTTCTCCCGCTTATCCGTGGTCGGGTCGCGGGGATAGCAGTTCCAGCAGAGAGCCCCAAACTTTATTTTCCCTTGCCACATCAACCAGCTCTGACTGGGGGATCCCAAGGCGCTCCCAGGATAGCGAAGAGATATAATCCCTCCACCCGGTCCTAGGTCTACCCCTTGGTCTCTTCCCAGCTGGACGTGCCTGGAACACCTCCCTAGGGAGGCGCCCAGGTGGCATCCTAACTAGGTGCCCGAACCAACTCAACTGGCTCCTTTCGACGCGAAGGAGGAGCGGTTCAACTCCGAGTCCCTCCCGGATGACCGAACTTCTCACCTTATCCCTAAGAGGATAAGATTCTCCGGCCCATCTCACGCTCCATTGTTCCCGCACTCGAGAACAAGACCCCGAGATACTTGAACTCCTTCACTTGGGGTAGGGACTCATTCCCTACTTGGAGTGGACAGTCCATTGGTTTCCTGCTGTGAACCATGGCCTCAGATTTGGAGGTGCTGATCCTCATCCCAGCCGCTTCACACTCGGTTGCGAACCGATTCAGTGAGTGCTGAAGGTCGCAGACCGATGAAGCCATTAGAACCACATCATCTGCAAAAAGCAGTGGTGCAATCCTTAGTCCACCGAACTGCAGACCCCCTCCCCCACGACTACGCCTCGAAATCCGATCCATGTATATTACAAACAGGATTGGTGACAAAGCGCAGCCCTGGCGGAGGCCAACCCTCACCGGAAATGGGTCCGACTTACTGCCGAGGACCCGGACACAGCTCTCGCTTTGGGAGTACAGAGATTGGATGGCCCTGAGTAGAGACCCCCTCACCCCATACTCCCGCAGCACCTCCCACAGTAACTCCCTGGGAACTCGGTCATACGCCTTCTCCAAGTCTACAAAACACATGCAGACCGGAAAAGCGTACTCCCAGGCCCCCTCCAGGATCCTTGCGAGAGTAAAAAGCTGATCCATCGTTCCACGACCAGGACGGAATCCGCATTATTCCTCCTCAATCTGAGGTTCGACAATCGGCCTGACCCTCCTTTCGAGTACCTTAGAGTAAACTTTCCCGGGGAGGCTGAGTAGTGTGATGCCTGTAATTAGCACACACCCTCTGATCCCCCTTTTTAAAAAGGGGAACCACCACCCCGGTCTGCCACTCCTTCGGTACTGTTTCCGACTTCCACGCAACGTTGATGAGACGTGTCAACCATGACAGTCCCTCAACACCCAGAGCCTTTAGCATTTCTGGGCGGATCTCATCCACCCCCGGGGCTTTGCCACTGTGGAGTTGCCATGAGGTAGTTTATTGTTCAGGGACATCTAGAGGCCCGTATTTTCTGGAACATAACATAACGTTTATTTCCCTTGGGCACATTATTTTCTATGGACGACAGCTCTAGTTAGATTCAGGGTCCATATTTGTTTAGGCTCGCTGATGAGGAATGTTGATTATTAGATTCTGAACTAGTTAAAACCTCAAACTATAGAACAGATCTTCAGAATTGGTTTGGCAACCGCTGTGTCAACTCATGGCACAGCACATGTCTTTGTCAATCCTCCTGACGTAACTCCATAAGAAATCATCAGTGTTTGCCATCAAGCTCCAGCTCTCCCCATGTCTCTCTGAGTTTCGTCTCCATTGCTTCAGAAGTTTCCATCACAAAATGTATTGGTGGCATGGTCCTATGCATCATTGTCTCACAAACACACAGAGGTGTGTTAGGACTGTAGTTCCTCATGTGTGTCCTGTCTCCTCAGGTGTTTGCCAGTGTATCAACGCTCTTCAATCCAGGTTCTGACTCGGTTCACAGCTCAGGATTCTCATGGCAGAACCACATACCTCCTTGGCTCATCTGATTGGTTCGTGGATGTTACAGAGCTGGTCCGCAATTGGCTAAGAGTAGAGGACCCTCGAGTGGCTTCTCTTGACAGCAACAACAACTTGATTGGTTTACGACCAGGAAAGACATCACTCCATGTATGATAGATGTATAGCAATTCAGTTGTACATCCTCACTAATTGAGCACCATCATTACTACCATCTGTCTTCTCTCAGGTCATCTCTGAGCAGTGGGATGGCATGCTGGGCGGATGTGACATCACTGTGACCTCTGAGCCGGTTACCCCCGGGGACCTGTCTGTGCAGGTGGTCAGTGGCATTGGCATGTCAGTCGCAGATAGCCCCACCCACCCTTCCATTGTCACAACAACAGTAACAGCCTTCAACATCCTATACAACCATCACCAGGTGAGAGAAAGGACATCTTAACAGTGTTGGGTAAAGTACATTTTAAATTTGAGTTAGTGCGTTATAACACTCATGAGTTATGCCAAAAAAGGAAATGTCATTGCACACATGTTGTTTACATTGTCCTCAATTCAATCGAAGAACTTTAGTAGGTATGAGCAGATTACTTGGATTATTATTGCACAACTTTCATACAAGTAAAATGTCTCAATATGCACTCATGATGAAATCATTATGGGGTTATAGTTGTCTCTATAGCAGCCACATACAGAACAAGTCAAACACAAACGCTATGATTGCAGGCAGCCTCTCTTCCACACCGGTTATTGTTCTATTCCATCCTCCCCCTCTACATTTGTACCTCGCCCAGTGCTCTCAGTTGCAGTCCAGGGGCCTCATTTATAAACGTGGCGTACGCTCAAAAGATGGCGCACGCCAATTTATAAGCAATCTTTGCGATTTATAAAAAACAAACTTGACAGAGAGAATGTGCGGTCATCCACGGACACTCTGACCCATGCGTACGCACAAAAACGGGAAAGATGAAAAACTGAGACACCATTGGCAGAAGGAAGAATGGAGAAAACATGTGAAAATAACACCATAAATCAAAACATTACCTCTAATGTATCATATATCAAGAATACATTTGCAAAAATTGATTAAAGCCAATCTTAAAATGATTAAACAAACGCTTTTTTGAGACTACTCAGTGCACACAAAAACGTAACTTGGAGAAATAAATAAATACGGATATGTTATTAATCACCCCTCGAATATGTTTTCTTAATGTTATAAAATATATTCTCATAAATGATGCGGTAAACAGAAGGACAGAATAGCGTCTAAAATGACGCCGTTTTGCCTTTCTATAGGTTGTATAGATACAGGGCCTGGCCAACTTGGGGACCCAAGCGACATTGTGAGATGAGGCCCCCCCCCCAACCGACAGGAGTGAAACAAAATGTTTTGGAAACAAAGTAGGCTACTTTGCAAATATAATTCCTGTTTATTATTATTATCAACACAGTTACTTTTGTATACAGTGAGGTAAATGTGCATGTATGTCGTTCAGTATGCGTTTACAGGTGAATACGTCTGCATTTCCTGCCAAATACTAGCCTCAAAAAGATTAAAATATAATTAATGCAAATAAACTACTTCTACTAATAATAATAATAATAATAATAATAATCATAATCAATTCAATAATATAAATACTATATTATTTTATTATAATATTGTTGTAATATAGTCAAGACAAAACATGCTTATAACACTCAAAAACTGATATTTCTTAAATCTGTATTCAAATGTAGTTCCCTCTGTCAGCAATGTATCAACAACTACACACACATTTCTATCAGTATTTCTCTGTGTTGTGGTTGACATGATGATGACTGTTAGGAGTTAAGGGGAGAGGCTGAGCATCACCATGAAATGTGCAAATTGACATAAAAATGAATAAAAGGGGAAAAAATGCTCCATGTTTTTTAAGCTGTAAACTTTAACTGTTATGTAAGGCAACTAGACAGACAGTGTATCACTCTTCCTCCTGTACATTAACAGATAAAAGTAATAACATACTTGAATGAATTGTAAATAAATAATGCTGGAAATAACTGCATCTCCAGAGACTGCCTTCTTCAATTGGCAATTTGACTCATACAACATTCGCAAGTTGTACATTTGACTCATACAATAACCCACCTTCGAGTGATGCTCTAGTTTCTTCATGTTTTGTTTTTTGCGCCGGACTGAAACTGTCTTTTCACCGACATCTCTTCACCTGCACTAGTGGCCGTATCAAAGCCGTGATTGGTCAGATGTCGATTCATTGCAACGGTGTCGGGTTACAGACGTGCTCCCCTTGTCACCTCACTCTCGCGGGGGGTGCGCAGAGAACTGAGCGGAGAACTGCGCACAGCAGCTGAGGCCCTCTGGGCGGGGCCCCCTGCGCAAGGCGGGGTCCCATGCAGCCTGCGTGATTGGCCTGTATAGATACGAGCATGGTTTTATATACTATAATGTTTATTCATTTTTTTTGCCGTTTGCCAAGAATATTATTATATGTCGCTCGAAAAAACACAGGGTTATGGAAACTAAGAACACCATATATTTGGCAAAGGGTGCAGTGGAGACGCTGCGCACAGCTGATTGACAGCCGGAACACAAACCACCAAATAAATAAAAGCAATAGTAAACAAAGTCCCAACTGTTTGTACATGTGCAAACCCAGCTTGATTGCACTTGTTACTGTGGGCCCCTCGTGTGCACTGTTTTATGAATCAGAATATTTTTGTGCGTATTCACTTCCTTTGTTCCTACGTATGTCATCTTTTTAGGTGAATCCTACGCAAAGTTTTAAAAATGAGGCCCCTGGTCTGTACATATTACTCTCTTGAATTGTTATGCTCTTTATAATAAATAGTTTTCTTTTCCAATTGTTAACATCTCCAACAACTTCTTATCAGCTCATATGCATTTCAGACCATTTCAGCACTAAAATAAACACTTTCCAAGTCAAAACCTTAATCCAAGGCTTAACACTCATCAAGTCAGTGTATATAGTCAAACATTCAAATTGTATCTTGTTTTACTTTGTCATAGTCGCTTATAGTGGTCACTATGTCACCTATTTGCTTTGATAAAAAAAAAAAGTCACTTTAAGTAGTTCCGAGGTGATCCAACCGTTGGTTTATATATTCTCTATCAGAGGCACTTGTTAATGGAGTAAACAGTTTCCGTAAAGCCCAAGGGTATTTTGCCTTTGATACAATTTATTTATCTTGTATTCTGGTAAAACTGACCTCGACTTGACATATTTATTCAGGAAATCATAGGAAACATAGGCAGTCAATTGCTCTGAAAACTACTCATAGAAACGGCTACATATTCCTCGTACTGCATTGCTTAAATCGATCATATGATGCCTCAACATGAACTTTTCCTTTTTTTTATTCCACTTATTTGCTAATTCTATTCACGACTTCATGCAATTACCCAAAACCATTAGGGCTGCACAATATATCTAAAATCTATTGTTATCCTGATATATACCATTTGCAGTATATATTGCAAAGAAAGCACAAACTGCGATAAATGATATGCTATTCCATGTGCCCGACATCGACGCTCTCTATGCTAAATGTGCCATTTACGCACCAACCCAGTCCCACAGCATTTTCTGTTATAGTCACAAAATCTAATCTATTGATTTGTCTACACCGGTGGTGTCAAACTTAAATCCCGGGGGCCACATTTGCCCCTTACCTAATTGTATGTGGCCCGCAACAATTGCAAAGAATATAATATACAATACAATTGGTGTAATTGTTGAATATTTGCTTTCAATTATTTGCCCTAGACTTCTGCTTTCAGACGTAGTTATTTATGAATGTATTACCAGAACTGATAATAATCCAATGCAGAGCAAATAATGTAATATAATTAGGGCTGTCAGTCGATTCAAATATTTAATCGCGATTAATCGCATGATGTCCATAGTTAATCGCGATTAATCGCACATGTTTTATCTGTTCTAAATGTGCCTTAGAGGAATATTTTTCAAGTTTTTAATACTCTTATCAACATGTTGAAAAATATGCTTTATGCAAATGTTTGTTTATTATCCTTTGAACAATGACAAATATTCTCCTGAATATTCTCAACACAACAACCTGGAACCTCTCTCTCTCTCACTCTCTCACACTCTCTCCCAACCCTGTGTACTTCTCTGCACTGAGCCAGTTGCTCAAACAGACAAGCCTGTTTACAGTTGTCGGCGAAATGCCGCTCCTCTGTCTTCATACCAGTCAAAGCATGAGGCTGAAGTTCCCACTGTGGGTCAAAATAATGCGCTGTGATGTGCAGTCGACACGTTGGATGCGATCCGAATGATCTAAAGCAGCCCGTCGTCCTCCAAAATGTCAAGCTGTAGTCACCCATTTAGCTATCGCTGTTGTTGTCCAGGCGTCTCCCCGGCAAACGTTCAAGCGTGGTCTGCCACGTCAAGCCTTTGGGCTCTGAAACAGGCGGGCCGAGGGCAAATACACATGCGTTAATCGCACGTTAAAAAAATGAGTGCCGTTAAAAAAAATGTTATTATTATAATTTTTGTTGTTAACGCGTTAACTTGACAGCCCTAAATATAATACATTATTTAATATATATTATATATTTATATATATATATATATATATATATATATATGTATATTTATATAGTGTAAAAGTTACAACCGGCCCTTTGTGTAACCATAATGCTTAAGTTTGACACCCCTGGTCTACACCAACACGATTTCCCCCTTTTTTTTTCGTGCCACAGAACGATTTTAAAAATAATGTATTTCTACTGGAAGTACCTTTCGTGCCTACACCAAGTCTTTCTGTCAGGGCGAGAGTCGGGTCTTGGGAGACCGGAAGCTGTGTGGTTCATCAGCTTTTGTCTCAAGCCACAATTATTGTTTTTACTTCTTTATTTTTATTGTATTATGTTGGCTCTTTGAAATGGAATGCAGCCCAGCCACGCAAGACTTGTGGTAACCTCTTACAAATACCTTGGTATCTGGCTTGATGACTGTCTTTCTTTTAAACTGCATAAAAAAACTGAGGGTTAGGCTAGGTTTTTTTTATAGAAACAAGTCCTGTTTCTCTCTTGAGGCCAGGAAAAGGCTAGTCACTGTGACCTTTTTACCTGTGCTGGACTATGGTGATCTATTTTATATGAATGCGCCGGCCAATTACCTCACCAAGATAGATGCTGCCTATCATAGTGCACTAAGGTTTGTGACAGACTGTAAGATTTTGACTCATCATTGTACCCTGTATACAAGGGCAGGGTTGCTTTCACTTACTGTACGGCGGCTAAATCACTGGTATCTTTTTATTTATAAAGCAATGTTAGGGAAACTTCCGTCTTACATCTGTTCCCTGATCTCACAGCGTATTGTAAATGGCTACTGCCTGAGATCTAAAGCTGTGGTTGTATTACATGTGCCAACTGCTAGGACTGTATTAGGAAATACAGCTTTTAGATGCGCAGCGCCGCTAGCATGGAACAGTCTACAAAAGGAATGGAAGCTAAGCAGTTTGATTCCATTTCATGTTTTTAAAGCTAGGATAGACGCTATACAATCAGAAAATATTGGTGTCTGTAAATGCTACTAGTATACAAACTGTAGTATCATATAATGTCCTTTGTTTTCTGTCATGTTTGTATTAATGTTTGGAACTAATTGAAGCAGGTCACCATTGTAAAAGAGGTCTATGATCTCAATGGGTTTTATCTGTATAAATAAAGGTTTTGAATTGAATTGAATTGAAGACTACCCAAAACAGGATTCAAACGAGTCCATCCCCACCCCGGAAGAACTACACATGCTGGCTATTTGCTTGTTTCACAACATGTTCTACGGCGCGTCTCTACTGGGAATTGCAGTTTTAAATACGTTTGTGTATTTCTCATAATTAGAAGTTGCCAGTATTAAACTGTGTACACCCCTGGCTATTTAGGGGTTGAGAAACACATTGGTGTTATCACGTTTAAAACATATAATTTATAAATGGGTGAAAATTGCGTGTTTCAATATTGGAAAGCATTTATATATATATATATATATGCCCACATGCCAGCTAAGGTCAGAAGAGCTTTATTTAACAGCTGTACTATGTCTGTGACCCCCCTGTTGTTAATTGATAAGCCTTGAAACATGCACTTGTCAAGGTTCAGAGGCACATTTTGCCAATATGGCAGTATCCATCCATCATCTTCAGATTAACATGTTAAGAAATGATTGATTTTGATAACTATTTAAGCGAAACCATAATGGTAAACCACAACCTTAAATACACAAGTTTCTTTAAAAGATTAGCCTCTTATTAAAATCTCGCTTAACATTGCAGAAAAGATGATAGGCAGCAGCGGTGTAAAGTAATTACGTACATTTACTCAAGTACTATACTTAAAGGCGGGGTAGGTCATTTTGGAGAAACCAGCTAGAGTACGCTAACATTTACACTAACACTACGGCTTCCACAGATGACATTTTTTTATGGATTTGTTGTCAAAGCACTTAAGATATGCATTGCTATCGGGATGTTAAGAGCATTCCATGGAATATAACAAAAAGTGTATCTCGAGCTGGTTTCTCAAACTTACCTACCCCACCTTTAAGTAGTTTCAATTTGTTTGGATTAATGATTTGAAAATATAATCAACCCTTAAATCAGACTTTAGTTAAACATGAAATTCAGGCAAGGTGATTGTCAAGTGTCAACAATCAGGCGATAATTTGATAGTGGGTGCTTGAGAAGAATAAGCATTTATCGGGCACCACCAAATGGCGGTCCGGGTCCGGACGCCGACCTATACTGACCTGGACCTATAATCAATACATTTTATAGGGATTTTAAATTCTGACGGGGCGCTTCTATTTTCACCGGTGCAGCGTAAGAGAGTGAGCTTAGGGGGAGCAACACAGAAGTAGAGACGAGAGAGTGGAGAGACCGGTTAGCGTGGGACGAGTTAGCGGAGAGACAAGTTAACGGCAGACAGGGAGAGAACACGGAGACCGAGTTAGCATGGGACGAATTAGCGGAGAGACGAGTTAACGGCAGACAGGCAGATAAGACAGAGACTGAGTTATCAGAGACACAAGTTAGCGGCAGACAGGGAGAGAAGATGGATACCGAATTAGCGGAGAGACGAGTTAGTAGCAGACAGGGAGAGAAGACAGAGACAGAGTTGGCATGGGACGAGTTAGCAGAGAGACAAGTTAGCGGCAGACAGGGAGAGAAGACAGAGACTGAGTTAGCGGAGGGATGAGTTAGCGGCAGACAGGGAGAGAAGACGGAGACCGAGTTAGCAGAGAGATGAGTTAGCGGCAGACAGGGAGAGAAGACGGAGACCGAGTTAGCAGAGAGATGAGTTAGCGGCAGACAGGGAGAGAAGACGGAGACAGAGTTAGCGTGGGGCGAGTTAGCGGAGAGACAAGTTAGCGGCAGACAGGGAGAGAAGACGGAGACCTAGTTAGCGGCAGACAGGGAGAGAAGACGGAGACCGAATTAACGAAGAGACGAGTTCGGAGAGACGAGTTAACGGCAGACAGGGAGAGAAGACGGAAACTGAGTTAGCAGAGAGACGAGTTAGTGGCAGACAGGGAGAGAAGACGGAGACCGAGTTAGCATGGGACGAGTTTGCGGAGAGACGAGTTAACGGCAGACAGGGAGAGAAGACGGAAACCGAGTTAGCGGCAGACAGGGAGAGAAGACGGAAACTGAGTTAGCAGAGAGACGAGTTAGTGGCAGACAGGGAGAGAAGATGGAGACCGAGTTAGCATGGGACGAGTTTGCGGAGAGACGAGTTAGTGGCTGACAGGGAGAGAAGACGGAGACCAAGTTAGCATGGGACGAGTTTGCGGAGAGACGAGTTAACGACAGACAGGGAGAGAAGACGGAAACCGAGTTAGCGGAGAGACGAGTTTGCGGAGAGACGAGTTAACGGCAGACAGGGAGAGAAAACAGGAGACCGAGTTAGCGTGGCACGAGTTAGAGAAGACGGAGACCGAGTTAGCATGGGACGAGTTTACGGAGAGACGAGTTACCCCTAGATTCCACCGGGTCCGTCTACGTCGCGTCACGGCTGCGCCGCGGTTTTGGTCCAGCCTCCTCCGGCGTCATACCCTACCGGGCGCGTTTCAGAAGCGGAGCGTCTTGCTTGCCGGCTCGCAGTTTTTGTTGATTTGGGCATATTTCCTGGACAGGCTACTTTGTACAGACAAAGTTAATAATAATTGTAATATCCAAGTTATTAACGACATGAATCAAAGATGTGGTGCTCTATTTTAGTGGTAAAAAAATGCATTCATCATCATAATTATTCTATATATATAATTTACACAGTCCCTGTAAACCGGAGGAGAATGCTGGCATTTCTCCTCCTACTTGAAAGACTACGGAGGGATAGGGTCTGCAAAATGTGTTTATTTTGGGGATGGGCCGGATGCTCTGACCGGTCCATTTCCTGCCCGGCGCCTCTGCAATGCCTTGTGACGCGTCGAAAAATAGACTTGAATCCTATTTTGAGCGGAGCCCAGCGCCGACACGCTTCTGAGTCGTAACGCGGCGAGTCTGGCCGCGCAGATGGACCCGGTGGAATCTAGGGGTTAGTGGCGGACAGGGAGAGAAGACGGAGACCGAGTTAGCATGGGACAAGTTTGCGGAGAGACGAGTTAACGGCAGACAGAGAGAGAAAACAGGAGACCGAGATAGCGTGGGACGAGTTAGAGGCAGACAGGGAGAGAAGACGGAGACCAAATTAGCGGAGAGACGAGTTAGCGGCAGACAGGGAGAGAAGAATAAGTACCCATGGCGCTCTCTAAGAAGAGAAAACTGCCGATGTGAAGCGCCACCATGAGACAAAGCACACAATTTTTGACCAAACTTGTCAAGATGTGTTGACACTGATATATTCTAAAATTGTCTGAGACTGTTAAGTCAAGATTTGAAACATTTAAAGAAAAAGAGAAACTCAAGCTGCTGCTACACTTATTTTATTTTTCAAAAATCAAGCACTTTATTTTAAGATGCACAATTTTTCAAAAGCTATTTTATTTTGAAATGCAGCCCGAGAAGAACATTATATCTACAATATTATGTATATTCAGTCAGTTGTTGACTACACGCAGACATTGATACAGCTACAGTACTAGGCTACTTCAATATATATCACACTAATTCACACCTTGTTGAATTTGATTTGAATATCCCTGCTATAAAGCATATTCATTACTCGTTATTCTCTAATCGTTCAATAAAGACTGTATATAATGGCTACTTTGCACATCCCTCTATCAATATGTGTGTACCTCCTCCATTAACTGTCATATTCTGCACATTTCTTATACTATCGACAAATCTCTTTTACTCAGATATGTATAATATCAGCTAAAATAAGAGCTTCAAGATAGTTAACATTGCAGGAAAGTTGATTGTCAAGTTCCAAAAACAACGATGCAATATATTTGAGAGTACTTTGCAAGGCTAAATATTTGTCTATAGATACGCCAAAAGCTTTTTGCCTATTTAAAAGTTGTATTTAGTGTTTCTATAAATCCTAATTAGTTTGTCTGTTTTGTTCAGTATACAGTTGCAAGAAAAAGTATGTGAACCCTTTGGAATGACCTGGATTTCTGCATAAGTTGGTCATAAAATGTGTTCTGATCTTCATCTAAGTCACAACAATAGACAAACACAGTCTGCTTAAACTAATACCACACAAACAATGATATGTTTTCATGTTTTTATTGAACACACCATGTAAACATTCACAGTGCAGGGTGGAACAAGTATGTGAACCCCTAGGCTAAAGACTTCTTCAAGAGCTAATTGGAGTCAGGAGTCAGCCAACCTGGAGTCCAATCAATGAGACGAGATTGGAGGTGTTGGTTAAAGCTGCCCTGCCCTATAAAAAATACACCACTTTTGAATTTGCTATTCTTAAGAAGCATTGCCAGATGTGAACCATGCCTCGCACAAAAGAGCTCTCAGAAGACCTACGATTAAGAATTGTTGACTTGCATAAAGCTGGAAAGGGTTACAAAAGTATCTCTGAAAGCCTTGATGTTCATCAGTCCACGGTAAGACAAAGTGTCTATAAATGGAGAAAGTTCAGCACTGTTGCTACTCTCCCTAGGAGTGGCCGTCCTGTAAAGATGACTGCAAGAGCACAGCGCAGAATGCTCAATGAGGTGAAGAAGAATCCTAGAGTGTCACCTAGAGACTTAGAGAAATCTCTGGCACATGCTAACATCTCTGTTGACGAATCTACGATACGTAAAACACTGAACAAGAATGGAGTTCATGGGAGGACACCACGGAGGAAGCCACTGCTGTCCAGAAAACAACTGTATTGGACATCCAGCACTAACATTTTATATTGTAGATATCACTTACAGTATAGAATAAACATTTTTTTAATTAATACTTATATATACTGATATTTTCTATTCTATATTTCTCCTTTCTCCTAGTGTGTATCTCCACTTTATTTGTTCATTTTATTTTCATCAGATATAACATATTCATCAGCAGTGGCGGCTGGTGAATTTTTTTCTAGGTAGGGCTGTGCCACATGCAATCAATTTCAGCAAACATCCCAGTATGACTTAATGCAAAAGAAACAGGAGTTTTCAGTGTTAATTTACCAGTCTTAAATTGTAGTGCCTCCATAAACAATTTAAGCATTTGAGACTGAGGACTATGTACAAAAACTTTAAAACAATGGCATTAGCAATACTTGCATACATATATGTATGTATATATATATGATGTATATAATATATATATATAGAAATATATATATATATCATATGATAATATATATATATCATATATGTATGTATATAAATTTGATTATCGTGGAAAAGTTAATTTATTTAATGAATTCCATTCAAAAAGTGAAACTCATATTACATGGATTCATTACACACAAAGTGAAGGTTTTATTTGTTTTAATCTTGATTATTTCGGCTTACAGCTAATGAAAACCCAAAAATCAGTATCTCAGAAAATTTGAATATTGTGAAAAAGTTCAGCTCTACTCAGCTAATTAACTCAAAACACCTGTGAAGGTTTCCTGAGCATTTAAATGGTCCCTCAATATGGTTCAGTTCACTGTAAAACATCACAGCCCCATTTAGATATGTCACGTTACATTGTCTCTTTAATTCAAAGAGCACTGACAAGTTTTTGATTTTGAACTCAGCTTTTCTAGTTTTAGAAGGTTACATTTACATTTATTCACTGTCTTGACAACTTAAACATTTTGTCAAATTGACTCAACTTGCCTTAGCAAGTTATCAGTTGAAAAAAGAAACAAAAGAAAAAGGCGGGAAGGCAGGTTTGAGAGCTAAAGAAAAAAACGTATACTTCCACATTTTAGTTTTAAAAAAAACCTCCTCTTTAAACTGAAAGCAAGGTTAGCAAGCAACTGGTATATTCTAAAGATGTCATGTTTTAATTTGAACCAAAGTAAAGGCACATTTTGATCTAAATGAGAGGACTGCTGCCGCTGGCGGAGGAACTCTGGGCACCTGCAGCTGTGATGAGGCGGAGTGATACGTTAACCTACAGTCTGAAACACCGGCTAGGACCGTTACGGTTACGGAGTAGTGATGGGAATTATGGCTCTTTGAAGGGAGCCGGATCTTATGGCTCCATTCCTTTCAAAGAGCCGTTCAAAAGAGCCGTTTTTTTAAGGGGGCGGGGTTACTAGGTTTACAGATGGAGCACTCCAGATCAGACTCAGATGGGTGTGTCCCAGTCAAAAGCCCAGCGGATGCCAGTGGCTGGGGGTGTTGCCAAATTGCTAGAGGGCGTTCAATATCAATATTTTAGATCAAATATCAATATTTTAGATCAAATAAAGTATATAGTTTGCTTTATGCAGTATATTTCTTGTAATATTGTTGGGGTGTTTTTACACAGTACAGTAGATTGAAGTAAATCAACTTATACATTAAGATAAGATAAGATGGACCTTTATTAATCCTGTGGGGAAATTCAGTAGTTCAAACAGCAACAGGGTGAGAATGAAAAACAGGACAGCACAGATTCACACAGATTAATCAAATCAAAAATAAGATGAGCGATACAAATAATAATAATGAGAAACTATGAAATAAGAAATGAATAAAACTCAAATGTAATTATCATATCATATATTATAATGTATTGTATTATTAAGTAATATCATACATTTACCCCATTATAGCAGATGCCACATTGAATGGATGAACACATTTATGCATCAATAATTGCAACAGAGTTGTAAAAATACTTATATGTATTTAATATGAACCCTTTGGAGTCGACCGTCACGCCGGCGTGATCAGATCACATGACCTGTTCAAGCCGGTGCCGCATAAAAACAACAGTCCGGACAACATTGCCGTGTGTTTCTGTCGAAAGTACTGGCTTGAAACTATATCCCAGTCTTTGTTTCATGCAAAAAGACCCAGTAAACACGGAGATACGATGATATAAAATTAATACATTTCAAAAGTATGAAAAATGGAAGCACATATTTGAATATCTTCGCCGTATTTGATCATTTTACGAAACGGAAAATACTGGAAACTGTAGATCCTGCTCAACAGGATGTATATGTGTATTTCTGTCGAAAGTACTGGCTTGAAACGATATGCCAGTCTTTGTTTCATGCAAAAAGACCCAATAAACACGGACATACGATGATATCAAGTTAATACAGATATATTTCAGAAGTATGAAAAATGGAAGCACATATTTTAATATCTTCGCCGTATTTTATCATTTTACGAAACGGAAAATACTGGAAACTGTAGATCCTGCTCAACAGGATGTATATGTGTATTTCTGTCGAAAGTACTGGCTTGAAACTATATGCCAGTCTTTGTTTCATGCAAAAAGACCCAATAAACACGGACATACGTTGATATAAAGTTAATACAGATATATTTCAGAAGTATGAATAATGGAAGCACATATTTTAATATCTTCGCCGTATTTTATCATTTTACGAAACGGAAAATACTGGACACTGTAGATTCTTCTATTGTCTGCTGCTATCCAGTCTGTTAAGAATACTGCACAGCTATATCTAAGAAATTCAAAGCATTTACTGTATTATTATCACTCCTATATCTATTAGCATACAGTATCAGTACTGATTAGTTGTTTGTTATATGATCACTTTAAACAGGCTATTGCAATGCAATATGAGGAAAAACATCACACTTTAGCTAAATGCAAACAACTTATAAGCAAAACACTTCAGAATCAGAAATCAGTATCACAAATACTTTATTAATCCCCCGCAGGGAAACTGTGTTAAAAGTACTTAAAAGTAAACATTTGTTCTGTGCCATTTGCAACTAAAAAACTATTGCTGCAATATTATCTGAAATATACTGAACTGGTGATATTAAAACATGACCTGTTCCAAAAGAGATATCTACCATTACCACCATTTACCAGCCAAATGCTGGTAAATCATGCAAGTGGCTGGTACTGTATGTTGCACGCACAAGCCAAAAATAACAATGGCAATCTATTGAGTGGCTGGTAACATTTCAACATTCACTAGGCTAGCCATTTGGCCAGTGGACAAAAATGTTAAAATTTGACCTCTGCAACCGTATTGTTTAATTACACTGGGTCTCTAATGACATATTTAATAATTCCTTACATTTATTATAGCGCTTTTCCAGATGCTCAAAGCGCATTTTAAGTCTACAATATATTCCTCTATCCTCTCACTCAAACCCAGTGTAATGGTAACCTGATAAACCTGTAACATTAACGTTACGTGGTCAACAATAAACCTGTAACCTGCCTATAAACCGACAGATGTATTTATGTATGTAACTATGTATTTTTCTACGTTTAACGTTAGCCAGTAGATGGTGGCAGCGGAACGTAATGATTAACGTTACCGACCTTTTTTATGTCATGTCAAGAGTTGGATGTCAACGCCGCTCAACGCAAACAAGTGTGACAAGCAAACATTCACTCATCTTTTCAAATATTCAGTTACAAAGCTAGTAGCAAGCTAAGTTAACATTACATAGCTGATGCTGAGCTAAACATGTTTGCTAACCGTCCATATGCGTTAATGTGACTGACCTCTCCGGGTGAGTTTTCAAGTGCCTGATGAAATTTGACGTTGTTGCACCAACATCTTGATTTTAATATTGCAGACTTTGCAGTGTGCGCTCCTTTTGTTGGTGCCGCCGGCGTTTTGTTCGAAGTTTTTATAGTTGAACCTAATTACAAGCGGTACAGCTGCAGGTGTGCCGCCGGTCGCCATGGTGTTACCATGATGTTAATGTTAATGTTAAAGGTGGGGTAGGTAAGTTTGAGAAACCGGCTCGAGATACACTTTTTGTTATATTCCATGGAATGCTCTTAACATCCCGATAGCCGGCCCGGCTAAAATAACTGGATGGTCTACCTGCCTGTCAGCCTCCCATCGGGGCACAAACTTATCTCGTGCCCTCATTGGTCATGTGCGCATTCGTGTGTGTTGGAGGAGGGGCTCTGTGAGGAAGTGGCAGATTTTCTCCGGTTGTGTATTTTCAAATTCTAGCGATCTCGAGCCGGTTTCTCAAACTTACCTACCCCACCTTTAATACGCCAAAAATAGAAAACACAATGATTGTTCACGAGTCCCAAAACACGAGTCCAAGTCGAGTCCGAAGTCTTTTGAGCAGGAGTTCAAGTCAAGTCTGAAGTCTCTGTGTGTGCGACTTAAGTGCGACTCGAGTCCGAGTCACAAACTCGAGTCCCCATCTCTGCAAAGTGGCGCTATATCCATGTCATTCATGTCAGTGAATGTACTTTGAATTTACCCTCTGTATGTGTTAAGTAGATAAAGTTGCCTTGCCTTGAATTAAATTCACGCAACTCTTAATATTAGATACTGTGTTTTTAAGTGGCGATGGAGATTATTTGTTGACCCTGCTTTAAAGGATATGTTGTCTTTACAAATGGTGTGCTTTATCACTGCCTGGGTTTTGGTTGAAGTGCATCCAAATGCTGCTGCGTTTTCGCGTTTGGCTCATTTTCCATCCGAAAAACACGTCGTCTACCTGTCCTGTACCACTTGTTATGACTTCTCTCTCGCGTATTCCGTTAAGACCAGATGGGGTCCATCTCACTCCTCGTGCTGAAACCTACCAATCAGAGTAGGGGCGGGTCTACACAGAATACGTTTGGGGAACAAAATCAAGCTTTTTAAAAGGCGAGTGGATTTTGGCAGGCAGTGAGTAGTGCTGCGTACCTGGACTCACATTCAGGTTCAGGTCCGGACTCAAGTCCAGAGGTTCAGGTTCAGGTCCGGACTTAGAAGTCCGGACCTGAACCCATGGCTTGTGTCAAGTTGTGTGAGTAACTAAAGTGAACTTATTGTGAGCTAATTATCAATTGAAAATAAACTCATAATCAAATCAAATTCAAACTCGTCAGGTTTATTGTGCTCCCTTCCAACTTGTGTCTACATTTCTCTATACGCATTACACTGTTACACACATATACACAGTATACACTGTAGTGACTGTACAGTCAGTGTACTGTACTGTCTGTACACCATGTCTTTTCTACAACTCTACATGTGTACATTATACAGTACATACTACATACATAGTGATGTACATACATTACATTACATTACATTGCATTTAGCTGACGCTTTTATCCAAAGCGACTTACAATAAGTGCGTTCGACCAACAAAATACAAACTTGAAGAAAACAGAATCATATAAGTACATCAGGTTTCATAGAGAAAAAACATTTCAAGTGCTGCTCAACTGGCTTTAGGTAAGCCAGTCCTTTATTAGTAATTTGTTAGTAATTCTATCGCTCGAAGTGGAGTCGAAAGAGATGAGTTTTTAGTCTGCGCCGGAAGGTGTGTAAGCTATCTGCTGTCCTGATGTCAATTGGGAGCTCATTCCACCATTTTGGAGCCAGGATAGCAAACCCACGTGTTTTTGATGATGGGAACTTGGGTCCCCTTCGCAGCGAGGGTGCAGCGAGCCGTTTGGTTGATGCAGAGCGGAGTGCACGTGCTGGGGTGTATGGTTTAACCATGTCCTGGATGTAGGAAGGGCCAGATCCATTCACAGCATGGTAAGCAAGTACCATTGTCTTGAAGTGGATTCTAGCAGTTACCGGAAGTCAGTGGAGGGAGCGGAGGAGCGGAGTGGTGTGGGAGAATTTAGGAAGGTTGAAGACCAGACGAGCTGCTGCATTCTGGATGAGCTGCAGAGGTCGGATGGCACATGCAGGTAGACCAGCCAGGAGGGAGTTGCAGTAGTCTAGGCGTGAGGTGACGAGAGTCTGGACCAGAACCTGCGTGGCTTTCTGGGTCAGCTGGGGACGTATCCTCCTGATGTTGTAAAGCGTGTATCTGCAGCAGCGGGTTGTAGCAGCGATGTTTGCAGTGAAGGACAGGTTGTTATCTAGGATCACACCCAGATTCCTTGCAGTCTGAGTCGGGGAAACAACAGAGGTGCCGATGTTGATTGTTAGGTCAAGAGTGGGACAATCTTTTCCCGGAAGGAAAAGCAGTTCAGTCTTGTCAAGGTTGAGCTTGAGGTGGTGAGCAGACATCCACTGAGAGATGTCAGCTAGACAAGCAGAGATGCGTGCGACGACCTGGGTCTCTGAGCGGGGAAAGGACATAATTAATTGGGTGTCGTCAGCGTAGCAGTGGTAAGAAAAACCATGCGGGCTAATGACTGATCCGAGCGAGTTTGTGTACAAGGAGAAGAGGAGGGGACCAAGAACAGAGCAATTACATACAATTTTGATACAAATGTCATACATAGTTAACTTAAGCATCTATCATCTATGTCACTCGGACAGTTAGGAGACTGTGGACTGTCAAGACTCAAGACACTATGTTTAAGCCAATCACATCGCCAGCTTCCCTTGACGTCACAGAGATCTCGCGAGCAGTTGCGATATTTTGCCAGACTTCGTGAGTTCAGTAATGGCCGCCATATCAGAAGCCGACACGATGTTTTTCGTCTTTTCTCAGCGCAAATTTCTCGATCTATGGAAGGTTTTAGATGGTTTCGAACAAAAAGGAGAATATACGTAAGTGCTAGTTTTTTTGCGAGTCCAAGTACCGGTTCCCGACGTTCCGGTTTTAACCGGACTTGAACCGAAACTTTTTACAAGTCCAGTACCGGTTCGGCGTACCGGTACGCAGCACTAGCAGTGAGTGTGGACCAACGATTGAACGATAAAAATAACGGCTCTCAGCAAGTACAACTCGGTTCCCCTCGTTCGTACCAAAGAGCCGTTCAAAAGAATTGGCTCGTTCGCAACCGACACATCACTATTACGGAGGGAATTTTATTTCTGCTGCAAGACAGCAATGGAGGTAAGTTTTAATGATTTTAAAACCTTTAATTCTTTGCCTACTACTACTACAGTTTGAAAAAATAAAGAGTATGAAGTTATCTGTGGACGTTGTGCTTACTAATATTGATAGAAAGCTAAAAATATTAAAGTGTAAGCAAATGGGTTTGTTTTAAACTGTTAATATTTGTTTTTAATTATGAGCTACTAAAGTTCTTCATTTACTTTGACATTTTGGTTTGCTTTGACAATTAAGGGGTTGGTTTGCTATCTTAAATTGCCATTAGCAACGTTCGCTGTTAGCTAGCTACACAGGAGCGATACTGTGTCACTTTTTATGGCTGTGTGTGCACTTTGGGTTTAATATTGACCAGTAAAAAATACAATTTATTATGAACTGTATACACATAAAGACGTGTAATCATGTGGCGCATGCTGCAGACCCTGGAGGCAAATCATAATTTGTGAGAGAGATCTACCTTGTCTGCTTTTTTCTCCGCTTTGCGTGTGTGTATGTGTGGGGGGGCAGGGCAGAGGAGACACAGAGACGACATTTGTGTTGGGTTTTCATGTGTCGGATATTCTAACTATTACTTTATAAGTATCATACCAAAATGTCATGAGAGTAGCTTAGCTTTTTCGGGAATAGTGAGGTGCGTAATGTACGTAGTGTGTGGGCAACCAAGAGCAGGGGAGAGAGCATCAGGAGCCGGTGGGGTGAGGGGTAGAGAGAGGGGTAGAGAGAGGGATAGCAGTAGCTCTTGAGTTTAAATCTAATGTATGGATCACGCCACAGCAGCAAGAAATAAAGACCACAAAAACAATAAACAGTGACTTCTTTGAACGCTCTGCTGCATGAAACTCGCTACTGCTGTGGTATGATTTGAAGAAATGGGGGGCAACTGCTATTAAAAATGTAACCTGAACACTGGAACGTAAATTTGAATCACCCCAAGCATAATTGTCTTCATTGTAATTTTTAAAGCAATTTTTTTCATCTCTGCTGATATGAAAACATAAATGCTGATACCAATATATTTGTGGAAGGTCAATATCAAGGTAATTAACGTGCATTTATTTTGTGTTACAGGTGTGAACGAGCATGTCCAGTTCATGAAGCGGAAATGTAAGTTTTGTGCATTCTTCTCCAATTGGCAAGGAAGAATAATTATAATTATAAACAGCGTCATGGACATCATCGAAGGTGTTCAGTCCTTGTCTGTATTTATGAAGACTGAACACATTTCAAACCCAAGCTTTACTTAAAAAACATTTGAAAGAACATGTTAAAGAAGCTAACAAATGTGTGTCAAAATGATGCTGTGATTTGTGTTCATTCTCAGAGCCTAGTGACATGAACACATATTTTGCTCATGTAAAGACTCATTTGAGGAACAGGGAAATAGTTACATGTCCATTCTTAGACTGCTCATTCAAGTCCAGTATACTATCAACCTTTACTGCTCATAGAAGTCGCTATCATAAATGTTCCACCCTAAATAGTCTTAGACCAGGGCTTTGTGTACAGCATGGACATACAAATACTGTAATCAGGGAGGATTCTGTTTCTGATACTGAGGCATCACCTTCATATGATTCTCTACCTGGTGCTGAACGTCTTCTTGAAAATGGAAAGACTATTAACCTGTTGAACCCCATCCCTGTTTTTCAGGTCTCAGGCTCGAAAATGACATTCCCAGAACAAATGACCATATCTTCCGTTCTAAAAGGGTTAAATTAATAATCTTTTCTCTCAAAGTAATGATAAACCTGTGAGTTGGATGAAGAAAAGTCAGAATCAATATAGATGTTTTTTATTTTAAAGAAAATTCAGTCCAAAAATTATTTTTTACTTATAGTGAAAAATACCCTTGAATTAAGGTAGACTAAAAGCTTTAGGAATCCAAAGTACAACATATAATAAGTATTGATGCAAAACAACAAGTATTGATGCAAAACAACAAAACAATTGACATTTGATCTTTTTAGAGAGATTTAGCACAAAAAAAACACTTCTGGGGTCATTTGGGTTATCTCTGGCCCCCCTTGGTCGATTTTGCTGATTGACATCTCTTTTTAACCGCTAGAGCCAATGGAATCGAGGGAAAGTTCCACATACACACACAGGTTACCAAATAAGGAGTGAGAGTGACGAGTAGCCAAAACCGGAGTTGTGACACACTCTGGTGGCTACCATTAGCAGCTATTTTTTATTCTCCGATTTTTGCATACAAATTGAATTATGGATTATCAATAATTTTTTCAAAGTGACAGACACATTGGATTAACCTATGGATTAACCTTCAGCCACGTTTTTTCTCGTTTTAATGCCATTGAACACGACTTTTGATCAGAATAACAGTTAAGGTGGGTATATCTCCGTGTTTTGCTACCTAAAGCTAAAAGTTGTCTGTATTTGCTTCCCCTGTCACAAGTTATGATCGCTCAGTGATGATCCTTATATTTATATAATCTGTGGACTCTCAGGATGTTATCTAAGCTTGTTTGTGCAGATCCAATAAGTATATCGATCAGTATAGCTAGAGTTCTGTAATAACGGCATTACGATTGTTTTCACTCATGGCTAATTCAGAGGCTCAGCGTTAGCTTTGTGTTTTTTTTTGCAAAAAAAAAAAAAAAAAAGATCAGTTAAATGAGTTTCTTCCCGTTACATTCATAGTTTATTAAATATTAAGAAGCCCTCAGACGCTGTTTCCTGCAGATGATGCGTTTTTCCGCCCGGGGGCGGGTTGATGGGGTTCAACAGGTTAAAAATAAATTTGCATCTTTATTCCTCCGCATGCATGTTTCTAATTAAAAAATACAGGAAGTAATTGATTAGTTATTTGACATTGGAGAACTTGCTGATCAAAATATCAAGGAAATTATACAGAAAGTTTTGGAGGAAAATAACTGTGTAGTTGATGCCTCTGTTGTTACAGCATTGTCTGATGAAATACAATCTTTAAATCCACTGAAATGTATTTCAAGGCAGGGACCTTTGGGCACAGAGCGTAAAAGGCAGTAATTTTATAAAAATAACTTTACAGTCATTGAACCAGTCGAGTATGTGCTATATGTACAAGAAAATCCCATTAATTTGTTTATGTTCCTATTTTAGAGCTGTTAAGTAAGTTGTTTGAAAGAACTGAGATTCTTCAATCATTACAGACGTCAACGGGAAGGTCATTACAGTTCATTTCAAGATGGTGAATACTTTAAAGAAAGCAAACTTCTCACTGAAGAATTAGGAATTGCTCTTGGCTTATACATTGATGATTTTGAAGTTGTTTGTAATCTGTTGGGGACTTCAAAAAAGAAACACAAAGTGTGTGGCATTTATTGGGTGTTATCCAACATACCATTAAGATTTAGATCAACATTATCATCAATTCATCTAGCTATATTGTGCAAAAGTGTACACTTAAAACAATATGGTTACGGCAAGGTTTTGGAACCACTGATAATAGATCTTGAGCATTTAGAGACCATCTGTGTATACAAATACACAGATGGTGTACAAGGACGACAAGGTGACAAGGACTTGGTCCTTATGTGAAAGGTACTGTTTTGTATGTGTCTGCTGATAACTTAGGTGCACACTCACTTGCTGGATACCAAGAGTCTTTCAATGTGGAGAAATGTTGCAGATTTTGTTTGGCTAGCCGTGCAGATATTCAGAAGTATGATGTCAGAAGTGGGACTTTTACTTTGAGAACACCACATTTGTATGATGAAGCTGTTAATGTGCTCAAGACAACTGATGCCTCATGTGTTGATGGTTTAAAAAGAGACTGTCCTTTAAGAAGACTTGCTCACTTTTATCCTGCAAAAGGGTTTCCACCTGATTTTCTTCATGATTTGTTCAAAGGAATTGTACCTGTGGAACTGTGCATGTGTCTTTCAGATCTGATAGCTAAAAAGTATTTCACTTTGAATGACCTTAATGAAAGGTAAGGATCATTCCCTTTTCAGTTTAATGACAAAACTAACAGACCTCAAGCAACACATGCAAACTTTAAAAAAAAAATGGAACTATTGGTGGCAATGGACATGAGAACTGGGCACTTTTGAGATTCCTTCCACTGCTGATGGGCCACCGAATTCCAGAGAGTGAAAAAACCTGGTCTGTGATCCTTGAACTGAAAGACATTGTGGAGCTACTATCCAGCCCCTCATTCACAACAGAAACCCTGTGCTACCTACAAGCAAAAATCTCTGACCACAGACAGTTGCTATTGGAAATATTTCCTGGTACAAGATTACATCCTAAGCATCATTATCTTGAAAATTATCCTGTACTGATCAAGAAACTTGGTCCACCAATTGAGTTCTGGACAATAAGATTTGAGGCCAAACATTCTTTCTCCTAAAAAGGTGGTTCACAATACTGGCAACTTCAAAAATATTCTGCACACTTTAGCCACAAGACATCAGCTGATATTGGCATATTATTTGGAGATGCCAACAATTTTCAAACCAAGCATTGAGACTGGGAAATCATCAGTCATATCTGTGGACATCTTAGATGTTGCTATCAGAGAGGCCTTAAGGAATACGTTTAAAGATCTGAACTCTGTTTCACTCACCTCCACTGTTGACAACATATTCAAAAGGAATGGTGCTCTCAGTTGGACAGACAAGTGGACTGCCAGATTTGTATGGAGAGTACTTGATATCTGTGTAGTGGATTGTTGCATATCATTCATTATGGAACTATTCACAGCAGCCTTCGTGATTCATCTCGGGTGTTTCCAGCTTGCCAGAAGAGACCCTGCAGTGACTGTGGTTGTAGAGCCTGACAATCTGAATGACTACACCCCTCTTGCTGCATAGCTTGTGGAAGGAAAGCTTCTTGTCGCTCCAAGGACCCTCATGTTACATTAAGGTAAAGTTTGACTGTGAAGTGTTTTCTTTAGTCTCTTCCGTACATTTTATTACGTGCAACTTATTTTCAATTCACTTCAAGTGTTTTCTATATTGTTCACTTTGTTTCAGCTGATGCAGACACCTAAATGATGCTTCTTAGAGTTATCCTCTCACCTGAAGATATAAGGCGTGTCACCCTAGAAGATGTTCCCTCATCTGTTGATGAGCTGTGTGCAAAACTGCGTAACACTCTGTAAAATGAAGTTCCCTCGTAGACCCAGTTTGAAGATTCCGACTTTGGGAATCAGCACTGTAATTTGACAGACATTAAGGAGCTACCAGCGGAACGAGCCACTCTGAAAATTGTGTTCACATCTTCTGAAGTGGTTTCTGACTCAACACTGGATGATTCCCCAAGTAGCAGTCATTCGACAGAATGGCCCAGTCCTTTTGTTATTCCAGCTTTCTCCCATGATGTTGAGTATCTGCTGAGAGCAGCAAATGATGCGTATGCCCAGGATGAAACTGTGATGGTCATCTCAAAGGGTGTGCAAAGTGAAATACTAGACAGACTTGCGGATATCATATCCAAAATCACAGCCTATCCCAACAAAGAACATTATGAAAGTGTAGCCAAAGCTCTTGTTGCAAAGCACCCATGTCTCAAAGAGCCAGGGTCAGTTAGAGGGTGGTATTGCTGGGTATTTAGTTTGAGATTCAAGATGGGCAATTACCGTCAGAGAATGATGTTAGCTGGATGCCCTGAAGTTCTTGTGAATAAAAGAAAAAGGGGCGAGGAAAACCACAAGCCAGTCAAAAAGTCAAAACAAGGAGAGATCCACTACCTGCCAGAGCCACCCGAGGGACAGACTACTGTAAAGTCAGAGAAATATCGCGATACCATGGCACTGGAAGTGCAGAAGAAGGACTCTGATTTACATCTTCTGGATGAACTGATGATCCCAACATTCTCACAGCGAAGAAAGGAGATCATCGGTGATGAGCCACTGATCTCTGCTGTCATGGAGAGATGGCCTGCATTGTTTGGTCAGAGACAGGTAATCCTTTGCTAATCGAGTGCAGTTTGTGCAATTGTTTACTTCTACACAAGATATTTTTGTAACTTCAGCTATAACACAAAAATAAAAAGAGGGCATACAGATGTAGCACTCCAGATAGGACTCCACCCAGCGGATTCCACCCAAAAACCCAGCGGATTCCAGTGGCTGGGGCCGTTGCCAAATTTCCCCATTTGTTCAATGACAGGATTTAACCATGAGATGGTGCTTCATTCACAAATACAGTACAGTAGAACTTAGTCTGTTTACAATGTTTGCAGCTCTGCAGTTGTTTGCTGAAGACCATTTCATCACTTATTTGTTATGGTTTTCACAGGCTACTAAAAAGAAAAAACATCAATATTTTTTAGATCAAATAAAGTATATCTAATCTTAATTGTAATTCAATAATATATAGTCTTTATATATTAAATAATCATAAATAATTGATTATATAATTAAATAATGTTTACACTTCTTTATTTTGTATGCTCATACTTTTACTTTTACAATAGTTTGCTTTAATGTGCAGTATGTTTTTTGTAATATTGTTGTGGTGTACACAGTACAGTAGATCGAAGTAAATCAACTCATACATTATCACGTATTATACAGTAATGTATTGTATTATTAAGTAATATCATACATTAACCCCATTATAGCAGACGCCACATTGAATGGATGAACACATTTAAGCATCAATAATTACAATGGAGTATTTCTAAATATAAGTTGAACAAATTATATGTATTTAATACTAATAACATAATGATTCATTTTACTTTCAGATGATAATACTTTTCACTTGGGCTATTGACAATTTTGAATGCAGGACATTTGCTTCTAACATGTCTTTTTACCTAGGTAAATAATCGGAATACTTCTTCCACCTCTGATTTTAACCTGTCACTGTTTTTAAAGCTTTAAAGTGGACCTATCATGCTATATTTGAACAATATATTGTAGGGCAATACCTATATAAAGTATATAAATATAGTTTTTTTTTCAAAATACCAAACCGATCATGCATTTGAGCCATGCCTCATTTCGCTCTATTTGCTCTTTCCAGCCCTGTTCTTGCAGGGGCTGATTCTGTGACATAGCTTTAATGCAAATGAGCTGCAGCTGACCACGCCCCCCTGCAGGAGAGGGGAGTGTGCTCTGAGATCAGCTGCTGGGCTCTCAGAAGAGGGGGAGAAAAAGAGATCTCCGTCCTCCGTGTTTTATACTTATATGATTATATAGAGTCGTTATTCATTTGTTTTAAAGCTCAATAAATAACAAAGAAGACCTTTGACCGGCACTTTTCTAATTTTGTCCGGAAGACTTAAACTTGAACGGACCAGCAAAAAAAACCTCAAACTGAAACTCTGCCGCATGGTCCCCTCGTTCCTTGGAAGAGGCGGAGAGGTGGGTGTTTGTCATCTGCTGGTGGACTACCGGAGATAATTACAGCGCTTGCCTCGGCGGGGAGGGATTGCATTGAATAACAGCAGCAGGAGCAAACGCTTGCCTCGGGGAGGGAGAAAAAGAGCCACAGCGGAGAATAAACAGAAGGGCAACCATGGCAACCATGCGCGGGAAGTCTTCTTCGCTGCTTTTGTGGCAGACTACAGCGCCACTTACAGGCCTGGCATATGTACTACAGCGTCTCCAGCGCTTTCGAGCGGCAATGACCGGCCGTGGCCCAACCTCTCATTCCCCTGATAGGTGGAGAGTTGGCCATATAGGCGGAGCTCCTCGTTCCTGACGTCAGAGAACTTTCAAATCTGGATCAGTCTGTATCAGCTCCGTTGCAGCCCCGTTTTTACAGATTTGGGTATGAAGGAAAAGAGAGAGGGTTGTGTTTTCTGACACTTGGTGAGTTTCCTGACACACCGGGGACACATATTCATGTATAAAAGACGTACAAAAGTGCATTTTGCATGATAGGTCCCCTTTAATTAAATGTTTGATATTTCCAGAGACCCTTTCAGACCGGCAATGCTGCCCTGCATGTAAGAAATGTCCCATCCCCCTTGGGAGACTTCCTCCACACATTCCGATGGGGAATTAGTTTTAAACAAAGAGTCTGCAACATAGGCTACTACAGTATCTCTTGTTAACAGAGGGGGGATGGTGGGCTTTGTCACACCGTTTCAGGGGGGCCCCTCCAACGGTTTTTTTCGAGACTGTGTCTCAGGGCTTCTTAACATTTATGAAACTATTAATGTGTAGCACCAGATTAACGGGAAGAATCTCAGCTAACTGAAAATATGAACCATTTTTACCAAAACAAAACACAAGTCTCATAAGAAGCGTCTAAATGACCCCTGAGCGAAAAAATGCAAACTGACTTTGTCACAGAACTCAAGATAAAGATACCCTTATTACTTATCGTAACTGCACATACAAGATATCCAATTAAAACTGAGACTCCACAGATTATATAGGTATAGTATCATCACTGAGCGATCCGAACTCGCGACAGGGGAAGCAAACACAGACATCACAACACGTACCTTTACGGAGCTTTTACGGGAGATCGTCTCACCGTAGCCGTCAATCTGATCAAAAGACGTGTTCAATGGCATTAAAACGCGAAAAAACGCGGTTGAATCGGTTGATCCATAGATTAATAATGTGTCTGTGGCTTTGAAGCAATTGTTTATAATCCATAATTCCATTTTGATGTGAAAAAAAGGTTAGCTGCTAATGGTAGCCAACAGAGTGTATGCAGCTTCCGGTTTTGGCCACGCGTCACTCTCACTCCTTATTTGCTAACGTGTTTGTGTGTGTAGAACTTTCCCTCGATTCCATTGGCTCTAGCGGTTATAAAGAGATGTCATTCGTCAACATCGACCAAGTGACCACCCAAATGACCCCAGAAGAGGGTTTTTTTGCTAAATCTGTCAGGTCAAAAGGTCAAATTTCACTTGTTTTGCATCAATCTTGATACAGGGTACTTATATGTTGTACTTTGGATTCATAAAGCTTTTAGTCTACTAACCCATCATCCAAGGGTAGTTTTCACTATAAGTAAAAAAAAAATGTTTGGACGGACACTATCATTTACAGTTTTTTACTATGTTCAAATCGGAATTTTCTACAGTTAACTTAACTCAGTGGTTCTCAAAGTGGGGGCATGACAGGGGGGGCCGCGAGAGACCAGGAGGAAAAATGGTTATTAAAAAATAAATAAATCATATTTTGAAAAGTTATTGATTCGAAAATAATATGATACAGTACAGTACTATTATGTCTGGGTCTCTGTGTTTCATTCAAGCTCGGCTCTGTGTGTGTGTGGAACGAGCCATTTTGTGTGCGTGCGCGAGCGAGAGAGAGCGCACCGGTACCGGAGATCGTTGATGTTAGCTTCTGGTGCTAGCGAGCTGCGCTAACGGATATAAGGATTTTCATATTTGATATTTGATATTTTCAACAACAAAGTGGAGGAGAGTCCTCTCCTGTCAGACTGAGAGGCTCAGTGAGCTAAAGGACTCTCTCAGTGTTATCTCAGTGGGTCTCAAACGTTTTGGTCACCATTAATGTAGACAATTATTTCCGAGGCACATGTTTATATGATCATTATAGTTATAAAAAAATAAGAGAATAAATTAAAAACAGGTATGAAATACTATATAACATTAAAAAATAAAGCTTAAAAGGGGAGTGATTTGTAAAATATCCACAAAGAAATAGTAAATCTGTTAACAGTTCTGTTTCATATGGGTGTTGAGAGAGGTATCCATAGATCTCTTCATGTTGCTCTCAAAGTGCACCAGATTGATGCTTTTAACTTCAATATTTAAAAATCTTCCCGGGGGAGCTTGCCCCCGGACCCCCCTATGTGAGGTCACACACCACCTAAAAAATAGCACTTTACCCCTGCTTACACCTATATGACGTGAGCTGATTATCGAGCCTTCATTGTAACAGTCGCGGGTACATTGTGTATATGCGTGGGGATTGTTGCAGTAGAAAATTCCACTGTAGCGCCCGGTACATTAATGGGAAACCCTAAATGTTTGAGCACCCTCTATGAAACTACCCCACAGAACCCCCAAAAATAAATATCTGGCGCCGCCACTGAGGGGGGGCCTGACAGAAAAAGTTTGAGAACCACTGACTTAACTGCTGGAGAAGAAAGATCGGAGGGGGGTGGGGGGGGGAGAGCTGTGGCTGATGGGCCATTAGGTGTGTAAACACACAGCTGATCACCGTTTCATTCAGACTATTTAAAAAAAACAAAACGAATGAACTCCATGTGTGATTGTTATAACTATTAACAATAGTATAATATTATAGCCCGTTTGCCCATGGTGAGATGATGAGGCTTCATTAAAAATAAACCTCTTTTTAGTGAATTACTGAGTTTGGGCAAGTTAATAACGTTTTAATGAAGTTGACTACAGTATATTCATATTTGTCAGTGCTTTCATGTCAATTTGGCGAACATAAACATAAATGATCGTGGTGAAGATGATGATTAAAATAGGATTAAAAATCGGTAGTGAGAGCCGTGCTGCATTTCCTCCAGTCGGATGTGATATAAAAACAAACCGATTATTTTTGTAGTTGTAAACTCACGTGGATTAAACTACATTTATTAGTGCTTTCATGTCAATTCGGCGAACATGATACATTAAATGATCTTGAGGATGAGGATTGAAAATCATTTGTTTGAGCCGGGCTGCATTTCCTGATGAAAAAACATAGCGATGGTTTTGTACTTACACCTACGTGAATTAAACAACATTATTTTGTTAAATAAAAACATGGTGATGTTTTGTAAATTATTACATGTCTCTTATTTAGCACAGAATATGATCCTATGGACATATGGATCTTAACAAATATCCGCTATAGCAGATACCTCTACTGTAGATCTATCCGCAGCTTTTTTTTAAAACAAATATTTGTATTCACATGTAAAAAAAAAGAAAAGTGTAACAGTGCATTACAGCAATTAAGGCATTTTCATTTTTTCCCTCCCAAAATAACCCTTTCTCACTTTCCCTTAACCCCGCCCCATCCCAACCCATCCCAACCACCCCTCTCCCGGAGCACTGAGGCAACAGTACATCAATACAATACAAAATGATAGATACAATAATATACATGCACATACATACATACATACATACATACATACATACATACATACATGTAGACATACTAACACATATCCAGGGATGTCACATGGGCTGCATATGTGGTGGACAGGGGAGTAATCATATCAGAATTATAGACGGATAAATAAAGGGAGAATCCCGACAGCGACACCATATCAGGGGGAAGACGGTGTACATAGCTGATCAGTGGCCTCCAATGAGCGTAAAACTTATCTGAGGAACCCCGGAGAGTAAACTTAATTTTTTCCAACTTTAGAAGAGACATAGTATCACTCAGCCACATTTTAAAAGAGGGAGGCAAAGGAGATGTTCACAAAAGAAAGATTTTCCTACGAGCAATCAAGGAGGTAAAAGCGATGACATTGGTTTGAGTGTTTGTAATGTTGATTCCATCTGGGGGCCTACCGAAAATAGCTACATGAGGGGATGGAGAGATTTTTAGACCTACAATTTCAGAAATACATTCGAAGAAAGATTGCCAGAAGCTAGATAATTTAGGGCACGACCAGAACATGTGAGTCAGGTCGCAGGGGGCCTGGGAGCATCTATCACACCGGTCATCCAATCTATCTGGATAAATCCTGGAGAGCATAGCCTTGCTATAATGTAGTCTATGGAGAACTTTAAACTGTATTAGGCTGAGTCTAGCGCAACTGGAGGATGAGTTAACGGCTCTCAGGGCCTTCTTCCAAAAGTCATCAGAGAAGGTGAACTGTAGTTACTTTTCCCAATTAGTTCTAATCTTGTTAATGGCAGATTCATCAACCGGAGAAAAAAGATCATAAAAGCAAGAGACATGGCGCCTAGACAAAGTTCTTGCTCTAAGTACAAGATCCACTCCACTGAGAGGCAGGGATTGAGGGAATTGTGGAGAGTGGGTCTTAGCAAAATCCCTTAGTTGAAAGTATCTAAAGAAATCAGATCCTCTTAGATTAAAGGCAACCCATAGTTGGTCAAAACTGGCAAACAGGCTATCAATGTATAACTCCCCTATGCAGCGGAGGCCTTCCCTCTCCAAGTGAGAACATCGGGGGTCAATTGTGGCTGGTAAAAATAGATGGTTGTTACAGACAGGAGTTGCTTGAGGAAGAGTAAGCCAACCAAAGTGACGTCTAACTTGTGCCCAGATCTTTAAAGTGCCAATTACAACGGGGTTAGATGTGAATTGTGAGGGGGAAAGGGGCAGAGTGCTACACGCAAGGGCTTGAAGTGACGTGGATCGACATGAGTTGGCCTCCACAAGACACCAGTCACTCTGGGGTGAAGTGAACCAGAGCATAATCTTGTGTGTGTTTGTGGCCCAGTAGTAACCCATAAGGTTAGGTAAACCAAGCCCACCCAGGAACCTGTCCCTCTGCAGTAATGGTCTACTAGCTCTTGCATGTTTACCAGCCCAAATAAATGAGGAAATAATATTATCAATAGCAGTGAAAAAAGATTTAGGCAAAAAAATAGGTAGGCATTGGAAGATGTATAGATATCCGGGCAGTACATTCATTTTTATTGTCTGAACTCTTCCTGCTAAAGAGAGTGCCAGATGGCCCCACCTCTGCAGGTCAGATTTGACTGTTGCCGTCAGGACAGTAAGATTTTGTTCCCGTAGCGCAATAAAAGACTGCGTGATTGCAATGCCCAGATATTTAAACCCTGAGTTGGATATTCTAAAAGGCAACGACAACGGAGGTAATTCTGTAGCCAATTGGTTGATAGGGAAACATTCACTCTTTTGGATGTTTAATTTTTATCCTGAAAATGAACCAAAAGTGGTCAAAAGTGAGAGAATGTGTGGATTACTAGCTATAGGATCGCGCACATACAGAAGGAGGTCGTCAGCATATAACGAGACCCTGTGTTCGATATCCCCTCTCTGAATCCCCTTAATTCCTCTCTCTGCTTTTAGAGCAATCGACAATGGCTCGATAGTAGGGGTGTAACGGTACACGTACCGAAATTATTCGGTACACGTACCGAAATTATTCGGTACGGGCCCTTCGGTTCGGTACAGGTGTGTACCGAAGTGTACCGAACGAATATAACGTTAAACGTAAAAAATTGAGAACGTGAACAACTTTTTGGAAGTAATCTCAGGTGCTGCGTCGCAGCATTCAGAGTAATTTGGTCACATTGGGTTCAACGCGTCATAGAGCGAGCAAGTCATTTCATTGGATGAGAGGCATACTATGAGAGCTGGTCAGAGGGATGCGTTCAAATGTAGTCAGTAATTTGAGGAACTGTCGAAAATTAATGGCGAACGCAGATAAAGTTGAGCTCGAAAATCCTCCAGCATCATTGAAGTTTCCGGTTTGGGAACATTTTGGTTTCGCAGTTACGTACAAGGATGAAGGACAAAGACAGGTGGACCGAACCAAAGCTGTTTGTCGGCATTGTTCAACTAAAATTGGTTACGCGGCTGGCAATACATCAAACTTGCACACTCTTGAAAAGGCATCACCCGAACGTGAATATCACCGGTACCAAAAGAAAAAAGACTGAAGTGCAAACCCAACTCCCGCTAGCATTTAAGCCTCCACCACTCGCAAAAAGATCAGACCGAGCCAAAGCTATTACAAACGCCATATATCCTTATGTTGCCATGTTAGCAAAGCGCTACCTGGCTGTATCTGCTACCTCTGTCCCTAGCGAGAGGGTGTTCTCCACAGCAGGAGACATTGTTAGTGCCAGCAGATATGCCCTTTCGGCAAGCAATGTGGACAAGTTAATTTTTCTTTAAAAAAACATGAAAATACAATGACAAGCAAGTCATAATGTCAAACTGGCTGCTTAGGTACTAGTACAGTACAGTTCAAATACAGATTATTTCAGTTCATCGAAAAGCTGCACCTTAATGTTTATTTTATTATATTTTGTATTTATTTGAGTGAATATTCACAGTTTAATAATAATTAAAAACCCAAAACTAATAGTTTATATTTTGTGAGTACTAGTAGCCTACAGTAAAGTTCAAATACAGATTATTTCAGTTCATCGAAATGCTGCACCTTAATGTTTATTTTATTATATTTTGTATTTATTTGAGTGAATACATCATTCACAGTTTAATAATAATAAAAAAAAAATATATATATATATGTTTTGTTCTGTGAAAAAAAATTCTGCTGTACCGAAAACGTACCGAACCGAACCGTGACCAAAAAACCGAGGTACGTACCGAACCGAAATGTTTGTGAACCGTTACACCCCTACTCGATAGCAATTGCAAATAGTAGTGGGGAGAGCGGACACCCCTGACGCGTCCCGCGAAAAAGAGGAAAGAATTTGGAGCGCTGGGTTTTTCGTACATACAGAGGAGTGAGGAGAAGAGTACAGAAGTCTAACCGAGGAGACGAGACCTGGACCAAAGCCCAGCTGTTGAAGGACAGAAAACAGATAGGCCCACTCAACCCTGTCGAAGGCCTTCTCAGCATCAAGAGATATGACAACCTCCGGTTCAGCAGGAGAAGGCAGGCTGTGGATGACGCTGAGAAGTCTTCGGACATTTGTGAAGGAGTGCCTCCCCCCTATGAATCCTGTCTGATCTTCCGAAATGATGGAGGGTATAATAGATTCCAACCGGCAGGCAAAAATCTTCGCAAGTATTTTCACATCTACAGACAGGAGCGAGATTGGGCGATATGATGCACAGCTCAACGGGTCCTTACCCTTCTTAAAGATCAGAGAGATAGAGGCTTGCATAAGGGTGGGCGGCAGTGAGCCTTGGACGTACGACGAATTAAACATATCTAATAATAATGGGGAAAGTTGATTTGAGAATTGTTTGTAGAATTCTACCGGGTATCCGTCAGGTCCCGGTGATTTGCCACTATTCATGGACTGTATTGCCTCTTTAATCTCAGCAAGCTGCAGGTTGGCATCTAGTGTCTGTTGGTCGTTAGTCGAAATCTTGGGCATATCCAATTTATCCAAAAATGTATGTAGCTGATCTTCGTTATCAGGGGATTCAGACGTGTAGAGACGAGAGTAGTAGGTTTTAAAGATGTTATTAATCTCTCCCGGGTCAGAAGTGAGAGAGCCCAACCCGTCCCGAATCTGGGTGATTTGGTTCGAGGCCACCCTAGCCTTTAGTTGGTGGGCCAGGAGATGGCCAGCTTTATCGCCATGTTCATATATTGACCCTCGTGAGTGTAGAAGGAGTCGTTCAGCCTCTCTTGTTGGGAGAAGGTCAAGTTCTGTTTGGAGCCCCATCCGTTCTTTATATAGATCAGGTGATTGAGTGGAAAATAGTTGGTTGTCTAGATTAATGATAGATTCTTCCAGTTCTCTTTGGCGTGCTCTACGAAGTTTATTAACATGAGACGTATGCGAGATGATCTTACCCCTAAGAAAAGCTTTAAGGGTTTCCCAGAGTAGGGACGCAGAGGTCTCTTCATTTTGGTTGGTCTCACAGAAGAATGCAATTGATCCCGAAATACACTCACAAAAGGCTGCATCAGAAAGTAAAAGAGGGTCAAGACGCCAGAATCTAAATTCCTTAGGCTTATGATCAAAGTGAAGGTCCAGGATCACAGTTGAATGATCTGATACAGTTATCGGTGAGTACTGAACGGAGACAATCGACGAAATAAATGTTTTATCAACAATAAAATAATCTATGCGAGAGTATGAACGATGTGCATGGGAAAATAAAGAGTATTGCCTAGCCGAGGGGTGTAAAAATCTCCACGGGTCGACGTAGCCATAGTGGTCCATAAAAGCAGAGAGAGTCTGTGCCGTTTTAGAGGGCGCCACAGTTCTGGAACTAGATCTGTCTAGTGTTGGGTCTATAACACAATTCATATCTCCTCCCAGTATCAATAGGTGGGAATTCAAATCGGGGATGGTGGAGAATAGCGATTTCACAAAATTATGATCATCCCAATTGGGAGCATACACAGAAACTAAGATGACCGGCTTCTGATAGAGAGTACCAGAAATGATGACATAACGTCCATTTGGATCTAAAATTGTATTAGTAGGGGTGAAATTTACTTTTTTCCGAATTAAAATGGCTGTGCCCCTTGTCTTTAGGTTAAATTGTGAATTAAACATTTGTCCAATCCACGGCCTATTCAGCTTTCGCTGATCAGATTTACAGAGATGTGTCTCTTGTATAAACATTATATCCGCCTTCAGGTTTTTAAGATGTGTCATAATCTTTGTGCGTTTCACCGAAGCATTCAACCCACCAGTGTTCAAAGAGAGTATCCTAACCGCCTGTCCACCACCAGTCCCTGTACCAGTTACATTAGCCATGACACTGCATACAGCATCGAAGGTGTAAGATCAGCCTTAGAACATCCACAACTAAAAATGGAGAGAACAGTGTACATAAAGATGACAAAACAGAATGTAAATGAAACAGCTGCCTCAAACAAATGGAAACCTGTAGCCCCATCAAGATAAATGCCCCACCCTCTCCCGCCCTCTCCCGCCCTCTCCCGCCCTCTCCCTCCCATCCTCTACTCCCTCCCACCTCCTCCCATGCCCTAGCCCCCCTCCCTCCCCACCCCTGAGCTCCATCTGCCAATGAAATTGGCAATAACTTCCCTACCTGAATCATCTCTCCTTCTTCAAGGTGTCTCAGTACCCACATCATGCAGATACAACCTCCTTAGTAAGTGTAACAATTGTGAACAGCAAATGTTAACAAGAACATTGCAAAAGTGCAAGAACATCCCGGGTATAGTGTAAATACAAAAATGAAAACAATTAAATTAAATTAAAATAGATGTAAACATGTCACATCGTGCTACAGCCTCCAGGGGCGAGGGGAACCTTTTCTTAGCCCCACTTCCAAGTGTGATCTGCAGGCGAGCAGGGAACAGAAGAGCCGGTCTGAGGCCTAGGTTGTACAGCTTTGACATGATGTCTCGGTATTTCGCCCGCTGTTCGAGAACCTCCTGTGTGAAGTCTTCGTAGATCTGCACTGGTGTCCCACGGTAGCGGAGATCCCCTCGTCTCTTGCGGGCCTCCCGGACAATCAGGTCCTTGACTTGGTAGCGATGCAGCCGCAATATCACAGGTCGCGGTCTTGTCCCTGGCTGCGGCCTAGCAGCCGGCGCTCTGTGTGCACGGTCCACCTCGGGAGGGGATTGGAGAATTTCATTGCCTAGCAGCTCGACCAAAAGTTCAGAAAAGAAGGTTGTAGGCCGGGGTCCCTCAATAGACTCAGGAAGTCCAATGATTCTAATGTTATTTCTGCGGCACCGACTTTCCAGATCTGCGGTCTTCGCAGCTAGCTTAGCATTGCTATCTGCTAATACCGCACACTTCTCCTCGAGTATACGGAGTCGCTGATCTTGCAGATTGGCATTGGTCTCAAGAGAGTCTATTTGTTCCCCATGTTCTGCTACTGTGGTCTGCGTTTGGTTCAGCTTCGCCTCCAGTACCGCAAAGGCAGCTTTGAAGTCAGCTGAAATGCTAGCTCTGTGCTCCCTCTGTGCTCGCTCTGAGCTAGCTCTGTGCTCTTCAAGCAGGCTAATTATGCTAGCCATGTCCGCGCCAGCAACTTCACTTGCACTTGAGACAGCAGTTTCGGTCTTTTTTGCCTGTTTCGTCTCCGTTTTCAACGCAGGTTTCGGCATCACATCGGCTTGTTCTGATTTATAGTCCAAATTATGTTCACACAATACGGGTTTAACTCAACTTCGGTGGTTTTAAATTAAATGTAGAAAGTAAAGTCGTGGGAGAACGAGACAACGCAGCCCTCACATGTTCGTCCAACCCGTGTGGCAGCTTTTTAATCACTGCTCCCCCTGGTGGATCCATGATCCATTGCAGCTGGTTTCATTATAATTAAATGTATTTATCAAGGGGGCGTATCAAGTCATGCGGGGGGGTTTCCTTTCAGCGAGGGCCCACCCTGTGCCGATCACGGGCCCACATGGGTAGGGGCGTCCGAAATGACGTGCTACATCTGTATTTTACTGCAAGATGCATAATTCTACTTAAGTTGGCAGATAATACTATTACATTTATAATATCATATACTCCATTTCATAATAATGGAGGACTTTCAATGTGGTCCAAGTACTATTACTGAACTATAGGATATACTTCAACAACATAAAGCATGTACTATTTCTTGCAGTTATATTTTGGATTTCTCTCTTTAAATGACTACAGCTGTAACATGGTGCTCTTATTTTTCTCTCCCTCCTGTCATTTCTCTGTTTGTTTGTTTTGTATGTTTTAGCTATGTGCCGAGTTCAGCAGAATTGTCACCAAAGACCTGCCGAAATCTTTCCTGGAAGGACTAGATGCCATGGTTCCAAGTCTGTTGGAGGCTTACAAAGCTGCTGTAGCATCTGGAAGAAGGTTGGCCCTGAGTGGTGTTCTGCAGTGTCTTCAGAAAGAGGCAAGTATTTTACAGAGAAACTATTACCAACAATTTGCAAAGATAAGGATTTTAGCTTGGCTATCATATTTACCTACCCTTGTCTTTTTCCTCCCTGGAGGACACAAACCAGAACAGAAGAACGGCTGCCCTACTCGGTCTTCCAATATTTATTGCAGAGGATTCCTCCAACGTAATCAGGATTTGTGATGTAAGTCACTATATTATTACATATTATACATTTACTTTTCTCTCGCTTAATTTGAGGTTTTGCCATAGCCAATATAATGCTCATTGTTACAATATTGTGTATTGTTTACTTATTACTATTGTTAACTTAGGAATTGCAATAATTACTGAAAAAATGATGACCTTGCAATTTTTCGTGTTTTTATTTCAAGTTTGGAACAGTCAATTAAGATGTATGTGTCTTTGTTATTAGGCTCATGGAGAAACCCTCAATGTGATCCTGAAAGGAATGCAGGTTGGACTGTTGATTGGACATGAAGGCCCTCTGCTTGACTCATTTCCTCTGGAAGTCTTCAATGTGGCTGTGGTGGTAGAAGAGAAGATCATCCTACATGATGTGCCCACAGGCTTCGCCATGTTAATGGGGGCAATCTACTGCCTCAACCCAGAGTACCCCCACAACATGAAATACTCTTTTGAGTTATTTCAAAAGGTCATCATGACCATCAAACCAGACCAGTGCTCCTCAAGAATCCATGAACTGCTGAGATCACCTCTAAACAAATGACTGTGTTATACTGTAGCTCCTGGAAGAAGGGAGTTTATGTTTTGGACTGTTATTCTACACATTAGCCGCTTTCACACCAAGTACTTTGCCGTACTTAGTACCCCAGGGCACTAAGTACAGATCGCGTTCACACCGGAATAAGTTCCCTGAGGGAAGATTATGCAAATGAGCCGCTGACGTCACTTCGTCTTCTTCTGCTTTGGGTTTACTGGCAGGCAGCAAACAACTTCACGGCGTATACTGCCGCCCGAAGTCCCCAGAGTTGGGGAAAACCTTCCGAGTAAATCGCCAGAACGCCGACACCTCCTCATCACTCCACTGCTCCCATGTTTTTTTTTGTGTTGCCATAAGTTAGTCTCTCTCCGTTGGTGCGCGGGGCTAATGCTAATAATGCTAATGCCCAGGGTCGGCGTCATGGGGGGTCATTCGCGGGCCATGCCCCCCCAAATGAGTCACTGTGCCCCCACCAACGCAGGGTGGGCAAGCCTTGCCACTTTTTTTTTTTTTTTTAATCATATAAGTGAAAACGTTTCCACTAAAGGTTTTTTGTGTGAAATACATCAGAAATAAAGAATACAAATATAAAACACAGCCTGAGGTGTGCTCACTGCTGCTCTCTGATTGGTGTGTTGCTTGGCCAATGACCCCCGACCTTTGTTTTGTTATCATTACGTGGCTGTGTGTTTAGATGAAAGCCGGTGGCGATCTGTTCATCCAACCCAGTCTCACGGCATTTCGTGTTCACCAACACGATTTTTAATCTATTGATTCGTGTTCCCCAACACGATTTGCCCCTTTTTTTTCGTGTTGCACAGCACGATTTTAAAAGCAATGTATTTCTACTGCCTGCAGCACGTCTTTTTCTCCGGTCGGGTCGAGGAAGACCTGAAGCTGTGTGGTTCATAAAAACATGTTCTTACTCAATATCAAGCCACAATTATTTCTTTTATTTTAAATCGTATAATTTCGGACTTTTGTTGCCGTCTGTGAGGAAAATAAATGGGGCTCAGAGCCTCAGGATACTGAAATCTGTATTTTTTAAATCTTTTTTTCCTTCTAATTTGTTATTCTTTTCAAAAATAACACACTGTTATTTACTCACCAATAACACACAATTATCCTTGATTTTATTTATTGGTTTAATTCCATAATCTCGGGCTTTTTTGGCCTCCGTCAGGGACTGAATTTCAAAATAAAAATAACCGGACATAGGCATTACCCAAGATCCTCAGCTATGGTTTTAAGCTCGTTTATTGGATGTTTTAGCCGCAATGCATGCTGGGATTTGGTGTTTATATGATATGAAATCCGGAAAACATTTGTGTACCTTGTGGTTAAAGCACGTTATTGAATTATTGTGTTTGATTAAAAAAATATTAAGAGTACATACTTTCATAGGGGGAAAGTATAACTATAGAAATATAGAATATAAAAAATCAAGAAGATACTATAAAGTGATCTTTACAATAAAACAGTTTAGTGCAGCATGTACAAAGATATTAATAGGAGGAGGTGCAAAACAGAAAAACGAATTAACCTTTATTTAAACATTAAATAACAGATTAAGGTCTTCTTTTAAATAAGAAAAAAACGTTGGGGGTATCTATCTACAGATAAATATTAAGCCTGACAAAGTACTTAACGTCTAATATATTGCTTTCCTGCAATGTTAACTATGTTGAAGCACTTATTTTAACTGATATTTTACATATGAATTATACTCTTATGTAGATAGATAGAATAAAAAATGTGCAGAATATGACAGTTTAATGGTGGAGGTACACACATATTGATAGATGTCTTGTAATGCACTGTTGAGGAACCTGTGACCCAAGTTTTTCATTCATTGCATAACTACACCGTAGTTGTGTATATGATATCATATGTCAATACACCTTTGAAAATCTTGAAAGGGATGTGCAAAATAGCCATAATATGCAGTCTTTAATTAACTATTAGTAGAGAATAACGAGTAATGAATATACTTTATTACTCGTTTCTATGGGTGTAATGGTATCCGTATTCGTCCCGTACCGTCACGGTTCGGACGTCACGGTTCGGCACACGCAGTCACACGACGAATACGCCTTTTTTTTATGAGTGGGAAAAAAGTGTCATTCAGGGCAGTATCCACTACACTATATATAATCCAGGGGGCGGTATTGCGCCTAAAAGCTGTTTGCCAGCCGCCCTTAAACAACAAATGAAGAACAAGAAGAAACACAACAACAAAACGAACAAAACAGAAGAAAAGTTAGTATGGCGATTTCAGGTAACACAGGAGCTAGAACCCACCTGCTTCTTTTACATCAGCTGTGTGGGAACATTTCGGGTTCCCTGTGGACTACAATAACGATGAAGTGTGCGAGTGGTGGATCGGACGAGGACGGGGTGTCGGCGTTGTTCTACAGTGGTGCGGTATGCTAATGGTAACCAGTGTTGTGCTAGTTACTGAAAACCAGTAACTAGTTAACATTACCAGTTACTTCATTTCAAAAGTAACGCAGTTACTTTACTAGTTACTTACAAAAAAGTAATGCGTTACTGTGAAAAGTAACGTTTCCGTTACTTGACGAAATGTCTCCCATTAATGCCCTTATAGCCTTCATTTCAGTACTGTCATTGCATTGGAGAATAATACAATCTGTTGATCAACTTGACATGCATTATATGCAATCTGGATTGCATCGATATTAGCTGGCTTTCCATTTTTGTATATTCTTTCTCCAGGTAGTTGGAAAAAGTGTTCCGTCCCATATGCCGTGTGCCGCCCGGACATGCTATCATGCTAACTAGCTCCCTGAAAGCGGGTGACTCCACTGTAGCAATAGCCTGCATGTGTTCTACAACATACCGTGCAATGGCTTTATCGACTTTTTCCTGGCTAGCAGTCCCTTGGTTAAAATCCAGCCGCTGTTGCTTAGGTGGAGGTGGAGTGGCGTCGGCTGAGTCTCTGTGGTCTTAGCTACTAGCTTCGTCCCAGCATGTTGTTTTTGCAGATGTTTTAAGAGATTTGAATGACTGGTTTGGGCAGTAGATAGGATCTTTGACCCGCCAGGACACAACTTACATTTAACTAAAACGTTATTTTCTTTGTGCTCGACAAAAGTGAAATAGTGAGAATATCTCCAGGTGGAGAAACTAGACTTGAGCTCCGCCGCCGCCATGATAGTCTTGTTAGTAAACAACACAAACACGCCCACAGCCCGTCTCCGCATGTGACACAGGAAGTATCTAAGTACATTTACTCAAGTACTGTACTTAAGTACAGTTCTCATCTCTGTTCGCCTGGCTGTTGACTATATACAAAAACTAACACAGTAACGGAGTAACGCACCATGTAGTAACGGTAACTGAGTTACTGAATTAAAAAAGTAATGCGTTAGAGTACTAGTTACTGCCAAAAATAACGGCGTTACAGTAACGCGTTACTTGTAACGCGTTACTTGTAACGCGTTAGTCCCGACACTGATGGTAACACACGCCAAACATGCTAAATCATATCAGAAGGCATCACCCAGATTTGCCAATCACCGGAGCCCGGCAAAAGACAGCAGCAGTTCAACAGCTGATCCCCGCTGTTTTTAAGAAGCCAATAGACATGAAAGCCGAGAGACCAAAATAAATAACGGAAGCTTTTGGCATATGTTTTTCAACGACTTTGCGCTCTTGAAACACTTTCTTATTATTTATGATGTCATATTTTCAAGACATTCTTTTTAGCTTTACAGCTTGATGAAACCTTTTTGTTTGACATCAGCCATTATAGATAATATGGCCATCTGAGTGTACTGTGTATGGTTTGTTTTTAACTGTTTAATACAGTTCATTATTCAAAAAAGAGTTCTTTATTTTTAAACTGAAACTTGCACTACTGTTCAAAAATAAATAACAACAAACCTGGAATTATGCATTTGGGACTTTTTTTTGCTTTTTCTTGTTGTACCGAACCGTGACCCTCCAAACCGAGGTACGAACCGAACCTTGACTTCTGTGAACCGTTACACCCCTACTCGTTTCCATTCATGTCAATTGCAGATACATGTTTAGTCTTCTCAAGCACCAACTATCAAATATCTCTCCTGATTGTTGGCACTTGACAATCACCTTACCTGAATTTTACTCAGGTGTAACTAAAGTCTGATTTAAGGGTTGTTTATATTTCACATCATTAATCCAAATCTGCAAAGTAACTCAAATAAATGCAGTGGAGTAAAAATACCAGGTTAACCTCTGAATTGTAGTGGAGTAGAATTACAAAGTAACAATGAGCTGTCATGTGGGTATATATAGCGATTTTCACCCATTTATTAATTATAATAAATAATATATAATAGTTTTACATTTGATAACACCAATGTGTTTAATACTGGCAACCTCTAATTGTGGGAAAAACGAAAACGTTCAGTAGAGACGTCCCATAGAACATTTTGCGAAACACAATAGCCAGCATGTGTAGTTCTGGGGGGCGTTCGATTCCAGTTTTGGATAGTCTGGCGTGGTTTCGTTCCATTTCACACAGCTGTTTGACGCTCTGCGTAACCTTACGGGGGACTGTAGTCCTAAACGATAGCTGGGGATTATGGGTAGTGTAGTGTCTTCGGCCATCCTAAACTCAGAAAGGTTGACAATCGCAATAACGCTCGAAATGTCCCTTATCGTCCTACGTCTGTTTCCGGATATTTTATTTTGAAATTCAGTCCCTGACGGACGCCAAAAAAGCCCGAGATTATGGAATTAAACCAATAAATAAAAGCAAGGATAATTGTGTGTTATTGGTGAGTAAATAACAGTGTGTTATTTTGAAAAGAATAACAAATTAGAAGGAAAAAAATATTTAAAAAATACAGATTTCAGTATCCTGAGGCTCTGAGCCCCATTTATTTTCCTCACAGACGGCAACAAATGTCCGAAATTATACGATTTAAAATCAAAGCAATAATTGTGGCTTGATATTGAGTAAGAACATGTTTTTATGAACCACACAGCTTCAAGTCTTCCTCGACCCGACCGGAGAAAAAGACGTGCTGCAGGCAATAGAAATACATTGCTTTTAAAATCGTGCTGTGCAACACGAAAATAAATTGTGTTGTGCAACACGAAAAAAAGGGGCAAATCGTGTTGGGGAACACGAATCAATAGATTAAAAATCGTGTTGGTGAACACGAAATGCCGTGAGACTGGGTTGGTTCATCTGTTACGCTGATTATACAGTAAAGCCATCGAACATAATATGATATACAGTACAAGTAGCCTACTTCTGGGTCTCTGTGTTTCATTCGAGCTCGGCTCTGTGTGTGTGTGGCACGATCGCATTTTGTGAGTGCACGAGCGGTAACGTGGAATGTTGATGTTAGCATCTGGTTAGCTAGCTATGCTAACGGATATAAAGAGCTGTTTCTACACCAAGGTGTAGGAGAGTCCTCTCCTGTCAGACTGAGAGGATCGTATAACCTCAGCTCAGTGAGGTAAGGACTCTCAGTGTTTAGATAGTTCACTTTAGTGTAGGTTATCTCAGTGGGTCTCAAACGGTTTGGTCACCATTTATGTAAACAAGTATTTGCGAGGAACACATTTATATGATCATTAGCCTAGCAGGGGTCGGCAACAGGCGGACCGCGGTCCGGATCCGGACCCAGACGCCGACCTATATGACCTATAATCAATACCTAATAGGGGATTTCAATTTTGACGGGACGATTCTATTTTAACCGCCACCGACAGGGGGCGAAAGAGACGAGAGAGAGATACATGGAGAGAAACACAGAAGAACAGATGAGAGCGCGGCAGAGAGAAGCGGAGAGGAAAGAGAGTGAAGACAATAATTAGCGATACAGGGAGAGAAGCGGAGAGGAGAGTGAACAGGCGTGTTAGCGGCAGACAGGGTGAGACAAATAATTACACATGGCGCTGTCCAAGAAGAGGAAAGTGGACAGAGAGAACAGAGCTTTGAACCCTGAGTGGACTCATGTTCATCCTGCCCACTGGGAGCACAGAACCAGTGTGTCTCATTTGTTCAGAGACCGTGGCGCTCATTAAAAGTGCCAAAACGCCACTATGAGACAAAACACAAAGTGTTTGACCAAACATTCCCTCTCAACTCAGAACTGAGGTCAAATAAGCAGTCTCAGAGCCCAATATGATCAGTCCACCAGGATCAACATTAAAACTAAATATGGTTCCAGGGCAGGCTAACCGAGGCTAACCAATGAGCTAACCGAGGCTAACCAATGAGCACCTGCATGTGTGTATGAGAATGGCCCTGACACCATTTCAGCCCAGATCTAAACTCCTGGCAGGACAAGCTCCAGCACAATTCTCGCACTGAATCAAAAAAGTGAGTGAGGGTCTGCAATATAAGAGGGAAAGAAAGAGAAACTTCAAAACTGTTCAATCGTTATGATGTGTAAAGACTGATGTTGTTCTATAATCGGCTGAAACTGTTAAGTCATGATGTGAAACGGTTAACAAAGAAAAAGGGAAACTCAAGCTGCTGCTACACTTTATTTTATTTATCTAAAATTAAGCACTTTTAAGATGCACACATTTTCAAAAGCTATTTTATTTATTATATATCCACAGTATTTACTGTATATCTGTATAGTTCAATGCTAATTGACAATACATATTGTTGTTTTTTAATTGTACTCTCTTTATTTGATTGGCAGTCAGCTGTTGATTACATGCAGACGTTGATAAAGCTGCAGCTACTTCAATATATATCACACTAATTCATAAAGCAACTTAGACATTTTGATGTTCCGGACCTTTGCATGGGGAGATTTTCTCTAACTGGACCTCGTTGAATTTTAGTTGAATACCCCTGGCCTATAGTTATTAAAAAAATAAGAGAATAAATGAAAAACGGGTATGAAATAGGCTACTATAGGACAGTAACACAAGAATACAGTTTAAAAGGCGAGTGATTTGTAAAATATCCATAAAGAAAAAGTAAATCTATCCATAGATCTCTTCACTTTGCTCTCAAAGTGCACCAGATTGATGCATTTAACTTCAATATTTTAAAAATAATCTTCCCGGGGGAGCATGCCACCAGACCCCCCTAGAGGAGGTTAGGTCCACCCCCACCTAAAACATGTTCACATGGATAGGATACTAAATACATTTGCACACTTTTTATATGGTGGCCTATGTCCCTATGTTTCTGTTTTGGAGGTCGTGCCACAACCGTGCATGCATGCACACGTCATAGGTGCGCTATACAATAGCACTACACCCTGCAATGTGTGTGAAAGACAATAGACTTTACAGCATGTTTTTTAAATTGAAGTTGCGTTTGTGAGTTGGTTGTTGACGGCAGTGTGTGCCCCCCCTTGGTAAATGATTGCCCCCCCATTTGATTTGTTCTAGAGCCGACCCTGCTAATGCCACAAATACAATGGCGGCTTCACAAAACTTTTCAGAGTTTTACGGGGCGTGGTTTGCAATTCGCCCAGCCAATAGAAATTGGTACTTTTTTGGTACCACCTCTCTCGCAGGCACTAAACATGGGGGTAAAAGTTCCGGGCACTAAGTACTCTTTTTGGTGTGAACGCAACATAAGGGGTACTAACGGAACTAAACGGGAAAAGTACGGGGAAAAGTACTCAGGTGTGAACGCGCCTAATGTTCTTGTTTTCAGCAGTGTAGTTTGTAAAGTGCAGGTCTGATATGAACACAGCTGCTGAGATTGTTAACAAATTATTGCACATTTCAAGCCCTTATTGAGAGGAAACTGTTTTTGGGGTCTCCTACATTCTTCAACTAACATTGTTCATCTATTGTTCATCTAACAAACATAGTTTGTGTATCCAGCAATATTGTTTGTACAATGCAGGTATAAAACAAATAAAAGAGGACAAAGAGGTGGTAAACCCTTGTGTTTTCCTGAACTGAATGTTTGATTGTCTAAATGTATATGCTTTGGAAGATAATAACTTTCCTAATGAACCAACACTTTTATTTAAAAATAGCTTTAAAATAATCTTCTTTCTAGTCATGAAAGTGTATTGTATGGTTCATTCTCATTTTGCCATTTCTCTTTTTTCATCTGGTCTATTGCCAAATACATTTTGGGTTTAAGTTGATGTATAACATATTTTTTTAAATACATTTTATTTATATATCTGCAAGAATTATTATTAATTTATGTGAACTTGCAATCAGAAGTCAATATAACTAATAGATCTAAGTTAAAACAAATGTATTATTACAATATTCTTAACTTGAAAGGATGAGTTATATAAATATAGAACTTGAAAGTGTGAGTTATAATAATACTGAAATGTGATTTTATTTGACAGGTAAATACAATGTTCTTGCACTAATAATGTAAGATTGGTAGTTGTTTCAACTCTGAGTATAACGTTAAATCAACTTAGACAACTTAAAAAACAATGAACTAGAACCTTTAAGTCATATCGACGAGATTTACTTATTAATGAGTTGAAACAAAGATTGTCTTCAAGTTGACTTGATTTGCTTTTTCAAGGCAGCAGGTGGACTTTCATTTGCAAGTTGAACTGACATGAACTGTATAATATATATATATACATATATATTTATATATATATATATATATTACAGAACAACGGTATAATCAACAGTAATACAAAAAGCGGAAGATGTAACAAACAAATAATAATAATTATTATTCTTAAAATCAATGTGGTGTACTTCTTTGACGTGCCTTTAAAAACGGTGGTGGTCTTCAGGTGCTCCTCCAGCACAGTGTGCAGGGAGGAAACTAAATCCACCAATCCCCTGAAAATGCCAGGGTTGACCGAAGAGTCTGTCCCGTCATGCCCACACAAAGCCAGCTCAAAAGCCCCACAAAACTTCATTATTTTGGATAAAATATGCCTGTTTTTATCCACCTCCTCATTGTGTTTCCTCACCGCAATCCTGTGACCGTTGTCCAGCTGCGTAGCAGTTGCTTACTTGGGGCGATACAATAATCGCCCCTCTGGTAGTAGTTTTGAGGATGCTGATTGGCTACATTTTATGACACACGTTCATATCTTGAATCAGCAATTGGCTAACCTGCTACAGAGACTCTGTGGGGAGATTTCTCCATCGCCCCAGCACAGTACTTCAGTCATACAGTGTACTAGGAAAAGCATATATTTTGCGCAAATTATTTTAAAGCTCCCATGTCATGGCCATTTCTACTGATCATAATTCCATTGCGGAGGTATACTAAAATAGATTTATACTGTGCAATTTTCCAAACTCACTGCTGCGAGGAGTGGACAGGCTTCCGGGTCGGCGATACAGCGAGAACAAGCGAAACTCATCCTGAGCACACACAAACACTCACAGCCGAAGTAAAAACAATTGCTGATTCAAGATATGAACGTGTGGCTTGATATTGAGTAAGAAAAAGGTTTATAACGCTGTGAGCATGGGTCTGCGGAGAGCATTTCTCCGCGATCCCAACTTAGCAGCCCGAAAAACGTTTACCCATTTAAACAGTCGTGGTAGATACCTTGTTTGTTTTAAACATCATAAATACACAAACAACAATGAATACTTACAGGTTGTGTACCCCGCTGGTCCAAACAAAGTAGGAACAGCATCGTTCTTCAGTGCCCTACGCTGTACATATGCGGCATGCATCCTGAAAGGTTTGAGAAGCTTTGTTTCGTGAAAGGCTGACAGAGGATCGGCCATAGCTCTGGGCGTGGCTACTGGGTATCCCTACGTAGGAAGTAAATGAGAAATCTCCAAAGAGGCGTTTTGGGGAGGTATTTTCTGTGTTAGAGTTTTATTCGCTACAGGGTGTACTTTGAGGGTTTTTGACTCTGCAGACCGTTTACATGCATAAAAACCTTCATAACACATAAGGCGCCGGGTAATAACCGGAAAAGCATGACATGGGACCTTTAAAATCATATTTTACACATATTTCTGGGTGCATTCTATATTTTAAACACAAATATTGACAATTTATATAATTAATTAGTATTATTATTATTATATTGGCCAGCCGCCACTGTTCATCAGAACATGCTGCCGACATTAGCGACACAACCTACCTTCTTCGGAATTACGCTATAAGAGTCATAACTTGCTTTCGCCACTAGATGGAGATGGTTAAAAAACTGACGAGCAGGTAATGTGTATGACGGATGTATTTTGTAATACACACATTCCTTACATTTTAATTTACAATAAAGTATTCCGTTAGGCCTACTTAAAGGGCCGATGTCATGGCCATTTCTACTGATCATAATACGATTGTTGAGGTCTACTAAAATAGATTTATATTGTGCAATGTTCCAAACTCACATTGGTTTCTCAAACAGCATCTCTGTAAAGTATGTGTATTCACCGGTATTCACTCTCTGTCCTAAACAGCTTGTTGGAGCTCCTCCCCCCTCCCCCTCCCTGTGAGCCCAGTGTGCTCTGATTGGTCGGGACGTTGAAAGGCTCGTTGCTGCTGCGAGGAGCGGACAGGCTTCCGGGTTGGCGATACAGCGAGAACAAGCGAAGCGAATTGTACTCGTTACAGGGTGTACTTTGAGGGTTTTTTACTCTGCACACCGTTTACATGCATAAAAACCTTCATAACACACAAGGGGATGTGTAATAACCGGAAAAGCATGACATGGGACCTTTAAGATATTGAAGTAGGGTTCTTGTTGCAGAGTTTGTGAAGCAACATGAACCCAAGCTGTTGCCTGGCAACATAATTATGTTGATAGTTAATAAGGCTTATTACTGTATATTGCTTGATATTTGTAACACCAAACCAATGGGAAAAAAACAAAGCAACACAGAAAAGCTGGTCTTAACATGACCCAGTGATCTAGTTAGTAAAACATTATAATATTAATATTCACTTTATTTTAAAATGAAAATAAACCAGTAAAAAACATAGTTTCCGGTGTCCCGACGAGCTCCGTCTCTCGGTCCTGACGGATGGCAAAAAAGGCAGATATTATGCAATTAAACAAATAAATAAAAACAAGGGTAATTCCGACTTATTAGATAACGGTGCATGGTTTAGAAAAATAATAACATATTAGATTCCAGTATCCTGAGACCCGCCTGTGATCTGAACGATTGGTGTGTACACTGAAAACAGTGGACCTGAGCAAGTAGTTATGTGGACTGCAAATAGTATTCTTCCTTTAGAAAAACAGACATAGAATTCGGTTCTGGTGCGCTCCGGCAGGACAACTGAACTCAATTGAAATGCAAAAGCCCACAGCGGCGGTGTCACAATGCTTTAATCTGAATTCATAATATAATCAGAGTTATCTGTAGATGGCAAATAGAAACTACATTTATTAGTGCTGTCATCCTCTGCCCTGTCAGTGAGCAACCTAAAAGGGAAAATAAATGAATGCATGCCAGCTGTTCTGTGATTCTCCAGAACACAGATGGCCAGCCCTTGCAGTTGGATTTAAATGTTTATGTTTACATACAAATTGAAAGATTGTTTTACTTGTTTACATACATTTATTTATTTATTTCAATCATCCAGGTAGTATGGATGTTTTCCTGCCTTCCTGCCATAACTCCACAAACAAACGACACGTATTACAAACACCCTATGATTCACTAACAGGCACAGTGTACAAAACACCATCTACAAACTAATGCATTTGGTTTTGCAAGTAAACAACATATCTATCAAACAAACACATTGCATTTCTCTAATAAGTAATGTTTCAGAAACAAAATACAGCATAGACATTACAAGTACACAAAAACATTGTCTACGAGTACAAAAAAAAGCACGTGACTATTGACAGGAATATTCCATCGTGGTTGTGCTGAGGATTTTCTCACAAATGTGAGGTATTCTCCACGGAGCAGGGGGCGCTAGAAACACTGCTGTCATCAGACAGCACTTGCTCTGCTCCACCCCCCTCCGTTTAAATGGACTCAGTAGAGCCCCCTCCTGCTGCGGAGAATAATTCAGGACATTTGTATCATAACCACGGCGGAATATTCCTGCCAAAAGTCACGTGATTTTTTTTTTTACTCGTAGAAAATATTTTTGTGTACTTGAAAGATCTACGCTGTATTTATTTCTGAAACATTATTTATTATAGAAATGTAATGTGTTTGTTTGATAGATATGTTTTTTTACTTACGAAATGCATTAGTTTGTAGATGATGTTTTGTATTTGTAAACCACCCTGTGTTTGTTAGAGAATCATAGGGTGTTTGTAATACATGTCGTTTGTTTGTGGAGTTATGCAGGAATTTATCTCCATACTTTTTGTTTAAATGCAACAGATAATGTTCTAAAAAGGACATTAAGATGATTTGCCTAAATTATAAATAAATAATAAACTGTTGGAATATAAATAATGATTGCATTTTTTCATTTTCTAGATTGTCTACTGTCTGGGGTCTATATTGGCAGCGAACTTAAAGCAAAAAAACATTAACACTGTATATTTAAGTATTTGTTTGAATATTCCAAGCGATAACAATCTCGATCCCAATAATCAACAGTGTTATCGCATATTGCAGTGGTACAAGATAAACAAGAAAAGTTTGTGCACGAGATGGAAGGCTGACAGGCAGGTAGGCCATCCAATTATCTGCTGCGGGCCGAGCGGCAGATAATTGGAGATTTGGATTAATGATGTGAAATATAATCAACTCTTAAAGGTCACCTATAATGCAAAATGTACTTTCTGATGTCTTTTATACATAAATATATGTCCCCATGTGTAAGGAGACTCACAAAGTGTACAATACAACCCTCTCTCTTTTCCTCCGTACCCACATCTCTAAAAACGGGGGTACAATACAGCTTATCCAGATTTGCTGCGGTCATGACAACATTACTAAAATGTGGGCTGGCTTTACGTTGAACTCCTGGCAACGTCCCGCCCAACCTATAGTCCCCTATCAGAAACGTTGCTGTATCAGAAACAATGTGCAACGTGTTTACAAGTAATATGGTCTGTGTTTACATTAGCAAGCATCGCTAACACTCAGAGCTAACGCTGTGCTGGAGAGAATATGTGTAAAGAAGCCGGAAATAAAAGGTACTGTCCTTGTAGTAAACCCGAGAGAGAGAATGCGTTTGTCACCTCCCGTTTGGACTACTGCAACGGTGTCCTGTTTGGGGTACCCAACAAAACCCTGGACAGGCTCCAGTACGTCCAAAACTGTGCTGCCAGGGTACTCACACACATCACTCCCACCCTCATTCACCTACACTGGCTGCCAGTCAAATCCTGCATATCTTATAAAATCCTCCTCCTGACTTACAAGTCCCTCCATGCCCATGCCCGCCAGTACCTATCGGACCTCCTCCGCCCACATGCCCCGACCCGGAACCTGCGGTCTTCTTACTCCGGCCTGCTTACCACCCCCCGCACCAACCTGCGAACCTTCGGAGACAGAGCTTTCAGTGTGGCAGACCCCACCCTCTGGGACGTGGGTCCTCAACATCCCCACGCTTGACGCCTTTAAAAGGGCCTTCAAGTCCCATCTGTTTGCCAAGGCCTTCGCTCCCTAATTTATTTTGTTGTTTGGTCTGTCCGACTGTTTGTCTGACTGTTTTTGTTTTTTTGTTTATGTTTGTTTTACTCCGGTTTTTTGCTGTAAAGCGAGCTTGGGTCCCCTGAAAGGCGCTATATAAATCTAAGTTATTATTATATTATTATTATAAGCTCCATTCTGTTTCAGAAATAATGCTTGATGTGGTTTGGAACATAATATGGCGTTTAATCACGGCAGCGTTTAGCTGAGTTTCTGCTGGTGGACAGCCTTCTCTTCTCACTGCTTGCATGCAGACAAAGGGGCGTGACCAGCAGCTGCTCCAAAGGGGCGTGGCCAGCAGCTGCTCCAAAGGGGCGTGACCAGCAGCAGCTCCAAAGGGGCGTGACCAGCAGCTGCTCCAAAGGGGCGTGACCAGCAGCAGCTCCAAAGGGGCGCGGTCAGCAGCAGCTCGGTAACATTTAAAGGGCCAGACCCAGAATCAGCACTTTAGTAACAGGGCTGAAATAGTAGAGTATAAGGCATGCTACAATGGGTGATCTGATTGGTATTTTGAGCAAAACACTTCAGAGAATTTTTTTAATAAATATGGCCCTATATATATATAGCACAATATTCAATTTAGATAGCTGCTGATTGAAAACAATTGGCCAACTTGTATTCACGTATTAAATCACACCTGATAATAATCTCAACACCCTTATCCTGTTGTCACTTTGCAGGAGGCTTCCATCAGCGTCTGGCTCCAGTTCAGTGACGACACTGCCTCCCTCCTCTCTTCCTTCTGGGACCTTCCCTTTTTCTTGCATCTCTCCTCATTGGCTGAGACTGTAGTTGTGGTGACACCCATTCCCAGCCAACGCATCTTTGCCAAGGGTGATGGAGGTGGGCCTTTACTGCGTGCAGAACTTTTGGTCTCTACCTGCACTGACCAACCAATCACCTCCAACTCTATCAGTGAAGGGGAAAGGGATTGGATGGACAGCGGAAGAGGGGGAACCAGGAGGCTGGCTGGAGGATCGGGTTGGATAAGAGTCAACCTAGACCACGGCTTCTTACTGCCTGATGGGGAAAGGGATGAGGAAGGCGATAAGTTCGGGCTTCACATTACAGACACGCTGGTTGAGTCGGACAGCGACATCTATGCAGCAAACTTTGATGGGGACGAAAGTGAAAATGTTAGCAGTGACTACTATAATGTGACTAAGATCAATGTTAAGAGACCTGATAAAAACTGGAATGATGTGGGGAACAGAGGAATGGTCAGTCAGAATAATCTGGAAAGAGCTGTGCTCATGCCAATCCTGGAGGAGGGTGTTGTGTACTTCACCCCTAGCCAGGAGGAAGAAGAAGAGGGAGAGGAAGGGCAGGGAGAGGGAGAGGAAGGGCAGGGAGGGGGAGAGGAAGGGCAGGGAGAGGGAGAGGAAGGGCAGGGAGAGGGAGAGGAAGGGCAGGGAGAGGGAGAGGAAGGGCAGGGAGGGGGAGAGGAAGGGCAGGGAGGGGGAGAGGAAGGGCAGGGAGGGGGAGAGCTGGAGCTGGGTGTGGGGGCTGTCCTCTCTCTGCTCTGTCTCTCTGCTGTCCTGTTCCTGGCTAACTGTCTGCCCTGCGCCCTGCAGGACAGAAGGAGCCCACTGATGGGGGAGAACACGGAAGCAGGACTAGAGCGAGCCACAGAGAAAGAAGAGGAAAAGGAGAGGGAAAAGATGGAAGTAGAGAAAAGCAAAAAAGATGAGAGAAATAAGACAGAAGGTGAATATAGGATAAAGCAACATGATATGAACAATAAAGATGATATTAAAGAAGTAGAGATCATTTGCTGATATACAGTATGTGCAGGTATTCACAAGGAACATGAAGCAAGCTGTTTTGTATCAGCGTGCTTTCACCTTGATCGTACAATCACTAAGAATGCATCAAATGTAAAATTCTGGGCCGATACTGATGTTTTTGTCATTGTTGTTTATTTAGTTATATTACTGTTAATTATCCCCTTTCTGTGTCAGGAATACAAAAATACACCTGCAGAACAACCACTGCATCACGCTCATACTCTCTAGACAGTTTGTGATCTCTCTGCTCTGCATTTATTTGTTATACCCACAGTGGAAAGCTGACATAACCTATTTTAGCCTTTGTTCAGGCTGTTGGCCAACTCATGGAAACCAGAACCTAGATCACACACATCTAAAACAAAACTACTGGATCATTTAGCATCCTACAAATCTGGGCCGGGTGGTATGTCCTTAATGTATGCAGTGTAAATAAAGCTGATTAAAGAGTCTGTGACGTCACCCATAGCTTCCTTCAGAGCAGATAAGCAGACGAGGGCAAAGAGGAGCCAAGGTAGGCCTGGCTGCCATCGAGTTTGAAGCTACCAAACTAGCTGAGGCTAACAAGCTAGGCTAACATGCTCAGCATCGCTGCCCTGCATTGCTAGCTTAGCCTGCGTATGTTGCTCCCATAGCATGTTGATTTAGGTAAGTAAATATTAAACTATACAGCAAAACTTCATATAATTGCTGATAAGAAAAGACTTCACGATCATAATGCCGTCATCGTTTTTTTGATTTTCAACTGCCGTACAGATGTAGCACCTAATTTCAGACTCCAGCTTACAGCTTCCTGCCTACGACCTGCCTAAGACCAGTATCGAGGAATGTTAAGCCCTCCCACTATTTACCAAGAGGGCGTTGCCAGATTTTCAATTTCAGGTTTTAACCAGGAGATGGCGCTTCATTCACAAATACAGAAAGACAAGTTCCATGGACTTGCAGTTGTGTTTTGAACAGCATTTGAACACATCAATATTTTAGATCAACTAAAGTATATCTAATCTTGTAATTCAATAATATATAGTCTTTATATATTAAATAATCATAATAATAATGTAAATGTTTACATTACACTTCTTTATTTGTTATGCTCATACTTTTACCTTTACAATCGTTTGCTTTAATATGCAGTATATTTTTTGCATATTTTTGTGTTTGCTTCCTCCTGCTCCCTTTCGGACACATACTCTATGATTTATTATTATTATTAATATGAACATATTATTAAGATAAGATGTTACTTTATTGATTGAACATTTTAGTTTAGAATGTGCTGTCCCACGGTAATTCAGAAGGCTCACAGGTCACATTCCGACCATTATTTAAAACAATAGGTGCTTTCACACCGTCTACAGTTTGATTTGTATAGAGGGAGCTCTGTGGCTGAATGGCCAGCGATTAGGTGTGGCGCATTTATCATAGGTGATCAGAGCTAACTGCCTGCCGTCAGATTTCATTTAAAAAACAGGTCTGATTTTAAGACTATTTCTGCGCTCATAAAGAATGATAAGAATAATAATAATGCGTATTGAACTGGTTTCATTCCTTAGTGAGTTTATTTAACACTAGAACCGCCAATCGGGTCAATTTGTGTGATGTGTGTGTGCAATGTAACTTTTTTTCAATAAAATATTAAAGTCTCCCAGTCCGTGACTTTTCCTGAAAGTGTGTTATGTAGCACCCTATGTTGTTAAAAATTGCATTCTAATAGCGGGATTTGACGGTGTTAGGTAGGCCTATACAAAAACCTCTGGCGGTTCTAGTGTTAAGGTAATTAGGTACAGTAGAAGCCCTTTTTTATCAGTAACGAATTTAGCAGTTGAACATAAAAGTCAACTAACTGAGGGTCACTTGCAATGACAGTGTTGTGTCTAACTGTATGCTTGTCACTCAGAGTAACCTACAGTTAATTTAGCTGCTGGAGAAGAAAGATCAGGGGGGGAGGGGGGGGAGAGAGCTGTGGTTGATGGGCCATTAGTTGTGTAAATACACAGCTGAGAGCTGCCGTTTCATTCAGACTGTTTAAAAAACGGTAACAACGGACTATTTTTCTTAGCGGATGCATGTCAATTTAAATCAATACATACAACTATTTTTTAAATCAATAAAAGCATTTTCTAAATCCATGAAAGCATTTCAATTAATATTGGGAGTCATGTTGTTACTTTGTTGAGAATGTGGCCATGTAATAAGCAGGATAATGTGCAGCGACTTGTTCCTTATGGGGAAAATAACACCCTTCATGCAGATCAAGATCCCTCCGCTACGCGTTGGGATCCTGATCTGCCGACGAGGCTCCATTACAATATAAATATTTTTTGTGAATTACTGAGTTTAGGCACGTTAATAACGTTTTAATGAAGTTGAATACAGTATATTAAAATGCAGTGTTGGGACTAACGCGTTACAAGTAACGCGTTACTGTAACGCCGTTATTTTTGGCGGTAACTTGTACTCTAACGCATTACTTTTTAAATTCAGTAACTCAGTTACCGTTACTACATGGTGCATTACTCCGTTACTGCGTTAGTTTTTTTAATATAGTCAACAGCCAGGCGAACAGAGATGAGAACTGTACTTAAGTACAGTACTTGAGTAAATGTACTTAGATACTTCCTGTGTCACATGCGGAGACGCGCTGTGGGCGTGTTTGTGTTGTTTACTAACAAGACTATCATGGCGGCGGCGGAGCTCAAGTCTAGTTTCTCCACCTGGAGATATTCTCACTATTTCACTTTTGTCAAGCACAAAGAAAAGAACGTTTTAGTTAAATGTAAGTTGTGTCTTGGCGGGTCAAAGATCCTATCTACTGCCCAAACCAGTCATTCAAATCTCTTAAAACATCTGCAAAAACAACATGCTGGGACGAAGCTAGTAGCTAAGACCACAGAGACTCAGCCGACGCCACTCCACCTCCACCTAAGCAACAGCGGCTGGATTTTAACCAAGGGACTGCTAGCCAGGGAAAAGTCGATAAAGCCATTGCACGGTATGTTGTAGAACACATGCAGGCTATTGCTACAGTGGAGTCACCCGCTTTCAGGGAGCTAGTTAGCATGATAGCATGTCCGGGCGGCACACGGCATATGGGACGGAAAACTTTTTCCAACTACCTGGAGAAAGAATATACAAAAATGGAAAGCCAGCTAATATCGATGCAATCCAGATTGCATATAATGCATGTCAAGTTGATCAACAGATTGTATTATTCTCCAATGCAATAACAGTACTGAAATGAAGGCTATAAGGGCATTAATGGGAGCCCTTTTTTCAAGTAACCAAAACGTTACTTTTCACAGTAACGCATTACTTTTGGGTTTAAGTAACTAGTAAAGTAACTGAGTTACTTTTGAAATGAAGTAACTAGTAATGGTAACTAGTTACTGGTTTTCAGTAACTAGCACAACACTGTTCATATGTGTCAGTGATGTCATGTCAATTCGGCGAACATAAACATAAATGATCGTGGTGAAGATGATGATTAAATTAGGATTAAAAATCGAGAGCCGGGCTGCATTTCCTCCCGTTCGTTTTTTTTCGACTAAACAACATTATTTTGTTAAATAACAACATGGTGATGTTTTGTAAATGATTACGTGTCTCTTATTTAGCACAGAGTATGATATCCGTGACATATGGATCTTAACAAAGTTCCGCTGTACATCCAGCGTACTGTATCTGACTTTATTTCACATGAGCTCCAGTGTGGAACCCCACTGCACCCCCTGGTGGATCAATGATCCAGTGCAGCTGGCTTCATAATAATTACATTTATTTATCACGGGGGAGGTCTCAAGTCAAGCTGGAGGTTTTCCCTTGAGCGAGGGCAGATCACGTACCAATCACGGCCCTCGCGTTTCAAACTGTCTGAAATGAAGTGCTACATCTGTAGGTTTAAACAATTGAATCAAGCAAGGGTGCATTTATATTTTTACATGACTTTAATGTATGTTTATTTGGTATTATTTCAATAGTTTTTAATATGATTGCATCAAAGACACACTAAACCTTGATTATGTTTCTGAAATCAAGTATTTAGTAATGTTTTTGGTAATGATCAACGATTCAAAAATACTTGTTGTCACTGATACAGATGATAACAGTCTGTTGGTTTATTGAGTGTGAAAATATTAAAAGCATATTTAACCTGTTAAGCCCGGAGCCTGTTTTTCTCGAACATTACATGCCCAGAACAAATGACTAAATCTTCCCTTCTAAAAGGGGTACATTCATAATCTTTTTTCTCAAAGCAATGATACACCTGTGAGTTGGCTGTAGAAATGTCAGAATCAATATAGATGTTTTTACTTTAAAGTAAATTCTGATTGAACATAGTAAAACAATTTAAATGATAGTTTCCGTCTAAAAAAGAAACATGACTTATAGTGAAAACCACCCTTGAATGATGGGATAGCAGCCAAAAACCTCTAGGAATCCAAACTATAACATATAATAAGTACCCTGTATCAAGATTGATGCAAAACATGTGCATTTTGACCTTTTTTAGTGAGATTTAGAAAATAAAACCCACCTCTGGAACCCATTAGCGTAGCTCGCTAGCACCAGAAGCTAACCACAATGATCTCTGGTACCGGTGCGCTCTCTCTCGCGCGCGCGCACGCACACAAAATGGCTCGTTCCACACACACACAGAGCCGAGCTTGAATGAAACACTGAGACCCAGACGTACTTGTACTGTAGCATATTATTTTCGAATCAATACTTTTTCAAATTATGATTTTTTATTTTTTTTGTCATAACAATTTGTCCTCCTTGTCTCTTGCCCTCCTGATAGGCAAGCATTGTGAACGAGCTATATTCTTAAAGCAATTAGTATGACGAGCAACCTGCTTGAAAAAGCTATGTTTAGCCTCAAATCTCATCGTCCACAGTGCAATTAGAGGTCCGAAGCAACGAATCATTTGCGGATAGTGCTCTAAATAGTGATGTTTTGGTATGAGCTTTACATGTGGAAAGAGTTCAAGATAGCGCTGTCTATGATCATAGATCTTGGCTTCAAGATAAGCAATGGTCTCATCTGTGTGAACAGGGGCCACAACCAGCTCAACTATGTCCTTAAGATCCAGAATCACCTGCCACGCTGGTTCATCTTCTGGTAGAATTGGCCGAACCACAAAGGGAAGCAATCTTAGCAAGGTCCAATTTTCATGTGCATTGCCACCTATTGTGTTTCTAGATGTGAAAGAGCGTGGTATGGCATGGGGGCGATTGGTTCTGTCCCCCCATTTGTACGTAAATGTCTGGATCAATGTGTTAAGGCCATCAAGAGTGAAGTATTTTTTGGAGATCAATAAACTAATGCAGCGTGCAAGTTCGACTGGAACAACACCCTCGAAGAGGTTATGCACAATGTCAGGAGGATAACCGGTGCTAACGTGAACATGGGAAAGGTGCTCTGTTAAAACACACTGTTTTTTATCCAATCCAATCCATTTTATTTATATAGCACATTTAAAAACAACAGAGTTGAACAAAGTGCTGTACATCAACAACTGTATAAAAACATAGCATAAATAAATACATAAAAACAGACAGGACATGAAACAAATGTAATACGAGACAATGAAACCAGATCAGAAGCCACCGACTGAAAAAACTCAATACAATACAAAAAAACAATACAAAACACTAGGAAGGTAAAAAATAGCTTAAATAGTTGCATTCTCCTGAGCAGACTGACATGAATATCATGGATGTCTCTTGTTCCAAGTTGGAAAGCACCTGACTTGACATTAATCTGAAATTCTGATTTAACTCCAGTACAAAACCTGCATACTGACCCAGCAGAAAAACTCTCAACAAATCCACCTATCCCTGGGGCTCCAAGATTGTCAGCTATTACACACTGGACAGAACCTTTAACAAGCTGACTATCAGTGTTGGGCAAGTTACTTTTAAGTTACTTGATTATATTTTGTAGTGTTCTGAATTTTCTAGAAGTATGTCTTTAGCATCTGAATAGAGCATCACAATGTGTCTACAATGTACCTCTGACCACACCCCAAACTAATGGCACACACATTTCAGGGTATTGTTTTGTTATGAATGCTTAGTAAACAGTTTTAAGAAGCCATGGTATTAAATCCAACAAACTGTGAATTTATTTTTAAAAAATGTAAGGAACGTCCGGTGGATGCAGAATCACCCCCCGGTGGCACCAGCAGTGAAACCTCGACCACTGAGGAGTCCTTCCACTTTGATGCTGAGCCCTGCACTCCCCTGGCAGAATCCACCATCTGCACCACACCGGCACCGCTCGGAGAGAGGCTAAGCACACTCAGCACTCGAAGGCCTCCGGTGAAGCGCAGGATGATGCAGGATTCGCAGGAGGAGTCCGCCGTTGAGGCGTCAAAAACATTGCTGGAGGAGATCAAAATAAGACTGGCACAGTTGGCCCCGAGTGGACTTGATGATGATATCGCGGCCCAATCCAAAGTGTTTGAGCACAGACTGCAGCTGTTGCCACCTCATCTGAGGCCTGTACTACGAAGCTGGTTCAACCTAACCTGGATATGTTTGAGTTAGCCGGTTGGCCTAATCCTAAACATACGCGCTCTCGCTAAGCGGTACTACGACGCGGGTTATCAAGTGGATCACTCAAGCCAGCCGTGTCCTATCTAGTTAGGTGCGCGTTCACATGAAAGGGGTGGTATCTGGAGCATTCGACCAATCACAAACATGAAGAAGCGCACTGACAGCGCAGCGTCATACTTCCTGAATGAAAAGTCAACTATAATATTAGACATATGAAGAAGTTAAACTTTAAACATCCATGACTTAAACACTTGATCCAGGATCAAAGCCACAGAGCTGCACCTGCAAGGTGAATACAGCTGGCAAAAGAAAAAGTGTTTGAATGCATACATTAACAGGTTTATGATATCACTGCCCCGTCTAAAACACGATCTGACTTTCATTACATTTGACTCGAGTGTTTCCTCAACTTAATGTGTTGCTTAAAATAATACTTCTGCATACAGTATGTGACACTGTGAGTGTTGCACGGCCAGATACGGCTCAGCTGACTCAGATAAGGAAATATATGATACATTATGAAGTGATATGCCGCGGACTGTACTTAATGTTACTCTGATCCGGTTACTTATGTTGTGGCAGATATTTAAGTAAGCTTTCTTAACGCTAATGTTATAATAGTCAGATTGCTCTGAAGATGGAGGTGATATTCTATTAATGTTCACGTTCACACAGTCGGTGATTTTTGCCGGCCGTCTTTCCTGCAACGGCAGCTTTTCTGTATTTCCTTTCTCCTGTAATATGACTTGATCGCTTTAAACTCCGCACACTGAGCTCTGATTGGTCAGCAGGCAGTGCTTTCACTGAGTTGAGCTCTTAGCCTGCAACCTAACTTGGTCCCGACCAGGTTAGCCGCAAAGCATAAATTACCATGGAGATCTAGCCTGCTAAAAAGAGAACCAGCTTCGTAGGACCGGAAAGCCCGAGTTTTCCCTGAAGTTAGCCGGCCTGGTGCGACGCTTCCTGAATGTGGTTCAAAATAGCTTCTTCGATTGCTTAGAGGAAAATGAAACCTCAAGTCATTTCACTTGCCCTGTATTGTTGTACATAAAGTTAACTCATTTTTAAAGATGTGGCTAATTTTTTCAGACAGTTGTGGCAATACAAATGTTGTATTGCATAGTATTTTTATTGTATTGTATTTTTATTGAATGTTTACTTTTTGTATTATTATTGTTTATTTGGATAATAAACCACTATTTACCGATACTGCAAATTGCAAAACTTACCTTCATACATTCATACCTCCATACATTCAATTTAGCAAGAAGTGGCCATTATTCAGATGGGTGTTTCTGCAGGATAGGCAATGCAAAACTTTATTTCGTACCTTCATACTACAGCCATTACATAACACAACATAGAATGATTTATTTCTGCTTCAGATAGCTGAAGTGGAGGAGCTGATTTAAATTACATTATATGAAATTCACCATGGGATCAATAACATTTTATCTTAACCTATAATAATACATGATAAAATATGTCTTGATTATATTTTGTTGTGTTCTGAATCTTCAAAGTTAACTGAAGTTATCAAATAAATGTAGCGCGGTATAAAGTACACTGAATGGGAGTGGAGCAGTAATATAAAGTTGCAGGATTAGTCTCAAGTACCTCAACATTGTCCTTAAGTACAGTGTCTAACTAAATGAGATACTGTCTACCGGTGTTCATTGTTCAAGATTGAAATGTGCAAGCCGGGTTTCTGCCCCTCTATTCACATGTAGCCTTTCATACGTGATGGTTTCTTCATTCTCGAACTGTTGTGGAGAAGAAAAAAAGCATTTAAATACCGCATTTTAAAAAATCTGATGAACTCAGTGTGCATCTGGACCGGGTGACGACACTACCTATTGACGCAGCAACCACTGTAAGTTATATTCTTGTTTAATTAGACTTCTCTGTTTCATTTATTCTACTCTGTATAATTGTTCTGTAGTTATTGTAGCTAAAACGGCGCTTTTGAGAGATTTTAAATCTCAGATCTGCTCAAGCGAAACCTGTTAGGTCTCAGTAGGGGCACTCAAGCCTGCATTACAATATAGGCAGGGCCAGTCTACTGTCGCCCATCAGCTGTAGAGAGTTAACTAATTAGAGGGGCATGGCCCCACAGCTGTGAGAACTCAGCAATCAGGCGTCCATTTTAGGTAGCTCTTTCCTGGAAGCGTCAGACATTGGAGTCCTGCGGGAGTCAAAGACTGACAAAGACATTGGAGTCCTGTGGGAGTCACGAGGGAGGCAAAGAGGAGGCAAATCCTACTCTGATTGAGCTGGTGTCTTATTTATCTTTTCTTTAGTTTTCTAGCCCCTCATGCTATAATCATGTGTATTTTCTACATTCCTGTTCATGTGTCTTCTCCCAATTATCACTGGCCCCGTGTATCTCCTAATCGCTATAACCGGCCTGCTCTCATCTATCCCACATGCTCCACTGAGATCCAACATCTAGTTTCAGGTGGCCTGTGGAATTGCCAGTCAGCTGTTCCTAAGGCTGACTTCATCTCTGGCTATGCCTCCCTGCAGTCTCTGGATTTCCTTGCTCTCACTGAGACCTGGATTACTCCATCCAACACATCCACCCCAGCAGCTCTCTCCACTGCATATTCCTTCTCCCATACACCCAGACCAACTGGCAGAGGAGGTGGCACTGGTCTCCTGCTCTCTCCCAAATGGAGCTTTTCCCTCTTCAAGCTACCTAACTTCACTCCTTCCACCTTTGAATTCCATGCCGTCACAGTAACCCATCCTATACAATTAACCATTGTTGTTCTCTACCGTCCACCAGGCGCCTTGGGGGACTTCTTGGAGGAATTAGATAATCTCCTCTCACACATCCCTGAAACTGGTCCTCCCGCTGTACTTCTCGGAGACTTCAACCTCCAGACAGGGAAGATGGACGAACTAACATCTCTGTTAACCGCCTTTGCTTTCTCACTGTCTCCATCCCCACCAACTCATAAAGCTGGCAATGTCCTTGATCTCATATTCTCAAGGAACTGCGCTACTTCTAACCTCTCTGTAAATCCGCTCCACACATCCGATCACTTCTTCATTTCATTCTCTCTACCCCTTTCCAAACATAACAAACTAATCTCTTCTCATCTTGCACCTGTCCGCCGTAACCTTTGTTCCTTCTCCCCCTCTACCTTTGCCTCATCGGTGCTCTCAGCCCTCCTTTCCTCGGAATCGTTCCAACTCCTACCTCCAAACTCTGCTGCAGAAACTCTCCTCTCTACTCTCTCATCCACTCTGGACTCTCTCTGTCCTCTCACATCTCGGCAGGCTCGTCAGTCCCCTCCTGCTCCCTGGCTAAATGATGCACTGCGTGCTAATAGAACCGTCCTTAGGGCAGCAGAGCGGAAATGGTGGAAATCCAAACACTGTGACGACCTCCTAACCTATCAGGCTCTCCTCTCCTCTTTCTCTGCTTCGATCTCTCAGGCAAAAAGCACTTTCTTTCAAGATAAGATCCAATCTTCCTATTCCAATCCCAAAAAACTATTTTCCATCTTCTCCACCCTCTTGGACCCTCCAAAAGCCCCTCCCCCCTCCTCATTTCTGTCAAGCGACTTTGTTACCCACTTTGAAAAAAAGGTTGATGATATTCGCTCTTCTTTTTCTGACTCACCGCTGGGTCACCAGACCCTCCTTCCACCCACACACTAATCTCCTTTTCCCCTCTCTCTCCAAGTGAGGTTCTCACCCTCATTACCTCTGCCCGCCCTACCACCTGTCCTCTGGACCCCATCCCTTCAAACCTCCTTCAGACTATCGCTCCTGATATTCTACCGTTTCTCACCCATTTCATGAACACTTCTCTAACTTCTGGTCACTTTCCAAACAGTCTCAAGGAGGCAAGAGTAAACCCTCTCCTAAAGAAACCCACTCTCAACCCGTCAGATGTTATAAACTACAGGCCTGTCTCTCTCCTCCCGTTCCTGTCTAAATCACTTGAATGCGCTGTCTTTAAACAACTCTCCTGTTATCTGAATCAGAACAACCTTCTGGATCCGCACCAGTCTGGTTTCAAGGCAGGTCACTCCACAGAAACTGCTCTCATTGCTGTCACTGAGGAACTGCACACTGCCAAAACAGCATCCCTCTCCTCTGTCATCATCCTGTTGGACCTGTCTGCTGCATTCAACACGGTGAATCATCAGATCCTCCTTCGCACTCTCCAAAAACTTGGAGTTTCAGGCTCTGCACTTTCCCTCCTCACCTCATACCTCAAAGACCGTACCTACAGGGTGACTTGGAGAGGGTCTGAGTCCGACCCTTGTCAATTAACTACAGGGGTGCCTCAGGGCTCTGTTCTTGGTCCCCTCCTCTTCTCCCTGTACACAAACTCGCTCGGATCAGTCATTAGCCCGCATGGTTTTTCATACCACTGCTACGCTGACGACACCCAATTAATTCTGTCCTTTCCCCGCTCAGAGACCCAGGTCGTCGCACGCATCTCTGCTTGTCTAGCTGACATCTCTCAGTGGATGTCTGCTCATCACCTCAAGCTCAACCTTGACAAGACTGAGCTGCTTTTCCTTCCGGGAAAAGATTGTCCCACTCTTGACCTAACAATCAACATCGGCACCTCAGTTGTTTCCCCGACTCAGACTGCAAGGAATCTGGGTGTGACCCTAGATAACAACCTGTCCTTCACTGCAAACATCGCTGCTACAACCCGTTGCTGCAGATACACGCTTTACAACATCAGGAAGATACGTCCCCAGCTGACACAGAAAACGACGCAGGTTCTGGTCCAGGCTCTCGTCATCTCACGCCTATAGACTACTGCAACTCCCTCCTGGCTGGTCTACCTGCATGTGCCATCCGACCTCTGCAGCTCATCCAGAATGCAGCGGCTCGTCTGGTCTTCAACCTTCCTAAATGTTCCCACACCACTCCGCTCCTCCACTCCCTTCACTGGCTTCCGGTAACTGCTAGAATTCACTTCAAGACACTGGTACTTGCTTATCATGCTGCGAATGGATCTGGCCCTTCGTACATCCAGGACATGGTTCAACCGTACACCCCAGCGCGTGCACTACGCTCTGCATCAGCCAAACGACTCGCTGCACCCTCGCTGCGAGGGGGACCCAAGTTCCCATCAGCAAAAACACGTGGGTTTGCTATCCTGGCTCCAAGATGGTGGAATGAGCTCCCCATTGACATCAGGACAGCAGATAGCTTGCACATCTTCCGGCGCAAACTGAAAACTCATCTCTTTCGACTCCACTTCGAGCGATAGATTTATTAACAAAGCACTTATATACTAATAAAGGACTGGCTTATCTAAAGCCAGTTGAGTAGCACTTGAAACGTTTGGCTCTATGAAACCTGATGTACTTATATGATTCTGTTTTCTTCAAGGTTGTGTCTTCCTGGTCGAATGTACTTATTGTAAGTCGCTTTGGATAAAAGCGTCAGCTAAATGCAATGTAATGTAATAATGTAAAAGAACTATACAGTTGCAGGATTAGTCTCAAATACCTCAATATAATGATATTATGTCTGCACTTTATGTGCTCATTTCATCATTCATTCATGAATTTTATATTCTACTACAACTGAATCAAACCATAAACAAGGTGGCCTGTTGGGATTACTATATATATATATATAGGATATATCTGCATTATTTTATCCCACTTTATGCTTTGCTGCTTGTTTTACACTGATTTTATATCTTATTTCTTACTGATGTAAAGCACTTTGAACTGCAATCCCCTGTATGAAAGGTGCGATACAAATAAAGTAGTGCTGTCAAAATTATCGCGTTAACGGCGGTAATTAATTTTTTAAATTAATTGCGTTAAAATATTTAACGCATTTAACGCATGTGCAGAATGGCCTGCCCCATACGTGCCACCAGTGGCAGCGCCAGGGTATGGCTGGGGTAGGCTACACCCATACCAAGAAATGGCTTAGCCCCACCATGAAAAATGATGTTAAAGTAAGCAAAATAAAGTCTGCCAACTCGCGCGGAGTAAATTGCACAGACAGCAATTAGTAAGATTGATTTCAGGAGCCACGGTTTTGAAAACTTTTGTCACGTAGTGATGTCTTCTCAATAGAACATCTTTGATAACGGCGTGGTGTTGTTGCAGGAAGTCCCGACGGAGAATACTTTTGTTGTAGTACAGGGGTGCACATAACTGGTACGCAGGTTATGTGCGTAATCTCTCTGAAATGCGTACCGTCACTTGTGTCACAAAGCGCATTTGCGTACCGACGTACTTGTGAAGCTTTTCCAGAAGGCGGTTAGATCACCGGACGACAGAGTCGGTCTCCGTGTGCACAGACAGGGCTGCTGTTAACGTCGGTCTGTACAACGGAATTGTGCCAAAACTACGCCAACCGGCTGCGAAGGGAGACTCACCCCCCCTTCACTGGAGAACTGCGCTAAAACAGCTGATCACAACGTTCACACTCTGTGGTCACAAAGTACTCCACTAGCCCCCCCCCTCTGTCGACTTTCCTGAAGTACTCCCCCGTTGATAGAAATCAACACTGTAATGAATTAAGACCCCACGGTTTGATGATTGATAGGTGTGTGGGTTGTCTTTCATTTTGACACGCATAAAAACGTTATAATAAACATAGATACTGTATGTTAAATTGATATATCCGCCTTCTTTCATTTATCTTTCCATTCCCACAACAATATACATAAATAAATGGCATATTTTGGACATAGTTCGAATGGTGATTAATCATGATTAATTCATTTTTAAGCTGTGATTAATCTGATTAAAATTTGTAATCGTTTGACAGCCCTAAAATAAAGTTATTATTATTATTCAGATGGATGTTTCTGCCCCTCTGTTCATTCTCCCATTATCCTCCTCAATCTGCCTAGAAGTATTTTAATGTTGTAGCTGTTACTATAACCAATACTAATGCTAGGGCTGCAACTGACAGTTATGTAGGCACATTGTTTCTTATCGCTAACCCCTCTTATGGCTGATAGCTCCAGTGCCGCACGAAACATGTTTTCGATGGACGAGAGCGAAAATGGAACGCACACGCTATTTGTTGTTTGTTTATATCATGCAGTATGTTCTTCTTCTCTGTCTTCCGGTTGTTGCCTCTTGTGAATGACGAATACACACTACCGCTGCCTGCTGGTAAGGAGAGTTATTGCCACTCACGCACTGAAGTCTTTGCGGTGACTGTTCCCGTGCGACACATGGACAAGACGCAGGAGAACACAGCGACGCAACAGTCGGCGTCGGCTTCGGCGAGTCCTCTGGTGACTGCTTGGTGTGTCAGGGCCTTAACGCGTTAGTCCCAACACTGCTGACCATGCTGAGAAATAAAGACACTGTGCTGTTCTAATATGCTCAAGTCTTGCAAAAGAGGCTCCAACACTTTTCCATAGCCATAGGTCTTAACATCATCAGATTTGGATAGAACAGCTAGATAGATTGAGTTTAGTGTTGAATGGGACCCTGGTGGCAAATTACCCAAAACCCAATAGACACCACAGAGTTTGTGCGTCTTTCGAGATGTCCCAAGAGGATTACAAATCTCAAAATCATCAACATAAAGATTAACGGCTATTCTCAAACCATCACCAGACAGAAAAGGATTTTGTTTATGATACTCACCATCTCTTACGCTTCTGTACTCTTGGAGACAAGCCAATAGCTGGTATTGATGTTCAAGGAAAAAGTCATGTTAAAGGTGGGGTATGTCATTTTGGAGAAACCAGCTCGAGTGCGCTAGAATTTGAAAATACACAACCGGAGAAAATCTGCCACTTCCTTACAGAGCCCCTCCGCCAACACACACGAACGCGCACATGACCAATGAGGGCACAAGATAAGTTTGTGCACAGATGGAAGGCTGACAGGCAAGTAGGCCATCCAGTTACTTTAGCCGGGCCGGCTCAGATGATTGGTCGTGCTTTTTACAGTACTACGGCTTCCACAGATTAAATCGTTTTATGTATTTATTGTTAAAGCATTTAATGTATTCATTGCTCTTAAGCCCCAAGCCTGTTTTTCAGGTTTCAGGCTCGAAAATGACATGCCCAAAACAAAGGACTATAACTTAACTTCTAAGAGGGTTATATGAATAATTTATTTTATCAAAGCAAGGTCACATCTGTGAGTTGGATGTAGAAGTGTCAGAATCAATAAAGATGTTTCAGTGTCAGAGTAAATTCAGATGGAACATAGTCAAAAATGTGTAAATTCTTGTCTCCGCCCAAATAAAACCCATTACTTATAGTGAAAACCACCCTCGAATGATGGGTTAGTAGCCTAAAAGCTTTAGGAATCCAAAGTATAACATATAATAAGTACCCTGTATCAAGATTGAGGCAAAACAAGTGAGAATTTATCTTTTTAGAGAGATTTAGCAAAAAAAAGTCCAAGCGGACTAAGCTTTGGGCACATTTGGGTACATTTGGTTCCATTTAACCTTTTTCAGGTACCAGACTGTAAAGATCATTGTATAACATTTAATTATCACTATAGGTATTCATTCCATAACAAAAAACAAAATAATTATTGTAAAAAAAATAAAAGAATGAAGTGGGTGTGTGTGGTGTGTGTGGGTGAAGTGTGTGGGAAGTTCCCTCTTTGCATGAGATGCATGTTACTTGCACAATAAAAATTAGGAAATGTAGGAAACATTTGACTCCAACTGGAGCAGATGTATTTAAAAAAAATTAGCAACACACTATACAACAAGCATTTTTTGGGTAAAAAAAAAAGAAGTTATACAAACCCTGAATGTTACAGTATTACTCCAGTAAGTCATGCCATGCCCTGTAACAGTTATTTTTGGTAGTGAAGCACAGAGGGACCTGACACTTCCTGCAGTACACAGGTGTCTTCACCCTTCTGTTGCCAGCATCAGAGCACCTCCTGCAGTACCTCCTGACCTTGGTGGCATCTTCCCCATAATACTCGGGCATCCAGAAGCCATATCCTCATCGCCTTCCTCACTGTGAAAACAAATGTGGAAAAAACAAATAGATTAATTCTCTGGCTTGTACTTTCAAAAATGTAACTCAAATCAGAAATAATTTCTCTACAACAACAGCAGAACATCAATTTTGAGTGTGTGAAATAACATTATATCACTCAAAATGTATACCGTGTAAATTATGTGAGACGGGGTTCATATAATCTGTTCAATATTTAATAATATTCCGTCTGTCATATATATATATATATATATATATATATATATATATGCGTGTGTATATATATATATATAATATAAGTAATAATTGTAATAATTGTAAGTCGCTTTGGATAAAAGCGTCAGCTAAATGAAATGTAACACCGTGTTAAATTGTATATGCAACCCAGTCTCACGGCATTTCGTGTTCACCAACACGATTTTTAATCTATTGATTCGTGTTCACCAACACGATTTGCCCCTTTTTTTCGTGTTGCACAGCACGATTTTAAAAGCAATGTATTTCTACTGCCTGCAGCACGTCTTTTTCTCCGGTCGGGTCGAGGAAGACCGGAAGCTGTGTGGTTCATAAAAACATGTTCTTACTCAATATCAAGCCACAATTATTGCTTTGATTTGAAATCGTATAATTTCTGACTTTTGTTGCCGTCTGTGAGGAAAATAAATTGTATTTTTAAATATTTTTTTCCTTCTAATTCGATATTCTTTTCAAAATAACACACTGTTATTTACTCACCAATAACACACAATTATCCTTGCTTTTATTTATTGGTTTAATTCCATAATCTCGGGCTTTTTTGGCGTCCGTCAGGAACTGAATTTCAAAATAAAAATAACCGGAAACAGACGTAGGCCTATAAGGGACATTTCGAGCATCATTGCAATTGTCAACATTTCTGAGTTTAGGATGGCCGAAGACACTACACTACCCATAATCCCCAGCTATCGTTTAGGACTACAGTCCCCGTAAGGTTACGCAGAGCGTCAAACAGCTGTTTGAAATGGAACGAAACCACGCCAGACTATCCAAAACTGGAATCGAACGCCCCCCCAGAACTACACATGCTGGCTATTGTGTTTCGCAAAATGTTCTATGGGACGTCTCTACTGAACGTTTTCGTTTTTCCCACAATTAGAAGTTGCCAGTATTAAACACATTGGTGTTATCAAATGTAAAACATATAATTAATAAATGGGTGAAAATCGTTTGTGTCCATAATGTGCAGCATTAATATATACCCACATGACAGCTCATTGTTACTTTGTAATTCTACTCCACTACAATTCAGAGGTTAACCTGGTATTTTTACTCCACTGCATTTATTTGAGTTACTTTGCAGATTCTGATTAATTATGTGAAATATAAACAACTAGGGGTGTAACGGTTCACAGAAGTCACGGTTCGGTTCGTACCTCGGTTTGGAGGTCACGGTTCGGTATGGTTCGGTACAACAAGAAAAAGCAAAAAAAAGTCCCAAATGCATAATTCCAGGTTTGTTGTTATTTATTTTTGAACAGTAGTGCAAGTTTCAGTTTAAAAATAAAGAACTCTTTTTTGAATAATGAACTGTATTAAACAGTTAAAAACAAACCATACACAGTACACTCAGATGGCCATATTATCTATAATGGCTGATGTCAAACAAAAAGGTTTCATCAAGCTGTAAAGCTAAAAAGAATGTCTTGAAAATATGACATCATAAATAATAAGAAAGTGTTTCAAGAGCAAAAAGTCGTTGAAAAACATATGCCAAAAGCTTCCGTTATTTATTTTGGTCTCTCGGCTTTCACGTCTCTTGGCTTCTTAAAAACAGCGGGGATAAGCTGTTGAACTGCTGCTGTCTTTTGCCGGGCTCCGGTGATTGGCAAATCTGGGTGATGCCTTCTGATATGATTTAGCATGTTTGGCGTGTGTTACCATTAGCATACCGCACCGCTGTAGAACAACGGCGACACACCGTCCTCGTCCGATCCACCACTCGTACACTCCATCGTTATTGTAGTCCACAGGGAACCCGAAATGTTCCCACACAGCTGATGTAAAAGAAGCAGGTGGGTTCTAGCTCCTGTGTTATCTGAAATCGCCATACTAACTTTTCTTCTTCTTGTGTTTTGTTCGTTTTGTTGTTGTGTTTCTTCTTGTTCTTCATTTGTTGTTTAAGGGCGGCTGGCAAACAGCTTTTAGGCGCAATACCGCCCCCTGGATTATATATAGTGTAGTGGATACTGCCCTGAATGACACTTTTTTCCCACTCATAAAAAAAAGGCGTATTCGTCGTGTGACTGCGTGTGCCGAACCGTGACGTCCGAACCGTGACGGTACGGGACGAATACGGATACCGTTAAACCCCTATAAACAACCCTTAAATTAGACTTTAGTTACACCTGAGTAAAATTCAGGTAAGGTGATTGTCAAGTGCCAACAATCAGGAGAGATATTTGATAGTTGGTGCTTGAGAAGACTAAACATGTATCTGCAATTGACATGAATGGAAACGAGTAATAAAGTATATTCATTACTCGTTATTCTCTACTAATAGTTAATTAAAGACTGTATATTATGGCTATTTTGCACATCCCTTTCAAGATTTTCAAAGGTGTATTGACATATCATATACACAACTACGGTGTAGTTATGCAATGAATGAAACACTTGGGTCACAGGTTCCTCAACAGTGCATTACAAGACATCTATCAATATGTGTGTACCTCCACCATTAAACTGTCATATTCTGCACATTTCTTATTCTATCTACATACATAAGAGTATAATTCATATGTAAAATATCAGTTAAAATAAGTGCTTCAACATAGTTAACATTGCAGGAAAGCAATATATTAGACGTTAAGTACTTTGTCAGGCTTAATATTTATCTGTAGATAGATACCCCCAAAGTTTTTTTCTTATTTAAAAGAAGACCTGAATCTGTTATTTAATGTTTAAATAAAGGTTAATTAGTTTTTCTGTTTTGCACCTCCTCCTATTAATATCTTTGTACATTCTGCACTAAACTGTTTTATTGTAGAGATCACTTATAGTATCTTCTTGATTTTTTATATTCTATATTTATACTTTCCCCCTATGAAAGTATGTACTCTTAATATTTTTAACAAATAAAACACAATAATTCAATAACGTGCTGTAACCACTAGGCGGTGCACACAAGGTACACACAGCCATAATAACTTTGTATTATTAGTGTAGGACACTTTTGTTTTCTGAAAATGTGTAGTTTTATGCATGCTTTCACATAATTTTACAGCATATTGCTATACTATTTCAGACTCAGTATTTACATTCTTACATTCAAAGAAAATCAGTAATATCTTTAAAAACTACAGTCCTTTTATATCAGCTGTGCACCGTTATGGTTTAAATATAACCTATCTGTGAATTAGATCAAATGTAAAAGTCAGCCGAATTAGTGTTGATACTGCAAGGAGACGTATTGTGTGAAGAGAAATTGAAGATGTTGTTTAATTGTTGAATATATTTATGATCCACGTCAAGTATTCAGTTTCGGCGGCATTTTCTCAGTTTTCCCAAAGGTCTTCTCATCAGGGCTCTATAAATAAAGAACTACGGCAGATCTGTAATATACAATGCAGCCGAACCGTGTATTACAATGCCGTTATGTGATGACTTTCAAAGAGAAAAGCAAGAGCGCTCGGAATTAAGTATTATTTTATTATTTTAAAATGTTTTCCAGATTTCATATCATATAAACAACAAATCCCAGCATGCATTGCGGCTAAAACATCCAATAAGCGAGCTTAAAACCATAGCTGAGGATCTTGCGGTTATTTTTATTTTGAAATTCAGTTCCTGACGGACGCCAAAAAAGCCAGAGATTATGGAATTAAACCAATAAATAAAAGCAAGGATAATTGTGTGTTATTGGTGAGTAAATAACAGTGTGTTATTTTGAAAAGAATAACAAATTAGAAGGAAAAAAATATTTTAAAAATACAGATTTCAGTATCCTGAGGCTCTGAGCCCCATTTATTTTCCTCACAGACGGCAACAAAAGTCAGAAATTATACGATTTAAAATAAAAGCAATAACTGTGGCTTGATATTGAGTAAGAACATGTTTTTATGAACCACACAGCTTCCGGTCTTCCTCGACCCGACCGGAGAAAAAGACCTGCTGCAGGCAGTAGAAATACATTGCTTTTAAAATCGTGCTGTGCAACACGAAAAAAAGGGGCAAATCGTGTTGGTGAACACGAATCAATAGATTAAAAATCGTGTTGGTGAACACGAAATGCCGTGAGACTGGGTTGGTATGTGTCTTGTTTATTTCAACAACAAGAACCGGCATCCATCTTCTTTGTTTGTTGTTGAGTGTGTGAAAGAACATTATATCATAAGATGGATGCCGTCGTGTTATTGTCACGTGTGTGAAATTACTATAGATGAATACACTCTTACACCAAATGAATAACAAAAAGATAAAAACAGATGAATACTCTTACACCAAATAAATAAGTAATAGATACAAACAGAGAGATTACATACCTTTCCGGTGACGGAGGTTCATAATCAGTCATTACTGTCCCCTTTATGCGTGACGAGATCACTATCTTCCGACGGACAGTCCTGAAATACGATGTCCAATGCCTCCTCGACGGACAAAAAAAGTCTTATTTCTGGCTGCCATTGTTACAATGAAGACAAAGAAAACAAATCCTGCTGTTTCGCTGATCGATCTGCCGTTCTCTGCTCTCCTGTCGCCGCGGGACGGGACATGCTATGCTATACTATGCTGTGTAAAAAGAGTGGGTGTGTGCGTAAAACAGCTATACTGCCTTTATTTATACTTACGCAAGATCCTATCTCTGGAACCCATTGGTCGATTTGGGTGATTGACACCTTTTTTTAATCGTTAGAGCCAATCAAATCAAGTGGCAGTTTCAAAATACGTAAATACATTACGCCTGCGGAGGGGGAGCTATGCGTAAACTGCATCTCCCGCAGCTGAAGCCACGGACTGTTAATCGTTGGACCTACTCTTCTGCCGTGCCCGTGAATGAAAGGATTGGATTAACCTTGAGCAGCGTTTTTATTCCTTTGAACACAACTTTTGATCACAAAACAGCCAAGGTAAGACCTAATTATTGTCATGGATTTGAAAACTGATATTGTTTACTTGCTATGTTCTGGCTGCTAGCTCGGTTAGTGTTGTGCCTGTAGTGATGGGTTGTATACCCATGGAATCTGTGGAATCTCAGCTTTCAGAATATGTGTTGTTTGTGCAGAAAGTATGAATTATAAATGATCGTTTTTGTGAGTTATGAGCAAAAATAGCAATTGCCCGTTTTTGCCATGGGCTCATTTAGAGGCTTCTTGTGAGACTTTTTCGAAAAACTTTTTTTTTTTCGTATCGTCAGTTAGCCAAGTTTCCTCCGGTCAGATGGGTATGGAATATTAATAGTTTCATGAATGACACTTCAGATATAGCACTGTTGCTACATATATAGCATTTTCAGACCCGAACTCGGGTCCGTGGGGCTTAAGAGGTTAAGAGCATTCCATGGAATATAACAAAAGTGTTTCTGAAATAAATGACATACCCCACCTTTAAGTGTTTTTCATTATAAAAAAAGAACTTGCTCATCTTAATGTATATGCTGAATTGGCCTAACAGGAAACCACTGGCCTAACAGCACATGTCTATTTCCTGTGTTGGCATAACTTGCTCATCTGTGTGCATCTTTGGGCTGAATGCCATGCATGAAAGCTGCTTTATGAATTATTATCACTCTTACAACTCTGAGACTCATAAGGCAGTACGAGATTTAGTAATATTACCATGAATCTAGCCATTTATTTACCATATTTTATGGGAAAACTTCTCTGAAAAAGTCATATTGCTAGTTTACAATATGAAGGCCAATTGGACCAATTGGTTGAGCATATTTTCCAAAAAATAATTACACCCTTGTTACAAAACTGTTTTGTGCATCAAGTTATATAATTCTGTTCAGTAAGTGCTCTGACACTAACATATGTGAAAAATTATATGGTTACCTTACAACCTTACAACAGCTCACCCAGTCTGTGATGGGAGATCCAGATACTGGAGGCCTTAAGGCAGCACACATAGCACAATAAGTGTGCTCATCAAAGACTGAAACAAGATAACAATACATGCATGGGCGCAGGAAGGGGGGTGCGGAGCTCCCCTGTCTGAATTATTATTTGACGGTTATTGCTGCTCCCGTTGTGCATAATCTGTGTAATATGTAGCCAATAAATTCCACATTGTTGGTAAAATAATATTTTGGCCTGCCCCGAATGTTTTTTCTGTAGCCCCGGACAATTCTATCTCCATAATATAATACATTAACCGTGCTTTACGTGAACCTCATCAAGACACTAGAGAGGACGATAGGACTGTAATTTCCCGTATTCAGTGAATGCAACAGAGGCAAGACACCAGACCAATCAGAGAGTTGCATGGAAATAAAAGTGTACTTGTGTCATTCAAGCTCTGTGTGTGTGTGTGTGCGGAAATAGCGCATTTAGTGTGTGTGAGAGAGGGAGAGAGAGTTGTAACAGTCGCGGGTGTACTGTGTATTTGCGTGTGGGGAGTGCTTTTGTGCGTACTCTAGTCTATAGTGTCCGTAATAGTGTTCACTGAGTCCAGCACCTCAGCACCTCCACTCAAAATACCTTCCCGCGCCTCTGAATACATATGTATGTCAGCTTCTATACACATACATCCATATATATATATATATATATATATATATATATACATACAGACACACATATATACATATATTCATATGTATTTACCTGATGCCTCAAGGATTTCGAGAGCCAGTTCTCTCCTCTCCTGTTTCATGTATTTCTTCGAACACTCGAAATTCACATTCGGGATCAGAGGGAAGGACTCCATGACTGCCTTTGCCATCTAAACAAACACTTATGTTATGGAGGGTTTTTCTTCTTTATTGTATAGTAATACAGATACAGACAAAAACATGAGACACATTATAGAAGACATCCACCCTTGACTAGAATGCCTCCCAAAACTTTTGATTATTGATATAGACCGGTCCTATTATTGGAATTTTGAGATATTCAGAAGCGAAGTTTTGTCAATGAAACTTTCTGTGTTCAAGTGAATACTACATTAGTGTTAAATAACTGTTAATTTAAGTTCAGCAATGTTGTGCCATAATCCAATTGTTGTTAGTTGTGAAAAATACAATAAACAACAACATGATATCGGCATTATACTGTATATTGTCCATGTGAAGTAAAAACTTCTTTGCAGCAATGTTGAGCCAATCATGAAATGAGGGAAACTGGATTCGCCTTAGTGAATACACTGATATTTATTGAGAGACAAAACGGCCGGAGGATTAACAAAGCAACTCGCACTGTTGAAATGCAAGCTGCCAAAATTAACTCTAAACACAAAAGACAGAAACATCTCTATATATCTTTCAAAGGAGGGGTCTAAACAGCCCGCCCTTTCCCCTAATCATTACCAGACACCAAGAACAAAGACTGCATATATTGCCCCTCCTTAAGTGCCCCAAGCCCCTCACCCACACAGAGAAAGAGTAGTCACTCATGTGAAGTTTCTCAGGTCAGCTAAGCATCAGACTAAAATATTCCTTTACAGTCCATTGGCCAACCTGCCTGCTAAATATTATGGGGATCAGCATCGGCCTTTAAAAAACCCTTATCGGTCGACCACTACTTTTGACAGATTTTTTAATCTGTCCTTGCATTAAACTGTCTTTCACATTAAAAACTCTGCTTGTTAACTGGATGAAAACAGAATCTCTTCAGCTCACCTTCACAACAACGACACCACAGCTACATCCATCCTTTTGAAGTGGGTGGCCCATAACGCCTCCCTTCCACTTAACATCCACCCAGTCTGTTATGCTGTGGCGTGTCCTCCTCATCCTGAAGTACTCCCTGAGAAAGGATAATGTTAACACACTTTACATTTCTAATTATGTGGCTCCTAAAGATAATGTAACAGAAATTCATACTGTTTGTATTCACCATATGACCATTTATTTATATAAGGGGCAGCCACAGGTCAGCTATAGATATCACTGTCTGAACACAGACTGTATCAGACTGTTTAAAATGCTTTCAATGCTGTTTGTGAGTATCAATGTAACTAAATGTGACACATTTTTTACGTTAAAATATAGTTTTTACTTGAATTTTCAAATATCTATTGAATTTTGATTTACTGTATTTTTTTGGCAGTATGTTCGGAGTCATCAAGCTCTTTGATGCTTTGAGCTGGATCCACCAGGAATACGGTGCTGGTTTTGGCATGAATGTACTGTGAGAGAACAAAACAAGTAAAAGCACTTTTCATCAAAAAGATTTTTGGTTTCACTTGTGCTTTTCATTTCATTTCAAACCTTTACTTATGCAGGTGAATCCCATTGAGACCATTGATCTCTTTTTCAAGGGTGACCTGCTGCAAGTAGGTTCCACATGAATATAAACATAACAGAAAAACAAAAATAAATAACAGAAATAATACAATAACAAAATAATTACAAACCAGCAACTTCCAGTGGTTGTTGTAGACAAGTACAAAGGACAGGACAGCTTCATAGTTATCAAAGTTGACCTATAATGGCATCAAATAAAGGATTAAAACAAACTTGAAGGCTAAGGTAAAAATAACAACAACATTAGTCTGACAATTATGTTCTTGTGCCATTCATTTGTTGTGCTTAAAACAAGTGTTGGTATGGGAATTCAATAGTAAGTAGATTTATCAGGTGATTTAACTAGTGAGTATAGTTTCAGAGAGGATAAAGTAAAATAATCTCAGCTAATTTCCTATTTAAGACCTCAGCCAATGCTTCACTCCATGTGCCTAATGTGTGAGCCCACAAATCAAATCCACACCTACTTCCCCCTACAGCATCACCATGCACAAACACAACACACCACACACATAAACATACACAGACCACACACATTACCTTCGGTAAACTGTGAGATGTTAGCTGAGTTCTGTCCCCGAACAAAATGACACCTGCTGTGTAGTGATTTAGCAAGTACATTTTGTTCACAACGTAGAATTTGTCGACAGCAACATGAAACACGCCTTCAATTACCTGGCAAAAAAGATCATAACAATTTGCCAATTAATGCATATTCCCAGTTATACTGAACTTTCATTTCCTGCAACTTTGAGAATCTTGTGACTGACAAAAGTATCGAGACATTTTTTTCAGATACTTTTTTTAAATGCTAGATAAAGAAAATGACACAGAGTGAAACTTCAGACACTTGAAACATGTAGTCACGTACCTCCCCTGTCAACCACTGGTGGGGTCGAAGTGAGCATAGCTCACAGTGGCGGATAAGTAAGATGCGTCCTTTCATCTGTGAGGGGAGCACTGCCACGACCACCTCTGTGTCCTTTTTTTTCCACAGCCAGGTCAACTGCAAGTTAGGATTGAGGGTAAATAGATGCAGTCTGTTTAATATGGACACTTGAGGAATCTTTTAACCTTCCGGTATCACTCTGGACATTTTTGTCCCGAATGACTAATTAGGGTAGTGCATTTGAATGACACCAGAGGGTTAACAATCTTGAATGTTTGGGTGAAGGCCTTGTTTTTGTATATGCACCATCAAAGCTACATACACAACATATAATTAAACTGTCCATGTTTATGCATTTAACCTCAGTCCCTTTTAGAGTTTTCACTAAATGACATTAATGGTAAGCCCAAACGTGTAGTTCGGGTGAACTGGGAACATCTGGAGGAGGCCCAAGTTCAGGAGGCCTTCAACTCACACCTCCGGCAGAGCTTTTCGGGCATTCCTGTGGAGGTTGGGGATATTGAACCAGACTGGTCGGTGTTCAAAGCCTCTATTGCCGAAGCCGCGGCGGGGAGCTGTGGTCTCAAGGTCCTAGGTGCCTCAAGGGGCGGTAACCCTCGAACCTCCTGGTGGACACCGGTGGTCAGGGAAGCCGTCCGACTGAAGAAGGAGGCCTTCAGGGATTTGTTATCCCGGGGGACTCCCGAGGCAGTTGCAAGGTACCGACAGGCCCGAAGGGCAGCAGCCTCATCCGTGGCCGAGGCAAAGCAGCGGGTGTGGGAGAAGTTCGGAGAAGACATGGAGAAGGACTTTCGGGCGGCACCAAAGTTGTTGTGGAAAACTGTCCGACACCTCAGGAGGGGGAAGCAGGGAACCATCCAAGCTGTGTACAGTAAGGATGGGACGTTGTTGACCTCAACTGATGGAGTGTTAGGGCGTTGGAAGGAACACTTTGAGGAACTCCTGAACCCGACAACTCCGCCCTCTATGTTAGAGGCAGAGCTGGAGTATGACGGGGGATCAACACCAATCTCCCGGGGGGAGGTCACTGAGGTCGTCAAACAACTCCAAAGTGGCAAAGCCCCGGGGGTGGATGAGATCCGCCCGGAAATGCTGAAGGCTCTGGGTGTTGAGGGACTGTCATGGTTGACACGTCTCATCAACGTTGCGTGGAAGTCGGAAACAGTACGGAAGGAGTGGCAGACCGGGGTGGTGGTTCCCCTTTTTAAAAAGGGGGATCAGAGGGTGTGTGCCAATTACAGAGGCATCACACTACTCAGCCTCCCCGGGAAAGTTTACTCTAAGGTACTCGAAAGGAGGGTCAGGCCGATTGTCGAACCTCAGATTGAGGAGGAACAATGCGGATTCCGTCCTGGTCGTGGAACGACGGATTAGCTTTTTACTCTCGCAAGGATCCTGGAGGGGGCCTGGGAGTACGCTTATCCGGTCTACATGTGTTTTGTAGACTTGGAGAAGGCGTATGACCGAGTTCCCAGGGAGTTACTGTGGGAGGTGCTGCGGGAGTATGGGGTGAGGGGGTCTCTACTCAGGGCCATCCAATCTCTGTACTCCCAAAGCGAGAGCTGTGTCCGGGTCCTCGGCAGTAAGTCGGACACATTTCCGGTGAGGGTTGGCCTCCGCCAGGGCTGCGCTTTGTCACCAATCCTGTTTGTAATATACATGGATCGGATTTCGAGGCGTAGTCGTGGGGGAGGGGGTCTGCAGTTCGGTGGACTAAGGATTGCACCACTGCTTTTTGCAGATGATGTGGTTCTAATGGCTTCATCGGTCTGCGACCTTCAGCACTCACTGGATCGGTTCGCAACCGAGTGTGAAGCGGCTGGGATGAGGATCAGCACCTCCAAATCTGAGGCCATGGTTCTCAGCAGGAAACCGATGGACTGTCCACTTCAAGTAGGGAATGAGTCCTTACCCCAAGTGAAGGAGTTCAAGTATCTCGGGGTCTTGTTCTCGAGTGAGGGAACAATGGAGCGTGAGATGGGCCGGAGAATCGGAGCAGCGGGAGCGGTACTGCAGTCGCTTTACCGCACCGTTGTGACGAAAAGGGAGCTGAGCCAGAAGGCAAAGCTCTCTGTCTACCGGGCCATTTTCGTTCCTACCCTCACCTATGGTCATGAAGGATGGGTCATGACCGAAAGAACGAGATCGCGGATACAAGCGGCCGAGATGGGTTTTCTCCGCAGGGTGGCTGGTGTCTCCCTTAGGGATAAGGTGAGAAGTTCGGTCATCAGGGAGGGACTCGGAGTTGAGCCGCTCCTCCTACGCGTCGAAAAGGAGCCAGTTGAGGTGGTTCGGGCACCTAGTTAGGATGCCACCTGGGCGCCTCCCTAGGGAGGTGTTCCAGGCACGTCCAGCTGGGAAGAGACCAAGGGGTAGACCTAGGACCAGGTGGAGGGATTATATCTCTTCGCTGGCCTGGGAGCGCCTTGGGATCCCCCAGTCAGAGCTGGTTGATGTCGCCAGGGAAAAGAAAGTTTGGGGCTCTCTGCTGGAACTGCTACCCCCGCGACCCGACCACGGATAAGCGGGAGAAGATGGATGGATGGATGGACATTAATAGAACAGAAACTGTAATTGCAGTTTCAAGTCTGATTTGGAAATCTAGTTTCTGTTATAAGTTTGTATGCTGTATTTACATTTACATTTTTCATCTTCATATTCTCCCCCTACAACATGCACCTAATCATCTTGGGTTATAATACTTCATGTCCTTTGTCCTTCACCTCACTATTTACCAATGTAGTCCATGCTTTACTTTCTGACAATATTTACTTATTCCATTGTTACAATTAAAATGCTGGAGAATAATTTACACACTTCGAATAGTAAGTCTTAGAGAAACTCACATTTCCCTGTGCGTCTTGTTCCTGTTGGTCCACTTTTCTTTTCTTCACCTTTGTGGCAGGTGGGCTCTTGGGGTTGGGTAGTGTTTTTGGTGGATTGAAGTACTTGGACTTGGACTTGGTGTGACCAGCAGAACTTTCCCGCTTGTTCCACTGTTCCTCGTGGTCATCATCTGGCCTGCTAGGATGTCCAAAGTTTTTCTCCAGAATATGCATTGGCAGATTGTGTTGCTCAATGTGCTCTATATATCTTCCTTGTATTGAGGCATACATGTTGGAGACGAACTCAGCTGGTCTCAGGTACTTTTTTTTAAAAGGATGGAGTGTTTGACCAACCCAAACCAGAGCTCAACATGGCAGTTCGTATCCCTGGTTTTATGACTTCCATCTTTTTTAGAGGTACCTTTTCTATGTCGCGACAGATCCCCAAGCAACAAACCACTCCACAATGGGAAGATCCCCATGTAGTTTTGTAACAGTGCATCAATGACACCAGGACAGAGGTAGTGGTTTTTTACATGAACAGCATCGTCAGAGAGAATGTCACACTCTGCTTGGTCCCGCCTGACTTGAAAAGCTTGTGTAAAATGGGACTTTCCAATAATGCTATGAGCATTTGTTTCTATTTTGCTTTCCTCCTCTCCCATTATATGTCCACTTTCCTCCAGTTTCAAGTCCCGAGTTTGCAAAATGCACTCGTCGAGGTACATTTTGCTCTGTTTCACCGAATGAGTGTACTCCTCTGCATCAAAAAGCACACACATATGATAAAAAAACATCAAGGGCTTCCTGCATACTTGTGCAGTTCAGGATGTACGCAAAACAGAATGTTGCATATTCCTGTGTGCCTCTGTCTACAGTTTTTTTCCCAAATGCTTGTGACACAGCCTTCATGATATGAGCAGAGCACAGATGCAGCACAGTGAAGTTAGGAATCAGTTCAGTTTGTCCAGACACTATCTCAAATGCTCTGTCAAGGTACACTGACATATTTTCCCTGTTAAAAGACAGAAGCACACTGTTTATCAGAACCCAACTATAATCTGTCTCAACCTGTGCTATCTTTCTTTTTGTTGTGTAAGACAACTTTCTTTTAAATTCCATGAGCCAATGGGAAATAGATGGAATGGAATGGCTGTTGGTGATCAGTTCTGTGACAGGCAAGGGAAGATACAAAATGGAATGGAATAAAAAGAGGTTTGTCCTATGCAGCCAGTGTAGTTCTTTGACCCAGCATTGATTTTGAGTGAATCGGTCACATGACCTGGAAGTTATTGAAGAAATAAGCTAATAACATATATTATTTTCAAAAGCCTTTTTTGTCTGATGCTTCGATTAATTTTAAACAGACAGTTCAACAGAAGGATACCCAAAAAATGTAATTGTATCATTTAAATATTGAATTGTTCTCTCTTAGTAAGATCCCATTTTCAATAAAATTGTGGTCTTACCTTGACTTGAAGATGAAGTCCATTTGCCTATCCTTCTGGACAAAAATCTCTATTACTTTTTTGTAAAAGTCCTCCTTATCTTCTTGTAGTTTCAAAAGTCTAACATAAATCTAATCGATATATTTATGATTCGAAAATTATAAAAGTAGGCTAGGATATTATCCGGCTGAACGAAACGTGCATTTATCTAACAGCTACGTTTCCCACAGACCTTATTTGGAGCTATTTTCTAAAATCCTATGGAGAAATATCATTGCTTTTTTGTGGAGGGAAGCCATGCGCAGCTTACTTCCTGGTTTTAGGATGCGTCATTGCAGCTCTCTCGTCTCCTCTTCACACACCACACTTTTCGCGGCACATGTATTAACAGCCAATCAGCTCTGAATGATGTGAGATGACGTATGGTGGGGATGGCAGCTCTATGCCCCTATGGTCATTATTTTTTGCCACACACATTAAATAGGAAAATACTCTGAGCATGCGCAGTGTAGTTTTTACAGTCACCATTGACTTAGACAGAGAGAGGGAGGGGCAGGATCGGGTTTTGTCCCACATGGCTCTAAACACACTGTAGACACTAATTAGAAGAACACAGACTAAAACAGCAATGTACAGACAAATCAGATGATTATACATGATCTTAAAATATATTTTATATATATATTTAGTTTTAATCATTATTTTTAATACTTTCTGCTGACACTGGGTGGGGCTGTGCCAGTCGCCACTGTATATTTGTGCAAACACGCGCTGCACTGTCTAGGCAAAGAGTATTAACCTTTATTTTGAAGAGTACAGGGCAAGCATATAGAGAGGCGAAGTCCCTCCCCTTCCGGGAAGCCTCCATGGGACCTTATTTCGGAATAATTATACATTGAATTCAATGGGGAGAGAAAGATTATCTTTCGATCTCGTTTGAATTGTGCCACGAATGACATATGATATTTGTCAATCTTAAAAAATCATTTCCATGTCAAAAAAGTCACAGTTTGTCGTAAAACTGTTGAAATATAAGACTATGAAAAATACGCAACTAGAAAGACTACAAATCCCAGATCCCATTCTGGGTCGCGTAAGTGATAATGCTCCAAGTGGTTGCGACTCGCAATTAAAGCAAAGAAGAAGAAGAAGATGTAGTTTCAGAGCGCATCGAGTTTAAAATACCATCTACAAGCTGATGCTGACAGCCCCGCTCCTGTCGCCCGCTTGTGGCAGACCACACTTCCACGCTCACCGGCAGGCACTGACTGGCCATCTGGAGGACCGGGAGGGTGTGTGTATGTGTGGCCCGAGCGAGCGAGAGAGAGACCTTACGTGCATTGTTGTTGTTAGCATCTGGTGCTAGCTAGCTGCGCTAACGGATATACGGAGCTGTTTAAATTAAAACAGAGGAGCGACATTTCGCCACAACTGCGCCGAGCACTTGACTTTATGCAGGAAGCCAGACAGTGGGACATTGTACGAAAAGTCAGCACACTCAGCACGGATAGTGCGCAACATGATTGCAGCGTCCAGGCAGCTCCGGTTCGAGCAAATGCCTTGAGTTGCACATAGCTCCAACGCCCATACCACCGACGACATGTTTGTTTACTGTCCTGGCTTCACGGCCGCACACCATTAACGTCACAGCCAGGCATGAGTTAGGGAGCGCTGGATTTGTGAAAAACTCCCCTCTTCCTAAACCACTAATACCACAGTACTGGCAAAACGGGAGGAGCCGAGTGAAAAACAAGCGCCCCTCATCCCAATCCACCCACACTGCAGTATTTTTTTCTTTTTTTTTACCCAAAGAATATATTGTATATTATCGGGGCTATTAATACTGGTATCGGGTTTATCGGTCCGATAATTATCGTGCATCCCTAGTTATGGTATATTATTTATATACATCAAAGCAGGGCCGCCCCTCCCTAGCATTTTTTCCCCTTTTATTCATTTTTATGTCAATTTGCACATTTCATGGTGATGCTCAGCCTCTCCCCTTAACTCCTAACAGTCATCATCATGTCAACCACAACACAGAGAAATACTGATAGAAATGTGTGTGTAGTTGTTGACACATTGCTGACAGAGGGATCTACATTTGAATACAGATTTAAGAAATATCAGTTTTTGAGCATGTCATAAGCATGTTTTGTCTTGACTATATTACAACAATATTATAATAAAATAATATATTTATATTATTGAATTGATTATGATTATTATTATTAGTAGAAGTAGTTTATTTGCATTAATTATATTTTAATCTTTTTGAGGCTAGTATTTGGCAGGAAATGCAGACGTATTCACCTGTTAACGCATACTGAACGACATACATGCACATTTACCATTTACCTCACTGTATAAAAAAGTAACTGTTGATAATAATAATAATAATAAACAGGAATTATATTTGCAAAGCAGCCTACTTTGTTTCCAAAAAAAATAGTTTCACTCCTGTCGGTTGGGGGGGGGGGGCCTCATCTCACAATGTCGCTTGGGGCCCCAAGTTGGCCAGGGGCGGCCCTGCATCTAAGGCACAATGTACCCCCCAGAGACACACATGTATTGAGTGTGATATGTTGCATAGGTCATGTGAAATCATCTTTACACACTAGAAAACTGTAGGAGCGGCAACTTGTTTTGAAATTAAATTTGTAATATCCGATAATAAAGTTGATCTGTTTTCTTTATTCTTCTCTCTTCCCAGCTCCATCCATCACCGTTCTCTGTTCCTGCAGGTCCTGCTTGCTAATCAATGCTCATATTTTTTTACATGAAGTTGTGCTTCATTCTGAGTCAATAATAAATGCATTCTGCCTTCAACTGCACCGACATCCATGTAGCTGCCCCCCAGTAAGATGAACCAAGCAAAGTTGACATACTCAACATACAGCTGTGCTCTTAAGTTTACATGAAGAATTTGTGAAATATTGGTAATTATTTGGAAAAAATGACTGATGATGCAGAAAACTTGTTTTTATTTAGGAAAAGTGGTCAGGTGAAGCCATGTATCACTACATATGTGTCACACATTAAGAGCTCTGTCTTACTTCCTCGCTCTTGGTCCTCTTCTACCTGGAAATAAAGACAACCAAAACACACACAAGCTGAATGTAAGAGTGCAGACTGTTTAAACTATGGCTAGGGGGACTATTTTGCAGGTTTAAATGATTATTAGTAATTGTATCATTTTCTCATTGTAGACGAGCAGACAGGGAGCCAGATGAGAAATGCAGAATATGCAGCTGCCATTTTCCACATGGAAAAGACAAAGCGCCAAGTTTATTTGAGTGGACAAAAGAGAAAGGGAGCTTAGCTGTAAATCAGTCCACTGACCACAGCCACCAAAGGGCCTGAGTGCACAGCAGCACTGACCCCGAACCCTCCAGCGTGCAGTCCTCAGACGCCGAACCTGGACCCTCCAGCCTGCAGTCCAGTTGTTCCGCAGACCTGGCAGGGGATAATTGTAAGAGAATGGCAAAATATTCAGCAGCACGCTTACCTGATGATGTCATCCGAATGGAAACAGGGCTTCCTGATCAGGCCATGTTTAAAAGGGTGGCGAGGTTGGTGGAGCGCTTTGAGGGCTCCATTGTCAGGGTTTACCACACATAGACTATACTTGGGCGGGCCGCCCAGGTATATTAACGGCCGCCCAAGTATATTTCGCGACCCATTTAGGTTTTTTTTTGTTAATAGTTTTTTTTTTTATTCGTCCGTGACCACGACGCCATCTGCGATCGATTAACTTGTGGACAATGATCCCTCGCTCCCTTGCTCTGATCTCGCCTCCTTCTGGCCTGTTAAGTGGCCTGCCTCACACAGGGTGACTGGCTGTCCACATGATGTGGCCTGCCGACATGGCCACTGTCATACAGATCATAAATCAAAGCCCTTGATTGGTCTCTGTGTGTCATTCAAGCTCGGGATAACCTCAGCTCAGGTGAGGTAAAGCACTCTCTGAGTGTTTAGATAATTAACTTATCTAAGTTCTCAGTGGGTCTCAAACGGTGTGGTCACCATTTATGTAAACACATATTTCCATTTGAGAGGGTAGTGATTGGTCTAATGGATAGTGAGGTGGGCTGAAGATCGGAAGGCTGTGAGTTCAAATCCCGCCAGGAACACCACCACTAGTGTGCCCTTGAGTGAGGCACTTAGCCCTTAGTTACTCCAGGGAGAATGTCCCTGTAATCGGTCATTATAAGTCGCTTTGGATAAAAGCGTCAGCTAAATGAAATGTAATGTGATTAGTAAAATATGCATGAATAAATAAATAAAAAGTTAACTAGGTGAAAAAAGGTAAGATACACTTTTAAAACTTGTTGAGAGAAAACTAGTCTTTGCTGCTGCCTCAAAGAGGAGGAGGGGGAGAGGATGGAGAGGAGGGAGACAGGAGAGGCTGATTCAGGAGCACAGACACCCTCACAACTATAAATGAACCAAAAATAAATTAATAAACAAGTTTCAGTGTTTTTTTCATATTGGAAATGGTATGTTATTGGTTATGGCCATGATTTTATGATTATTGAAATGTATACAGTTCTGTTTAATATAGGTGTTTCCATGGATCTAGTCTCTTTATTTTCCCCTCAAAATGCACCAGATTGATGCATTTAACTCCAAAATAAAAAATAAAATCTTACCTTAACCTCTTAACCGGGGGGGCATGCCCCCCCGGTAAGAGGTTTTGAGGTCGACCCCCACTAAAAATCACATGGATAGGTTCCTAAATACATTTGTAAATACATTTATTTTTTTAAATAGTAACCCATTTCCATATGTTCATGTGTGGGTAGTAGATTTAAACTATAGGGCTATCATTATGGGCCCTGCCTGTACCGGTTCGCTCTGCCATCGCGTGAAGGGTCTGCTAACAAGCGACCAACAGAAAGGTTAATGTTGATGTTGTTGCACGTTACCTCAACCCCCCCCCCCCCCCCGCTACCACCACCCCCCCAAGTATATTTCAGATCTGTGGGAAACACTGATTCTGTATTTCGCTGGATGGAAAGTGGAGGGCATCCTGCTGGCAGACCAGGGCCCTTTCTCATTTCATCAAATCCCCCTCCTCGACTCCTCGGTCCTCCGGTAGTGACCCGGAAATGAATTTCAGCGCGCCATGTTGAAGGACATCTCATTTCTCTAAATGCACTTCGAGGACCGAGGATCGAGCGTCGAGGAGGCTCTCTGGAGGAGCTCTAACCGAGGATACACTGATGGGTCCTCCGCGGCCCTCCACGGCTCCTTCGTGGATGCATTTCCGGCAACAGAGATGTTTCAAAGAGTCGTGACGCACGGCCAGACTTATCTCAGCCAATCACAGCTCTGCATGCATCCCCTGGATATTATTTTATTAACTGCTTTCATCGCGACGCAATGTTTCCAGAGAGAACAGCTGTGAGGTCCGTGCAGAAAGCAGAGCAGTGTGTATAATATATTATATCACTCAGTATAACAGGCCTACTCTCTTTATTTGCTGTAGTTTAGTAGATATCTACAAGAGTCCATATTTTTCTAAAACCATTTAGTGCTTCACATAATAAAATACACAACGGCTGTTAGGCTGTTAGCTGTAGGTGCGTGTGTGTGGTACAGTGTGTGCGTAGATGCAGCGGACAGACAGGTCTCAGTTGGTTTGGTGTCCTCTGCTTACGTTTAATACTTGTAAATAACACTTTTGGCCCGTAATTTATTTTCCTCATTGTAGCGACCAGAGAGGGGAGAGGGGGGGGGGGATATATCCAGTCTCTGATAGTGTTACGTTATTATGAGAGTGCTCTGTTTGATTCTGAAATTGTATATATATGTATATAAATATATACATGTGTGTGTGTGTGTGTATATGTCTGCATCTGTAGCCTGTTATTGTCTCATTATACCGCTCTGTGAATGAATCAAAGTAAATATATAAGTCATCATGAACACATCTGTCCATCAGACAGAGGGCTGCTGTGCCTCCTGTCATCATTAATGGACGTCTCTTTAAAATGACCGCTCAGAGGAGAGGAGTTCTCATTTCTCTAACCGCCTGCTGCTTCCCCTCCTCGGCTCCTCGGCTCCTCAGCTCCCCTCCTCAGTCCTCCGCTCGCATCTCCTGTGGGCGGGACTAAGTCTCGAGGATAGGAGTCGAGGAGGGGAGTTAGAGAAATGAGAAAGGGCCCAGGTCTTAATAATGGAAACATTTGATCAACAAAAATAAAAGGATGGTCAGGATCTAGACTCAGTGTGTAGTTTATTAATTAAATCAACTCTCTACATTAGGAAAACACATACCAGTGTACCAGAGGGAGTCACACACAGCTGTGCCTAGATAACCAAACAAATTGACAAGATAACCAAATCCTTGAATATAAACTCAAATGACACAACGAGATGTAAAAGGAGATGACACATACAGTAGTCGATAAAAAACTGGCCGCTTCAATCTGAAGAGCAACTCAAACAAAACACGGGAGTGTACCTTGTTCTTGTGAACACTAATGTTATCCACAGCATACACAGAGATCACAAAGTTCTTAAGGAGAAAACTAGTTGCTAAAACAAAACACGTTAGTGTACCTTGTTAGCTAATGTTAGCTAGCTGACATTAACGTGACACATTGCACTCATATTACTCGCCGAAACCTTGTAAAGCCGGTCCCGCTGCTCTTACAGAACCGACTAACTCTCCTTTCGTGTATGCTCTCAACATGCCCAGACTTGGAGGGATTTTCGCCTCGTTCTGAAAGAAAGAGGTGAAATGTGCTAACGTGACAGCCATCTTTATGTTGGTGACGCGTATTGTGCGAGACCAGAGAGATGTAAAACTTCACAGTTTTACGACACTTTTTTTTTTTTGACTTGCAAAATGTTCTTTTAAATTGACAAACATCATATGTGTAATTCGTGGCACAATTCAATCAGGATCGAAAGATAATCTTTCTCTCTCCATTGACTTCAATACATACTTTTTCCGAAATAAGGTCCCATGGAGGTCTACCGGAAGGGGAGGGACTTATAGGGAAAACTAGCCAATCAGAAGCAAGGAGGCACTGGCGACCCACCCACCTATGGAAACGAAACATTGAGTGGTATACTTGTTTTAACCATGGTTTTAACAGAAAGAACAGAAAAACGAGCTGAATTTCCGTCTTTTCTGTTTTATTATTAGTTTCAATTAGAACTAAAAAACAAACGGTTAAAACGTACCTTGGTTGACAAAGTACTCAGCCTGTTCAAAATGTTTTTAAGAGCAACCCGATTTATAGAGACCATTTAGTGCTCTTATTTTATGGGATTAGTTTTGTATCATAAAGATAAAGCAACACTTTCTCAGAATAAAGCAAAACTATGAGTTTAAAAGAAGAAAAAAACTGAGTCAAGCAAAATAAAATAAATTTCAAAAATAAAACTATAAGTTGCAAACAAATCATTTGTGTAATCATGTAAACTATAAGTCTTTTTTATTTGTTTTAACATAGGTTTTGTTTGCAGTTCTTGTTTCTTCTTTCTCAATGATCAGACTTTTGCTCTCGCTGCAGCACTCTCATTTGCGCTCCCTCACTTTTTGTTTGAGATTCTGATACAAACCTCTCAGGTGGGCGGGACTTTCAGGGGTGCGTCCCCATTGGCTACTCAGTTTTTGAGTGACAGCCCAGTCCTCCAGCGATTGTACAGTGCAGGCAGCTGCGGTGCGGTAGCTGAGATAGAACACCCCCAGAAGAACCAGCATTTCAATTATTATAATACTACAAGTGAAAATATATGTAAGTATTGATCATTTGTGTTGTTTGTGCTATACGGTCTGTTTCTTTATTGTGTTAAGTGAGAAGTAAAGCTGTGCTATGAAAGTTAGCTTGTGCTACCTTTAGATCCATAACAATGCAAGCTAAGTAGCCTAACAGTTAGCTACATAGCTAGCAGTGAGTGAGCGTTCAGACACCGGCGCACACACTCAAACGGACTCGTGTGCCTGACTCTACCAACAGGCTTTCATGATTCTGTTTAGATATGCAAGTATAAGCCATGATAGCTTATTTTATTAACACGCTAATTTGATATGAAAATCAATGGAGGTTGAGTTAACTTTGTAGGAAAACCTACCGTCCATGATGCCCCTGAGCTGTGTTTTATTTGTTAACTTCATATTTTTCATTTCCTAAAACATTTATTTTCCTCTCATATTAACAGTGTGGATCATTGAGACAGCGTGGTGTCCAGAGTCTTATCCCGTTTTCCCACTTCCTCTGAGGGGACAGCACGGAGGGGGGGCATGAAGAAAGAACTGCACCATCTTCATCCACGCTGGGGTTACTGTTATCACTGGCTCAGTGTCATTTCATTTGACCAAATGGCTTTACATATACATTTAATATATTTTATTATTATCCACCTTTTTTATGTCCTTTTATTTAAAACATTCTTTGAGATTTCATCTTCTGGTTCAAATTTCAATAAATGTAATTTGTATAATCACTCTTTTGTCTTTATTCTACATGAAAATGTTAGATTCCATTCAAATCTGTTGATTATTCATATCTTCCTCAGGCTAGGAATAGTATGTAGAGTTTGTAATGCTAAATGTATATAATTTTCTCACAGGATATAGAATGAAACAATACTGGTTTTATCCATTGTGTATGAATGCTTCAGCTCTTCAGACCAACATAGTGAGATGTGAGCATGTTCCTAATTGTGTTGGTATGCAGCCTAGGTCTGCTCTGTTTCATAAAGCAAATCTGCCACTTTTATATTGTAGAATTTGTTAAATTAAAGCAGTCTTTAATTGTTGTCCTAAACATAGCAATATATGCTTTTGAAATGTAACATGTCTTTGAAAAATAACAGTATACAGTTTATATTGTGTATCACCTTTAGCTTGAAAATACATAGATGTGTTTTTTTAATCTATAAAATAAATAGACAGACACTTTATCAATCCCAAATTGGGAAATTATTTTACAGCAGCAGTGTGTTCAGGTATTACAATATTTAAATTTGGAATAAAGTATAAACTACACAACACAAGTATAAAGCACAGCAATCCATAAGATAAGTCTGATATGTTCATGAAACTCCCCAGGACACCAACACTAATGTGGCCGAGTGGACTCCGGAGTTTGCTGCATGAGCTGCACTGTATTCTTTCACACACAGTGACGTCACGAGCTACCCACAATGCAACACGCGCCATATATATATATATAAATACGCCATTTTCATGGAGGTGCAAATATCCTGGAGGTGCAAATATAAACAGCTAGCTAACGTAGCCAGGCAGAGCGCACTAGTTTTTTTTCCTGAATTAACGACCGAAGAAATCGCTGCATGTCTTCGGATTACATCTCTGGACTTGAGGGGTGTGCTCTAGGTCGTTACCAGCGTAAACTAGAGCTGTGTGGGTTGTCCGATTGCCCTTACAGACTGCGTCGATTTTGGCAGCATCTACGTCTATCTTCTGGAAACACCAGGTGAATACCCCACTTGTTACAATAATATTATCATGCCATTGCATATATGTGGTATTTTAGAGTTGACTAGATATTGATTAAGGCAATAGACTATGATATTCAGTACAGGAAGCTTAGCAACACCTAGACGGTGTACGGCTAAACTCTTGGCCTGCTTGCACCTCGCGTAAAACGGCGGATACCGGAAGTACGGTGTCGCCCTCGGCCCAATACCCATATGTATGTGTGAAAGAATGATCTGTGGTTTAGTGGGCTGTCACTCAAAAACGGAATAGCCAATGGGGACAAACCCCTGAAAGTCCCGCCCACCTGGGACGTTTGTGTCAGAATCGAAAACAAAAAATGAGGGAGTGTAAACGAGAAGAGCAGCAGTGAGAGCAAAAGTCTGATCATTGAGGAAGAAGAAACAAGAACTGCAAACAAAAAACCTATGTTAAAACAAAGAACAAAGACTTATAGTTTACATGATTACACAAATGATTTGTTTGCAACTTATAGTTTTATTTTTGAAATTTATTTTATTTTGCTTGACTCAGTTTTTTCTTCTTTTAAACTCATAGTTTTGCTTTATTCTGAGAAAGTGTTGCTTTATCTTTATGATACAAAACCAATCCCATACTATTTTGAATAGTTTTTTTCTTGCCATTCTGCTGATCCACACTCCAGTCCAGTAGGTGGCGGTAATGCGCCTATTCGTTTGTTGCCAGCCTCATAGAAGAAGAAGAAGAAGAAGAAGAAGAAGAAGAAAAATAGAAAAAAGATGATGAAGATATTTGCGTGCAGCACCCTATGCAGCATTAGCAGAGGAGAGGCTGGAGGAGGAGCAGGTACAGTTCGTGTGTGTGTTAGTGATGGGAATTATGGCTCTTTGAAGGGAGCCGGATCTTATGCATGGGCGGCGCCAGGATTTTTTGCTGCAGTAGCTTAGCAGTTGCTATATGACAGCACGGCGTTGCTAGTTCATTTTCAAAATAAATAAACAAACAATACCAGTGGGCCAAGCACGAGCCTGTTCATATTGTAGCGTTCACCGCTATTCAAGATCACAGATCACAAGCCTTCAATGTCGAAAACGTTCTCTATATTTTTCTGGTATTGACGGCCACAGCCACGCCTTACAGAACCAATCAATAGTATAACACTCATTATGACTTTTCCCCACACTCGAACACAACTCCTACCGTCTCGTACTCCCTCCACACCTTTATATATACAGTCTATGCTCCACACACACCAGAAAACACACACACACACACACACACACACACACACACACACCTGGAAGGGGCGGTCTCTCCCTAACTCCCACCAACAACATTGCCTAAATAACTTTACAAATGTACCAAACTGTGCATGTGCACATCTGATAAATCAAATAACTATTTACTTGGGCACACTACAATATTATCCTTAATATTTACATTAAAAACATTCCTTTGACACTTATAACATTACTTTGCAAGGTAAGCACAACCAAAATAAGTTTGTAAAAGGGTCAATGACGTTTATTGATTTTCAACAGGCCATTTTTAAAATGCAAAAATTAAGAATATCTATTAGCATTTTTATAACATTCAGAATGTTGAGCACGCATATATCCATATAAGAAATAATATTTAAGTGATTTTAAGTGTTTTTCATCTAGATGAAACGGCCGCGTCCTTATAAAAAGTCATGTGGTGCGACCATGTTTTTTCTTGAAACTAAATAAATTCCTTAACATTTGTAACTATTTTTACTAGTTGTCAGTAATTTTTGAGAGTTTAGAAACAAGGAATTTGCATTTCTTTAGAGATTTTGTTAAAAGTAATGTTATATTTTGGTTAAATAATGGCAAAATTATCATCATAAATGAAGTTGATGGGCTTATTTTTCCTGTAAATAAAATACAACTGAGATAAATGTTAAAACAATACAATTCACTCAAGCATACTGTATCAGTGATCACTTTTTAATTGATAGACATTTCATAAATTCTTTCTATTTAAATACAGTAAAGGCAAAAGACGGTCGCACCACATGATCAGTGGTCGCTCCAAATGATATAAAGATCATACAAACAATAAATGACCTTACAAAATGTTGAGTTCAAACACATGTTGTTCACATTTTGGAATAACAACATTTCAATAACATTTTTAAAATACATTTTATCTCAAACATTTAGAAAACAATACATTAAAAGCAGTACAAATGTATGACTTTTTACAACATTTCAAACATTTCATTTAACAAAAAAAAGTATGGCTTTTAGTAGGATATAACATTGTTAAAAACCATGTATTAACAAATCATGTAATGTTCTACTTTACAGATTTAAGTGAAGTGCACAATATGAACCAACATTTAATTTGATATTATTACCCTTGCTTCAAATGGGTTACAGGATTGCCTATGTTCGGGCCTTTCTTTACCCCCAGGCACTATTGAACTTTACCCAATCTTGGCTGCTCAATTTAGAGAATCGTGAGGTTGCTGGCTCAGGTTCTGCGATGATAGATTGAACATCTTTCCTATCGTAGAAAATGATGTCAAGAATTTGTGGCCACATGAATAAATTCTTTTCACCTGACTGCCGCATGCAGCTAACCTGGACCTCTTCTTCCACAACCTCAAGGACCTGACCTATATAGGGAAGTTCATCATAGGTAACAATCACAAACTTTCCACTGAGGTCTTTTACACTGGCGTGTTGCCTTGGTGGATTAGGAGTGCTTACCAAATCCTTAGAGTGGCTCTCGGTGTTCCGAGAGCCACTATAAGCATGGCTTCATTTCTGCATGTGTGCAAAAGCATGAAACCTGCCAGTTTTTTTTACAAGCATCTCATAAACATCCAGTGGAGTCTGTAGATCGCCCCCTCTTTGGACATAAAGATCTGCATCTCTCTTAACCGCACCACCAATGCCATCTGGGGCTCCCTTTCCATGGGACTTTTCTGAGTAGTTCCATGTAACTTGTGTGAAATTATAAAGGAAGGGAACAGTGCTGAGGAGGTAAAAGTTTGCTTTGTTCCTGTACTGTGTACAGGGCCCATCACTGATTACATGTAATACTGTAATCTGGGGGCAGGTTGCCCGAAGCTCTTTCAGTATGGGCTCCAGGTGGGCCCACACTGCCCGCTCATCATGGCGGAGGCTGTCCGACAGTGTGGCATATGACTTAGTGCCATTGACTGTGTGGAGTACAGCAGTGTGCAATGTGGCTTGCTTTCTGCTGCCTCCAAAATGGTAGGCCTGTATTTCAGTACTCATCTTACATGAATAGTTCTCTGAAAAATCAATGTGTAGAACTGCTTCAGTGTCAGTGAGATTTAGTTTGAGGTCACGAAACTGTTCTGTTTGGTGTATCCAATTCAATTGATGAATGGCTATATGATCAAGCTTTTTCTGGAACAACTCTTTTAACTTCTGGATTGTCCCTGTGTATGTCTGCTTTAAAACATTTGCAAAGTGTTTCTCTCCTTTTGTTGATGTGACACGCTCCCATTGATCCCAAGAAACTTCGCCACACTCTGTCTCAGGAATTTCTATTTCTTCAAAGCAGCAAGTGGGACATTCACGGTCCATGCATGCTTTATTTTTACGATCACACACAATCATACTCAACAATTCTGAGATGCTGGTTGTTTTAAGCAACCCTCTAGTAGCAAGTTTGTTAACCAAGAGGCGGACATTCTCATGTTCCACACATGCACATGTTTCTCTATCTCTATTTGTTGGCTCTGTGATGTAAAAAGGCCGCCTCCTCACAAATTGTCTGTATGACATTGAGAGATGCTCTTTGACCTCTTTTTTGTACTGGGCATGGAGCTCAGTGAGGGGCTTGGTTAGAACCCTCCTTTGCATTTTATTTTTGTTTTTCGTGATAGTGTCTTTTTTCCCTGGCAACAGGCGACTGTTTTCGTCTCTGGACAAAAAATGGACAACAGCTTGCTCTCTCTCAGCCGATTTGTTGGGCCCTTTTTGCTTTCCCCCCCACTTAAGCCCACTCTCTTTCTTGCCATTAATCTCTTTCCACTCTTCCGAAATTTTTCTTTAAGTCTTCTCATTTTTGCAAGCTGTTTTCTAAGATGTAACACCTGCTTTTTTATTTTATACTTCTCTTTCTGAAGTTTTTTGCAACGCCTTTCTGCAGAAGATGTACTAACTTTCTTCTTTTCCTCTGGTGTGGAAGATGATGGGGGATTAAACGTTTCATTTAGGGGTATTGGGTCCACCATAGCTTGTCCTGCATTTTCTGGCTGTTCTTGTTCTACATCTGAAAAGTTCTCCATAGATGGTGGTGTAAGGTTAAGCAAAGGGTTTGCCATATTGTTCCGTTCCCTGTAAGTACTGGATGCAGCCCTCCATTTCTCTCTCTGTTTCTTTCTCTCTCTCTCTGACAGCTCACTTGCCTTAACATATGGAATCTTTCCCTGCTGTTTCCTTCTCTGGTAGCTGAAACATATATAAATAAACAAAAGGTATATCATGCCATTTATCTATGATGAATAGCCTATTTTATCTCGGATGGTTGATAGATGACAGAGAAGATGAAAATGTTAACAAAAAAGGAAGAGCAACAACACAACATACCTTTCTCTTCTCCTTGCAAGGTACTCAGCTCTTGCTGCAGGGTCAGAATTAACACGCTGCCTATGGCAAGTGCTTTTTATTTTACTTGACAGTGGCATCTGTTCAAATAGAATAAAACAGTTAAAAATAAATAAATACATAAACATTCATTCATAATGATTACAATAATGTAATGAATTGCTCTAATTCATGATATATTAACCATAACCCTAACAATTTTTTCAAAGACGAATAAAGTTGCATAAAGATTATTCATAATGTGTCTAAAGTAAAGTACTATAAGTATATAAATCCTCAAATGAATATTAAAGCATAAAAACGGACAATGTATGACATATTTTAATGATAATTACCACTTTAGAACGGTCGCACCACATGATATTTGGTCACACCAAATGATATTTGGTCGCACCACATGATATTTGGTCGCACCACATGATATTTTCAAGTTGAGTCAAGTTTAACAGACACATATATAGCTAACTGAAGAAAGCAAGCTAGCTAGCTACATGAAATCACTTTGAAATGTATGATCAACATGTAAAATTGTATAAATAACTACATATTCATTGTTTACTTGAGGTCATACCACATGATATTCAAATGTGGCAACTACATTCTAGGCTGCAAAAAAGTAATTTTTCTACAAAATTGAGAAATAGCTACAAACCTGCTAGCTGTTAGCATTGATCCTTGGCAGTTGGATGTATGATGCTACTTCCTGTCCTTCAATGCATTTCAAAATAAAAGTCCCAAAATGACAGTTTCTTGATGGTTGCACCACATGATATTTCATAACATGGACATCATCGGACAAAGTATGTTAGAATATTATGAATAAAATATTAAAACAAATGCTTTTGAATTTAGTAAAGGATTATTAAGGACACTTTAGAAATTATGCCAAATTAGGCAAACATAAATTTAGACAGATTTAGAGCAATTTTAAAGATGTCTTACAAACAGCAGTCAAGGCTGGACGGTCGCACCACATGACAATTTGACCGTGTAAATAACTGAAATATAATGAATGATTAAAGCTTTTGTAAAAATAGAGGGTGTACATAAATATGAAAGGTAATACGTATACATGGTATCTTTTAAAAGATTACAACTTTTTTTTTTACCTAAGAAAAATCAGTTAGACACAAAATGTAGGCGTCATGTCATTGACCCAAAAGCAGAATTTGAACACTGTTTCTGTGCTCCTACAATATGTTTGTATAATACCATTACACCCTAAGCGTACAAGTACACAATAGCGATCGTTCACTGATTCAACTGGCATATTGTGGCATTTAACCTCATCACCACACCGCAAACAGACAGAGGCACACACACACACATACACAGTTGGAGATCGCGGTCGTTTACGCTAACTTGTGAGAAATCTTTCCATTTCCGATCAGTGTTCACATACTGAGAATTATAACAACATTAGCCAAGTAACAGTTTGCGCTTTAACTTACAACGACCCCTGATAGATCTCGTGGAAAATGTGTATAAATTAGGGCTGTCAAGTTAACTCGTTAATAACGCGTTAACGCAAAAAAAAATGTACGCCACAAATTATTTTAACGCGATTAACGCATGTGTATTTTTTGTCCTCGGCCGCTCCGTATTTTCAGAGCGCATCGAGTTTAAAATACCATCTACAAGCTGATGCTGACAGCCCCGCTCCTGCCGCCCGCTTGTGGCAGACCACACTTCCACTCTCACCGGCAGGCACCGACTGGCCATCGGGAGGACCGGGAGGGTGTGTGTATGTGTGACGCGAGAGAGAGAACGGGCACACCTTACGTGTATTGTTGTTGTTAGCATCTGGTGCTAGCTAGCTGCGCTAACGGATACAAGGAGCTGTTTCAATGAAAACAGAGGAGCGACATTTCGCCGACAACTGCGCCGAGCACTTGACTTTATACAGGCAGCCAGACAGTGGGACATTGTACGAACAGTCAGCACGGATAGTGCGCGCAACATGATTGCAGCGTCCAGGCAGCTCCCGTTCGAGCATATGCCTTGAGTTGCACATAGCTCCAACGATCCATCACACACACACACACACACACACACACACACACACACACACACACACACTTTGTATTGTATGAGAGAGGTTCCAGGTTGAATTGAGGCGAATATTTTTAATGTTCAGAGGTTGTTGTGTTTAATATTCATGAGAATATTTGTTATTGTTCAAATTATAATAAACAAACATTTGCATAAAGCATATTTCAATTTGTCCACTCATATGTTGATTGAAGAGTATTAAAAACTTGAAAAATATCCCTCTAAGGTACATTTAGAACAGACAAAAAACGTGCGATTAATTTGTGATTAACTATGGACAATCATGCGATTAAATATTTTAATCGACTGACAGCCCTAGTATAAATATATATAGATGGATTTTCATAACAAAACAATGGGGTTGCTAAGCCGTTGCTAGGCCAATTGTTGGAGTTGCAAGAGTGGCGAAGTCACGCCCATCTATTTCCGCTCCATGGGACCTTATTTCTGAAAAATTATATATTGAGGTAAATGGAGAGAGAATGATTATCTTTCGATCCCGTTTGAATTACACATATGATGTTTGTCAATTTAAAAATCAATTCCATGTCAAAAAAGTCACAGTTTGTCTTAAAACTGTTGAAATATAAGACTGTAGAGGCTTCTCAATTCTTAAATGTTCCCTCCTCGACTCCCCTCCTCGAGACTTAGTCCCGCCCACAGGAGATGCGAGCGGAGGACTGAGGAGGGGAACCGAGGAGAGAGGAGGGGAAGCAGCAGGCGGTTAGAGAAATGAGAACTCCTCTCCTCTGAGCGCTCATTTTAAAGAGACGTCCATTAATGATGACAGGAGGCACAGCAGCCCTCTGTCTGATGGACAGATGTGTTCCTGACGACTTATATATTTACTTTGATTCATTCACAGTGCGGTATAATGAGACAATAACAGGCTGCAGATGAGGACATATACAGATGTAGCACTCCAGATAGGACTCACATGGGTGTGTCCCAGTCAAAAACCCAGCGGATCCCAGTGGCTGGGGGTGTTGCCAAATTGCTAGAGGGCGTTGCCAAATTTCCCCATTTGTTCAATTACAGGATTTAACCATGAGATGGCGCTTCATTCACAAAATACACAAAGACAACTGGGTGTTGTAGAACTTAGTCTGTTTGCAATGTTTGCAGCTCTGCAGTTGTGTTTGTTGAATACTGTAGCATGTAATCACTTATTTGTTATGGTTTTCACAAGCTACTACAATGAAAAAACATCAATGTTTTAGATCAAATAAAGTATATAGTTTGCTTTATGCAGTATATTTTTTGTAATATTGTTGTGGTGTTTTTACACAGTACAGTATATTGAAGTAAATCAACTTATTCATTAAGATAAGATAAGATAAGATGGACCTTTATTAATCCCCGTGGGGAACATTGAATGGATGAACACATTTATGCATCAATAATTACAACAGAGTATTTCTAAATACAAGTTGTAAAAATACTTATATGTATTTAATATGAATAACATAATGATTAATTTCAGATGATAATACTTTTCAGGGTTAGGTCCGGTCTGACAGCGCTTAGCTCTCTGCTGCAGAGAAGATCACTGCTCTAAACAAAGTCAAAAATCCTATCCAAACGGAATAAATATAATTAATTATTATTAATACGTTAAGTCTTGTTCATTGTTTTTCACTTTTATTAAATGTTTGATATTTCCGGCACAGACCCTTTCATACCGGCAATGCGCGATAGAAACAACAGAAAGTGCGACAGTTTAAATATGCCAATGTTAGTTTCGTCAACGAAAACTATGACGAACATTTTTCGTCAACAACCTTTTTTACATGACTAAGACGAGACGATGACGAGCTAAAAATAGATTCTTGATAACGAAAACTATGACGAAATGTATATTTAGTTTTCGTTGATGAGACGGGACGGGACTAAGGTGTTAATGGTGGACTATCGGACATTCAAAATGCAGCATATTTACCCCCAAGTGTCCATCTTGTCTGTCAAAATGCATCTTACGTTTCTAACTTGCAATATCATTATTTCCGCTCTATTCACTCCAGAAGAGCGATCTCCCTGTGTCTCTCTATGTGCGGGGGGCGGGGCCTAACAGACATGCTGCAGCGGACACAGAGATCTGCCGGGGACGGAGCGTTCAGAGAGTATAGAGACACATTTTGACTAAAAGTTGACTAAAATGTAATTTTTCATCAACTAAAAGTTGACTAAAACGTTTTGAGTTTTCGTCGACTAAAACTAGACTAACACGTTTTGAGTTTTCGTCGACTAAAACTAGACTAAAACTACAAAGGATAGGAATGACTAAAATGTGACTAAAACTAATAACCATTTTCGTCTCAAGACTAAATCAAAAACAGCTGCCAAAATTAACACTGAAATATGCGAACACAAACCTACAGACTGGGGGTTGGGAGATCACAGGAGGGGGGGAGAGCTGTGGAATGTGACCACCCCCCTTGGGAGACTTACTCCACACATTCCGATGGCCAATTAGTTTTAAACAAAGAGTTTGCAGCATACAACACAGGCAACATGGGGGGTGGGGGCTTCTCAAAAGAGAAAATGCAGATATAATTCACTCTCTCGACTCGCTGGTATCTCGAGCTGAGCGCTCATTGGTGGTTTGTACCCCGTGCTGCTGATGAAACTCTCCATTGGCTCGGCAAAAGTTTGTTGTTGTTTTGTGTCAGTTTTACGTCGCCACTTCCATTCACATTTTTCATCATTGTTCCACAATGTTTATCATCATGAAATTAATATCCATATATTTTATAATATACTTGCACTGCTTACCGTTTTCATACTTTATATATGAGGTGCCCAGTACGTCGACCGCGAGGGCAATGCTGGTATATCGCGAGTCATTCATAAAGAAAAAATCCAGCTCCGTTAAAATAGACAAAACTGGTTTTGATCCCTCCTCCCTTGGCCTCCCTGCCACTTAATTCAGAAGTTTACTTGATTGACAGAAAAAGTGACCTATCGCGTTCCAGTCTGTTAACCCAGAATGCAAAGCGATACAAAATCAGTCAAGTGCCGGGAAAACTCAAATTAAGTTAAAGAGACAAACAACAAAATGAGTGCGGGACCGAGCAAAAAGCTAAAGACAAACCACTTCCACCCAGAATGGGAGGAAGAATATTTTTTTGTGATGTCACATTCAAAGGTTATTTGCCTTATTTGTGAAGCAAGCGTCGCTCTGCCAAAGAAAGGTAACGTGGAGAGGCATTATCGGAGTGTTCACAAGGCATATGACAGCGACTTGCCTCCGAGTAGCGAGTTGAGAAAGAGAAAGGTCATGTATTATTGCTACACAAACATTATCTCGCAGTCTTAGTGTCGCCAACTCGTTTCTAACATGCAAAAAGACAAAGAAATGCGTCTATGGTCGGTGTATTTTCGATCTTTCCAATCGAGACGAGATCTCTCTCCCCCGTCTGTGTGCGAGGGAGCGGGGCAGTTTACACACATGCAGCTGCTACATGCAGCAACGCACACACCGAGGAGATGGCGGAGAGAAGCGCTCCAAGGTGTGGTTAAATGTTACCCGTCTTGAGGTGGACAATGCTCGTTGCCAAGAGTGTTTAGCATGTGAGGGCGGGAACACGAGCAATGTGTCTAAACATTTAGCAAAAGTGCTCCACATTCAGACGGAGGAATGCACCGGGTTCGACTGTCTTTCTAGTAGCTCTGTAGCCCCATCCACGAGTAACGTTTCCACGTCAGGTGTTATGTATGCTAGCAGCAACACAAAGAGTTAACTCAATGATACAAACATGGGTTAATGATTAGAAGAAACAGTTATTTATTTTGTTAAAGTTTCAGCTATTCTGTTCACAGTTCTGTCATCAGATTATTTAATACGATTTGTTAAAACATTGTTGTTTCTTTTGATGTGAAATATATATATATTTTTTGCAGGTCACCCTTGAAAAAGAGATCTTTTGATCTCAAGGGGCTTTCACCTGGTTAAATAAAGGCTACGAACAAACAAACAATTTATTTTATTTAAATAAACAGCAATGTTAATTTTGTTCACAATTTGTTTAGTTAATTTAATAATATATGTATTTTTGAATCAAGTATTCATCTTTATTGTCTTCATTGTTAGTTTCCACATGCCTAAAACAACCTCAAGCTAAATCTAAAAGTTGATGGCTAAATAAGAACGTTTGATAAATTGTGCAAGGCATACAGTAATAGTCTGAATAGTCGATTCATCGTTTCATTAATCGATAGATTAATCGGTTATCAAATTAGTCGTTTGTTGCAGCCCTATTATCCCATGTATAAATAAAACGTGTTATTCAGCAACCCTTGCAATTTGGGATTTTATTTTTGGTTGGTAGACCTCAGTGAGCTGGTCATTTCAAAAGTAGCTCACCAGCCCAAAAAGTGTGGGCACCCCTGTCTTAGCATATTCATACACACTGTTCATACTGCTCACAGGCTGATATCTAGTGTATTCATACCCCTCACTGTTTATTCATAATTCAATTCATTCTATATTTTATTCTGTAGATTGTGTACATTACTTTTCACTTTACTGCTTGTTGCACCGTTATAAGCTAAACTGCATTTTGTGGTCTCAGTACCTGTAATCTGTGCAATAACAATAAAGCAGGCATCTTTATTGTAGCCTCAACAATCAAGTTCTAAGTAGTGCAATATGAAATAAAAACAACGACACTCTTTTGGCAGTGTTGTGGTGTCGAGAGACGGGGTATCAAAGGTACAAGCTAGACTTTTATTTAGCATCTGAAAACCATTGTAAACAATTCTGCGTCCTTTATCCCCACAAATTGAAAATAGTGGTTTTATCTCCAAGTTGTAAATGCGCTGCTGCTCTCGCTGATACTTGCATCTGCCATAGTGTGTGTGTGTGCTGGTGGTGGGCGTTGTCTTGTATGTGTGTGTGTGTTAGCAAGTGTTTGTGTGTCTGTGTATTTTCCCCATAAGGCAAGACCCGCCCAACTCTGTCTCTGATTGGCTTACCCTGAAATGTTACCCCGCGTTAACCAATCATCACTCCTCTCTGGTCACTTTCACTTTTACATGGTACTGTGAGAGGACATCGCTGTATTCGCCTGTAAGATACATCCGCAGGGAGATTCGGTTCAGTTGGATCACATAATGTAACGCAGTAACCCATTTAAATCACAGTAACTATAACGGCGTTACTGAATGGGAATAGGTAACTAGTAACGTTATTAGTTACTGCAAAAGGTAGTTGTGTTACAGTAACGCGTTAGTTTGTAACGCGATAGTCCCAACACTGGTAAACACACACCTGATCACCTGAGAGCTGCCGTTTCATTCAGACTGTTTAAAAAAAAACAACGGTCTGATTTTAACAACTCAATGTGTGATTGTTATAGCAGTAATATTAGACACTAATAATACAGTAAACTATTAACACTGTACATATTATTGTTTGCCCGTGGGATTAGGATGATCGGTAGTGAGAGCCGTGCTGCATTTGCCTCCGGTCGGATGTGATATAAAAACAAAGCGATTATTTTTGTTGTTGTAAACTCACGTGGATTAAATTTAGTGCATTCATTTCAATTCGCGAACATATGATACATTAAATGATCGTGAGGATGATGATTAAAGATCGTTAGTTTGAGCCGGTCTGCATTTCCTGACAAAAAAACATAGCGATGGTTTTGTACTTACACCTAGGCCTACGTGGATTAAACAACATTATTTTGTTAAATAAAAACATGGTGATGTTTTGTAAATGATTACATGTCTCTTATTTAGCACAGAATATGATCCTATTCGTGACATATGGATCTTAACAAATATCCGATCAGATACCTGTAGATCTATCAGCTGTTTATTTCACATGAGTTCCAGTGTGGCAGCTTTTCACGGCTCCCGCTGGTGGATCCATGATCCATTGCAGCTGGTTTCATTAAAATTACATTTATTTATCAAGGGGGCGTATCAAGTCCTGCGGGGGGGTTTTCCCTTTCAGCAGGGGCCCACCATCTGTATACACACATATATTTATATAAATATATATACAATTTCAGAATTAAACAAGTATGAGAGCAATCTCATAATTACGTAACACAATCAGAGACTGGATATATCCCCCCCCCTCTCTCTGGTCGCTGAAATGGGGAATTGAAATTACGGGCCAAAAGTTGTATTTACAAGTATAAAAAGTAAGCAGAGGACACCAAACCAACTGAGACCCGTCTGTCCGCCGCATCTACGCACTGTACAACACACACACCTACACACTGTACCACACACACCTACCACACACACCTACACTGTAAAAATCAACCTATAAGATCTACTCAATAAAATGGGGGTAACAATTTGCACACACTTCTTTTGAGTAGATTTTACCCAATGTTTTTGGGTAAAGGTTACTAATATTTAATACATAAGACTTACTTAAGAAATTACAGTGGGGCAAAAAAGTATTTAGTCAGCCACCAATTGTGCAAGTTCTCCCACTTAAAAATATGAGAGAGGCCTGTCATTTTCATCCTAGGTATACCTCAACTATGAGAGACAATATGAGAAGAAAAAAAATCCATCACATTGTCTGATTTTTAAAGAATTTATTTGGAAATTATGGTGGAAAATAAGTATTTGGTCAATAACAAAAGTTCATCTCAATACTTTGTTATATACCCTTTGTTGGCAATGACAGAGGTCAAACGTTTTCTGTAAGTCTTCACACACAGTTGCTGGTATTTTGGCCCATTCCTCCATGCAGATCTCCTCTAGAGCAGTGATGTTTTGGGGCTGTCGCTGGGCAACATGGACTTTCAACTCCCTCCAAAGATGTTCTATGGGGTTGAGATCTGGAGACTGGCTAGGCCACTCCAGGACCTTGAAATGCTTCTTACGAAGCCACTCCTTCATTGCCCGGGCGGTGTGTTTGGGATCATTGTCATGCTGAAAGACCCAGCCACGTTTCATCTTCAATGCCCTTGCTGATGGAAGGAGGTTGTCACTCAAAATCTCACGATACATGGCCCCATTCATTCTTTCCTTTACACGGATCAGTTGTCCTGGTCCCTTTGCAGAAAAACAGCCCCAAAGCATGATGTTTCCACCCCCATGTTTCACAGTAGGTATGATGTTCTTTGGATGCAACTCAGCATTCTTTCTCCTCCAAACACCTCTAGTTGAGTTTTTACCAAAAAGTTATATTCTCCCAATCCTCTTCTGGATCATCTAAATGCTCTCTAGCAAACTTCAGATGGGCCTGGACATGTACTGGCTTAAGCAGGGGGACACGTCTGGCACTGCAGGATTTGAGTCCCTGGCGGCGTAGTGTGTTACTGATGGTAGCCTTTGTTACTTTGGTCCCAGCTCTCTGCAGGTCATTGACAGGTCCCCCCGTGTGGTTCTGGGATTTTTGCTCACCGTTCTTGTGATCATTTTGACTCCACGGGGTGAAATCTTGCGTGGAGCCCCAGATCGAGGGAGATTATCAGTGGTCTTGTATGTCTTCCATTTTCTAATAATTGCTCCCACAGTTGATTTCTTCACACCAAGCTGCTTACCTATTGCAGATTCAGTCTTCCCAGCCTGGTGCAGGTCTACAATTTTGTTTCTGGTGTCCTTTGACAGCTCTTTGGTCTTGGCCATAGTGGAGTTTGGAGTGTGACTGTTTGAGGTTGTGTACACTGGACACAGGTGTCTTTTATACTGATAACGAGTTCAAACAGGTGCCATTAATACAGCTAACAAGTGGAGGACAGAGGAGGCTCTTATGCCCCTTTCACACCAATGCGTTTTCAGCTCCGGCTCGGAGCTGGGCCCTGAAAAGTACCGGTTTTTCCTGTTCACACCGCAGAGGCGCCGCCTCTTAGCTCCGGAATCCGGTTCACTTCCAGCTCCAAAAAATTGTCGGTCTAGAGGCAAGAGCTTCGGAGCCAAGAGGCGGCGTCGCTTACGTCTCTCTTACGTCTAGGCGGGGGCAGGGGCAGATTCGTCGTTGAAGTAGATGCTGAAGACCACAAAGAAGTCTTGCATTTCGCATGTGATGTTTGTAAAGTTCCAAGTAAAGTCGTCCCTTGTAAAGTCGTTCCGATGCCTTCCATTTCGTTTCGTAAGAGGATAACCAAAGCGAACAGCGCTTCAATACAATCGGCCATTGTTGTTGTTGTCGATGTGAGGGATTTCCGCGCGGTTTGGATTTTATGAAGCAGGCACGTAAACGGTGACGTCATGACGCAGCAGCGGCAGCTCTGGGCGGTGTGAACAGAGCGGGAGCAGAAAAGGGAAACCGGAGCTGAACCAGAAAAGCTCCCGCTCGGAGCTAGAAAGGGAAAAGCGCTGGTGTGAAAGCAGCGTAAAAGAAGAAGTTACAGGTCTGTGAGAGCCAGAAATCTTGTTTGTTTGTAGGTGACCAAATACTTATTTTACCGAGGAATTTACCAATTAATTCATTAAAAATCCTACAATGTGATTTCCTGGATTCTTTGAAGTGAACCTCGGATGGAAATTACAGGCCTCTCTCATCTTTTTAAGTGGAAGAACTTGCACAATTGGTGGCTGACTAAATACTTTTTTGCCCCACTGTAAGTAAAATCTAACTCAATTACTTAATAAAACACATTATTTATAAATGAGTAATATTTACTCTCAATCATAGGCAGCTATCGGCAGGCAATTGCTAATTTACTTAATAATTGTAAGTAATAATAGATCCATATAACAAATGAATATTACTTTATTATAAGGTAACCAGTAAACGATATATTGTCACACACAAGATGTTATTGATCATGGTTTTTTTTATTGATCAAATAATAAAGAATTTAAGTGATTGATATTGATATTGATATTATTTGAACAATATTTCTTCAAAACAGTACAAAAATAAGATTATTTTAACAGTAAAGTGCATTCAATTTATAAACACTTGACAACATCTTAAAATACAGTCAACGAATTTCTGTGAGATGTTCGAGGGCAAAAATACTTATATATACAAAGAAAAACATATGCTGTGGAAACTGATATGGATTATTTCACAAACACTTTTGTCTGTGATCTCTCAATTTTGTTATTGAAAACCTGAGACACACATATGTGGACAACATACATTTACAGCTGATAATTGGGGCTCAGTCTAGAGTTCTTATAATGCTAAAATAAAAATACAATGATCTATAACATTTTATATTGAGTATTCTTGTGGTTCATGTCTTTTATACTGTTATGTACAGTAGACTTGCTGCTGTTTATTGTTTCTATTGTTTTTAGTTCATTTAATTTTACTTTATTATGTTTTTAATTTCTTCCACCATTAAATATTTGAAGATTTTAATGCCTGTGCACAATTTCCCAATTTGTCTTATCTATCTATCAATTAAAAAAATCCCAGTCAGATAAAAACAACCAAAACATCACTGCCAAACGCAACCAGAGCGCACCTCCCCCTTTCTGTGGGTGGTTGATATCTAATCAAAACAGCAGACATATGTGTGTGTGTATGTGTGTTTCATGCGGAGTTTCCTCCTCTTTTCAAAGGGAGGTTAATGCTACAGACCACCATAGCTGGTGCTTAAAATAACATTATTTTAACAGTAAAGTGCATTTAAACTGTTCACACTGAGCAGAATCTTCAAACATTTATATATATAGAATTTTTTATTGATTGGGATAAACCCCTTGAGATGCACCATCTCGTTTTCAAGGGGGTCCCGACAATAGCAACAACTTACAGACCATACATAAACAAAAAGACAAAATGCAAAACATGACACACAAGACAAACCACATACAGTCTGTTAAGTAAAATTCAAGCAATGCATACAATCATTACAATTTGAGACAGTCAAGCATATCAGTTTCATTAATAACAAGTGCAGACCAGTTGAAAGTGAGATGATAATGCATGTTTAAACATACCCAATGATGCAAAAGATCTAATAGCAGCAGGTAAAGTATTCCAGTCAGTTGGGGCTTTGAACATGAACGCTCTTCTGCCAATCAATTTTTTTGCAGAGGGGACAGAGAAATAAATCTGAACAGAATGTCTAACTTGATGATTTGGTGAGTAGGGTACAAAATACTGCTTTAAATAAGGGGGATAGTTAAGATAAATGCATTTAAATATCAGCTGGAACCAATGCATGTGTCTTCTTACATTTAAAGAAGGCCATTTAAGTTGGTTATACATTGTGCAGTGATGTGTACGAAAAGGACAACCAAGAACAAATCTGCATAGTCTGTTGTAGGCTATGTTGAGTGGAGCAAGATCTGATTTATGTGCATTTTGGTAGACAACATCACAATAGTCCATAATCGGAAGAATAAGTTGAGAAGCAATTCTCTTTCGGACACTGAGCGTAAAACAATTGCGAGAGCGGTGTAAAACACCGATTCCGTAATTGACTTTTTGTATTACATGCTTTATATGTAGTTTAAATGAAAGTTCAGAGTCTAGCCATACACCAAGATATTTAAAGCTATCAACTTGAGGCAGAGAAGTGCCATCCTTACATGTTATTACTACATTAGGTTTGGATTTGAGCTTCTGCCTGGTACCAAAGACCATGGTATAAGATGTTGTTTTGTTAAGCAGTAGTTTATTGTGTGATAGCCAGTCCTGTAAGATATTAAAATCCGATTGAAGAGAGATCTGAATTTGTGAAACATCTGATTTGGATGTATATATAACAGTGTCATCAGCATAAAGGTGAGTACAACAATGAATGAGACAAGAAGATAAATCATTTATGTAAATAGAGAACAGAAGTGGGCCCAGAGTTGATCCTTGGGGTACACCCTTTTATTGGATCAACAGGTCAGACTGTTTTCCATTAACAACCACACATTGCTTTCTACTGTGAAGGTACGAGTTAAACCATAACACTGTATTATTAGAAAGGCCAATGCCGTGAAGTTTATCCAAGAGCAGATATCGATCAACGAAATCAAAGGCTTTTGTCAAGTCAATAAAAATGGCACCTGTGAGTTCACCATCATCTGCAGCAGAGTACAAGTCATTCGTAAATGTAAGTAGGGCAGTTGTTGTGGAGTGATTAGGCCTGAAACCAGATTGAACCGGAGATAAAATATTATAAGTATTGAGATAATGTGACAGTAATTTTCTCCAAAACTTTGGAAATAGAGCAGATTATAGATATTGGTCTATAATTATTTGTATCAAGTAAATCACCACCTTTATGCAGTGGAATGATGCGTGCACATTTCCAAAAAGTCGGCAACTCACAGGTGGACAAAGACAGGTTGAACAAATCAGCAAGTGGGTACATGAGAATATGGGACGCCAGTTTTATGAACCTGTTTTCTATACCATCGAGTCCTGCACTGCCATCCACTTTTAATTCTGTGATAGCAATATGAACTTCGTGTGGTAGAATTTTCTTAAAAGAAAAATAACTGTTGCAGTATGAGTTACTATTAGAAATACCAGTCGTCAAATAGGAGTCAGATAGTAGTGTGGAACATACATTAGCGAAATGCAGATTAAATATTTGGGCAATGGATAATGGTTCATGAATTATTGTATCAGCAGTTCTTATTTTATTAATAGAATGTTTACCTGATTTATTTAAAATAGATTTAATTTTAGTCCAAAATTGCTTGGGATTCTTAAAGTCCGATGTGAGAGATTCTTTATAGTAGTTGGATTTAGCATTTCGGGTTTTGGTTTTACTCAGATTTCGGAGATGCCTGTATACTTCCCAATCGGCTATAGTTCTTGAATGACGATATATCGACCATGCTTTATCCCTTTCCCTAAAGAGACTGATAAGTTCAGAATTGATCCAAGGGAGATGTTGACCTTTGACCTTAACCGATCTCACAGGTGCATGTTTGTTCATGACATCAGTGAGGTCTTTATGCAGAAAATCCCAAGCATCTTGTACAAAAGGTATTAGTTGAAATCTGTCCCAATTAAGGGCAACAACATCATTAATAAATAAATCATCATTCCATTTTTTATATTTTCTGATTTTGACTAGTTTTGGAGGTAGTTTAATTAATTTGATTTTCCATACGCAATAAACAATTGAATGATCGCTGAAGCAATCCGACATGACACCAGCTTTTAAGATTCTGTCAGGGTGTGACACCAGTATCCAGTCAAGCAGAGATTGGGTTCTAAGAGTGATATGAGTTGGCTCATTAATTAGCTGTTTAACATTTAGACTACTGAAAAGTTTTTTCTCTCTATCAGATGATTTATCCAACCAATTTTTGTTGAAATCACCAAGCAAGATTATTTCATTTCCGCAGGAAATGGAGTTGATAGTGTCAATTATATGGTTAAAAGACTCAGCAGGTGAAGAAGGTGACCTATCGATGCTACCAATAGTTAAGCATTTATTTTCATGAAAAATAATTTTAAGAAAAATGCATTCAAAATGTAGAGGCTCTATAGAAGTAGCAATTAGCTCAGTCACAAGGTCAGAGGAGACATAAATAGCCACACCTCCACCCCTGCTGCATCTATCGGTTCTGTAAAGCAGATAATTTGTGATTTGTAGTTCACTATCGGAAATGTTACTATTAAGCCAAGTTTCAGAGAGTGTGATGATTTTAGGTTTATGTAGAACAACCCATATCCGAAGTAAATCAATGTTGGGCAATAGGCTCCTGATATTCAAATGAAGGATTTGTATACCCTTTAATTCATCCAGTCTGGAAATAATAGCAAATAATGTTCCTGTCACTTGTTACGCATACATGTGATTCATGATTGTAAAGATTGCTAGATTCAACCATGAATGTAAAACAGACATACAAAACATTCAAACACAAAAAGAAAAATACAGAAAAACACAAAACAACCTTTAAGAAGGCCCAGCAGCCCTGGACCCCAAATCCCAGAGTATTACCATGAATAAACTTAAACATAAACATAATAAATAATTACACAGAGCTCAGTCTGCATTACGAAGAGGATAAAGAAGTCATAGCTCAAAGAAATTCATCCGAACGAACACAAACATTATTTAACAATAACAGCCACTCGGGGCAGTATTGCAATAGTAGTGGGCTCTAACGTGCCAAAGAAGAAGAAGTGACGTCAACGTCACTGTAAAATGTAAACAAACAACACAACTGAAAGAGCCAGGCGGGTGCCCACCTGTTATATGAAGATATAATAAACACAAAAGAGAGTGTCAACAACATCTCAGCAGTCATGACACGTCACGTGAACAGGTCTCTGTTTTTAGAGAAGATGAGAAAAATAAAAAACAAGAGAAGAGAAGAGAGGAAACCAAGGAGAAAGTCACTTAGCTGCACCATCGAAGTGGATCAACATGCTACCATTAGCAGCAGCCTCATCTCTAGGGATGTTCGTCACCCAGGAGAGTTTGAGGTAGACATGAAGACTGCCTCTTTTGTGCCTCTTTTTGTGGGTAGAGAAGCGTTGTTGTGTGCCATCAACAACAACGCAGAGGGTGCACGGGTAGAGGAGAAAGTACTTCATGTTGAGTTCAGGAGCTGCGGGATGAGCCGAGACATGAAGCCGATAATGTCACTGCCTTCAGCGGACTCCTGGATTCCTACGAAGCGAAGGTTAGAACGTCGGCTCCGGTTCTCCAAGTCATCAACTTTAGACATTAGGAAGGAGTTGTCTTTCTCAATTTATAAAATAAGATTCTTTTAACAAAGTGCATGAAAACACTTGAGCAGACTCGGCACTAACACAACAAGTGAACATCCACGTCAGAACAAATTGTCTATTCCATGAGCTTGCACTTGAGGCTCTGGATCTTTTTGAGCAGCTTGGCTCCATCAAGCTCCAAAAACAGTTTTTGGAATACCTCGAATGTATATTTCAGCTTTTTGGGGTATTCCAGGTTGAGGGCGTAGATGAATCCCATCAACTGTGCACAGGCCTTTGTTTCGTTTCCACACAAAGTCAACACTCTTTCTCCCTCTATGACAATGGACATATCTGCTGGTCTCCCGTCCCTGGCATCATGGATAACAACACCTTCATTGTTGGGTCCATGATGTTCTCATGCTCGTCCTCCATTTAAAAAACCAAACAAAGCATATTCACTTTAAATTAGGCATATTAACAAGAAGCTAGTATACAATATAGGCTTTGTGGTCTAGCCATTAATCTTATTTTAATAAAACCAGGGTTTGACTTTTTTTAAATGATTTGAAAAAACGAGTGGCACCGATTAAAAACAAAAAAAGGTCTGACTAATACATGTTTTTCTAAAAACAATAAGATGTTTACAGATGTACAGCAATACATTGCATATTTATTTGTTAGGTGTCAGGTGGTTCATCACAGAAATTAAACAATGGTATCAGAGCAACCTCCGAAATAACTCCGTTAAAATCTTGAAGTGATCAGTCTTTAATGACATACCTGGCTGTCGTGAAAAAGGTCTTCTTGGCGATCCCCAAGGTCTTCAATCAGGCACCTGACCACTGCATTCCTTCTTTTTCCAATACTCTGGGCCTGTGAGGAAATGCATTTTAGTGAGAAGACTTATTTCTGCATTTTCATATTCTTGAGAGAAAAATGTAAATAAATGTACCTCATAAATTGTGCTCAGGAGAGGGAGCATCCTGGAGCCAGCATCTCCTCCTTTGGCACGCATCAGCTGGAGCAGACGTGGTGTGTACCCATCCAGTTTCCGCATGAATGTCTCTTCAAGTGAAAGGGTTGTAATACGTCGGAACTCCTCCTTGATCTAATAAAAAGCATAGGGGACAACACTCATTACTCACGACTCTGACATTGACAACAGTGAGTTGAAATGACCATGGTGAAAACATTTTAAATAAACTTAACGTTCTCACCTGAGCCTCATTGAATAGACCAGGCCATCTCTCCTTGAACACACTGACACGTGGGCTGAGGGTCACCACCTCCACTCTACGAATGGAGAAGGTTTTATACATTTTCTCCCTGATTATTCTTGCGTTGTTCCTCTTCTTTGCTTCATCAATTAGGTCCAGCCTCTCCTTCTCCAACGTGTCCTCATCTTCTCCGATGGGATGTTGAGGGAGATCATTTACCTCCGCTTTCTTTGGTCTTTTAACATCTTTGGCTGGGGCAGCATCAACCGCCTGCTTTCTCTTTAAAGTGTTAACTTCAATTTCAGGAAAGGCATACTTTCGGGATTTTAGCTTGGCACGGTAGTTGTGCATCTTATATTTTAAGCGTTGTTGCCACCCATACATCCCGAAAAGGACCCTGGCTCTTTAAGGCATGGAAACTTTTCAACCAGGGTGCCAGCCACAGAGGATATCTGCAGTGTTGAGGGGTAGGCTGTGTACGAGAATATAGCTTTCGCAAGGTCTTGCATTATTGCCGATTTAATACTTGCATCACTGAAATGTATTCCAGAGTCATGGTGTATCTTGTTTGCCTCTGCAAGGATAAGTTCAACATCACGTGAAAACTGTGGCACTTGAAATGACACTGGCCATGGTGCAGAGCGGCATGACTCAGGAAACATACTTGAGCCTTGTGAGCTTGTCGAGGCCAGAGAGGTATCCGCTTCACTATCATCCACAGGAATAGGGTCTGCTTCACTTGTATCCCCAGGGAAGATGTCCACTGAACTTGTGCAGAGAACTTGTGCAGAGGACGGTCCAGACTCTACTGGAAGCATGTTCAGAGTGATAAGAGGTTCTTTTCTTACTAATTTTACAGTGGCCTTGTCATACAGATCAGCTGATGAGATGACACTGAAGAATTGGTTTCCAAAATCTTTGTCTTCATACAGTAGTGCAAATTCCCCATTTAACTGAAATGTGTCAGTGATAATCGAGATAAGATCTTCTATGGAATTAGGGATTCCTGAATGTCATGCTCTTCGACGATGACTCACAACTGGACTGACATTGTTGTGTGGAAAATCTGTCGAGTTTAGCTGTAGAGGGAGAAAAGAAGAAATTACAGTTTGTTAAAATGTGATGTTCAATTGCATTATACAACACATGGTTTATAGAGCACAATATCAGAAAAAATAATGATGGTGTTTAAAGTGTGAAACCTACTCTGATGTGCAAATGAAGTGTTTCAGGGAAACCATTCGACCTTCTGCTGTGTTGTATGCAGCCAAGGGGTAGGCATCTTCCATTTCTTCATGCTGAATGATTGTGATATCTCCTGTGAGCTCTACTTTGTAGCTCCTAAAGTGCTCATGGTACCACCCACTAAGCAACCTCAGAACAAAGATAGGGCTTTCGTGCACAATAAGTATTTGAAGTATTTCTCCAAAGTCAGGCAATCCACCCGTTGATCCAAAAGGCAAAAACATCCCAACACAATAGGTGGTGCCTAAAATTGAGACCTTGTTTGTCATGTTCACAGTCACTGCCTTGGGAAACTTTTTTCAATAGCCTCCTTAATGCGGTCTTTCAGAACCTCTACTGCTACCCGAGTCATTTGAGAAACAGACAGTGTAGGGCAGGGGTGGCCAACCAGTCAGAGGTTAAGAGCCACATTTTTTCTATGTTACTGCAAAGAGCCACATCAAACACACAGTCACTGATACCGCTTGTTTCGTTTTTTTTGTTTTCTGGAGACAAGATTTCAACCACGTCACTGATGCATCTTTGTGGCATTGGGATATCTTTTTTTTAAATCCTCTGGAGCAGAGAGAGGAGCTGTGGATTATTGTTATTGATTAATGCATCAGTGTTTCTTAAGGTCAAAAACACTAAACTCACAACTTTAAATGAAAGCGTTTAGTTTATGTAATTAAAGAGCACATGTTCAATGTGAAAAGTGACAGTAGTTATAGATTATTTGCAATTTGGTGCTATATATATTTAAAAAAAAAATAATATATATTTTTTAAACACCTTGAATTTCAGGAGGGGCGCTGCGCCCCGCCAACGGAGCCCCGCGCCCCTCCAAAACAATGGTAGGGGAAACACTGGATAGTGTTTAATCAACGATAGGTTTCCCCCCCCTCAAAGGTGATTGGTTCACTGCATCGCAGGTATTATTTTGATTGGCTCTTGGGCCACATCAAAATTAGACGCGCTGTCATCCTCTCATACTGACACCTGACACCACACATACACACCGGGAGCCGGGACGAAAGTAACACGGGACGAAAGTAACACGGGACGAAAGTAACACGGGACGAATGTAACGGAGCGATTTTATCCGAGCCCAAACAACTTTGACCGGCCAAATTATGTTAATACTTAACAGACCTACTAAATATCAGGTTTAACTGTCAGGAGTAGCTAGTGTTGTCACAATACCAACATTTTGGTTTCGATACCAAGTCAAGAATTGCGATTCCGATTCTTTTTCGATACTTTTCTTAAAAAAAGGGAAACAGTCTTAAATGTAATTATTGTGCTTTATTTCACACCAGATCCATAACCATAACACAAACTTTTAAACAATGAGTACAATAAATAAAATAAATGACAAGATTTCCTATTAAATAAAATGAATTAATGTCTTACAGACAGGCCTCGTGGTGTCCGTAGGCTTGCCCTCACTGTCAGAGATATAGCTCAAATACTTCCAAATTTCGCTTCTGGCGTCTTTTTTGTCAACAAGCCGAGGCGCAGCGGCAGTTGCACTCCCACTTGCAGCCATGCTTCTCGTTTTCTCACATGCTCTGGCAGCTAGCGCGTGCCCGAGAGAGGGGAGGCACTTGAGCGTGCTTGAGAGGGGAGGGACTGCAGGCACGGCTGCAGTGCAGGGAGTGGAAGCAGAGCGCTGAACACACACGGCTCTTATTAAAACGGCGCTTTCTCACCGGAGTACTTTTCCCCGTCATTCTTAAAGTACCGATACTAATGAAACGGAGGAATCGTAAAGTTTTTAATGGCAGGGTATCGCGGTACCTTTCAAGTATCGGTACACTGTGCAACACTAGTCAGGAGTCAGTGTCTCTCCCCCAAACTCACACATATACAATTCGATATGAACTGAAGAGCCGCATGAAACTAGGCAAAGAGCCGCGGGTTGGCCACCCCTGGTGTAGGGCTATGAATATTATCATCATGGATGTGATATGCAATCATTGACTGGTGTTTTCTTGCCAATGTCATCAGAATGTTTCGGAAAGATCCAGTCTGTCTCACAATCCTTTTAAAGAATCTGTGTTTGGCTTCGAAACGCATCGTCCAAAGAGCCACAAGTGGTCCAAAAGCAGTTGTTAGCCATGGATAATGTTTGAGGAAGTGATGCTTAGGTTTTAATGTCTCCTCTGGAAAGACCTCCAAATACCTGCAACGGTGCTCGCTGATCTTGCTTTCCAGGTATCCCAGTGACTCAACTGTATGGACAGGAGCCATGACAAGTTCAACAACATCTTTAACGTTCATCAAAACTTGCCACGCAGTGTCATCTTCTGGTACTTTGTCTCCGACCATAAAAGGTACCATCCGCAGCAAGCACCAGTTTTCATGTGCATTGCCTCCTACACTCTTATGTGCTGCAAAGGTTATGGGTATTGCTTGTGGAGAGTTGGTTTTGTCATTCCATTTGTAAGGAAACTGACGAATGGGACAGTTAAGCTCAACAAGAGAAAAGTATTTCTTCTTTTTTATAAAAACATTGAGACTAGGGTTGGGTACCGAGAACCGGTTCCAACATTTCGATTCCAACGGCATCATTTAGAAATGTTAATTTCGGTTCCGCTTTTCGATGCCTGAGGAAATGTTTCTCGCCGCTCTCCGTAGCCTACTGTATGACTGCGGCGGGGCGGGAAATGTAGCGTTGTACCTACACTTCCTACAGCGTAACCTGGGACCAGGGCCTGCCCGTCGCACTGGCGTTATAGATGTTCGCCTAGGGCGCCAGATCTGTGGAGGCGCTGCGCTGACAGCTCTGGGAGGAAAAAAAAATGTTTTGACCGTTGGTGCTCATCCTAATTTTCGGCCTTGATGTAACAATATTCATAATTAAGTAAATGTAACACCCTTTTCTTCCCGGTTACACTTTTCATTTGCCCTGTACGATGGGCGCTATAAGTGATGAAAATGGGGGATGTTGGCTTAACTGGCACCCGCAGCTCACAGCCAAAGTGCGAGTGAGCGTGGGAGCGAGCGAGGGAGAGAGGGAGGGTGCACTGGTACCAGCGCTGTTGTTATTAGCATCTGGTGTTAGCTGCACTAACGGAAGAAGATGTTTCTACAATAATGTGGAGGGAGAGTCCTCTCCAGTCAGACTGAGAGGCTGATAACTACAGCTCAGTGAGGTAAAGGACTCTGAGTGTTTAGATAGTTCACTTTAGTCTAAGTTATCTCAGTGGGTCTCAAACGTTTTGATCACAATTTATGTAAGCACATATTTCCAAGGCACTCCTTTATAATTATTGGGATAAAACAGGTTTGAAATCATTTCAATGTATACTATAGGACAGTAAACCAGACGTATCGTTTTAAACTGGAGAGATAAAAAAATATGCATAAATAAAATAGTAAAATAAGATATGAATGAACAACAAAAATAAAATACGTTACATGTATTTGTTATTGGCTATGATAGGTTATTGGTTATGTTCACATACTTATTTAATTATTAAAATGTAAACCGATCTTTTTCATATGGGTGTTTAGAGTTGTACCCCCTAGATCTAGTCTCTAGTCATTCTGCTTAAAGTGCACCAGATTGAAGCATTTTACTTTAAAACTTTCAAGCATTTCTTCCCGGTATGCCCGAGAAGGCAGATATGCTTGTTTTCCTCAACAAGAACTGTTCTTTAAAAGTTGGACTGTTGCACTGTTGTAGCTTCAGTGGCTCTCAGGTTACAGTTACATAGCAGTGAATATAAACAGACTGATTAATGTGAATATTACTGTAAACTAACCTGTGTAAAAGTTTCTCGAATAAATGTAATTTTTTTTGGTGGAAGAAGCATGTATCATTTTTTTTACCCTGCCCCTCAAAGAATCGGAATTGAGAACCGTTAAGAACCGGAATCGAAAAGTAGAATCGGAATCGGAATCAGAATCGTGGAAATTCAAACGATACCCAACCCTAATTGAGACACAGGGCCAGTTCCAGTTACAATTCCCTCAAGCAAATCATGCAAAGCATCTGGGGGGTAGCCTGATGTGGCATGAAAGTGACTTAATCTGACTGAGATTGGACACTGTCTTTTTACACCAAGATGATGAGCTTGAGCCGTGTCAGACAATGCAGCTGTACAGTGTTCGGTGTAGTTTAACTTGGTCCATCCATCCATCTTCTCCCGCTTATCCGTGGTCGGGTCGCGGGGGTAGCAGTTCCAGCAGAGAGCCCCAAACTTTCTTTTCCCTGGCGACGTCAACCAGCTCTGACTGGGGGATCCCAAGGCGCTCCCAGGCCAGCGAAGAGATATAATCCCTCCACCTGGTCCTAGGTCTACCTGGAAGAAGAAAAAGTCCTGGGGCCTCATTTATAACGCTGTGCGTAGGATTCACGTGGGAAGGTTGCTTACGTAGTAGAAATCCAAAAAATAGGTACAGACATTTTCCGACATTTTCCGATTCACCAAACATTGCGTACCGGCGAGGAAAGTGCGTACGGCACTTCCTACGCCGGTTTCCCTTTATAAATCACAATCGACTCGAAATGCGGTGCAGCTTTTGCGGGCTTCACGTAACGCCCATATTTGCCTATAAATAGTCAAAGAAACGCCCATTCATTAATTCATTCATTTTGACTGACTGCATGAAGAAGATAGCAGGAAATGACGACAGAACAGCTAAAAAAGACATCTCACACCGTGTCAGATTTTGGTTATTTTGGGGAGGTGGAGATAAATCATATTGTTTGGTGGATGCAGTTTGAACCAGAGTAGCAGCATGGAGGTTGGATCGTCACCAAAATAAATAAAGAAGTGGTCCGAAAAAGGTTAATGACAAAAAAAATACACATAACCTATAACCTTCCTCAGTGTGTTTGTACCGGGGACAGGAGACACCCCCTTGATGAGAAACTGTAAGAAATGATCGGGGAATCCCTCCGGAGTGGAGTCATGACGACTGGATCTGAATTATTGTTTTGTATTTGGTGGTTTGTGTTCCAGCTTTCGATCAGCTGTGCGCAGCGTCTCCTGCAGCCTGTGCATCTCAACCCCCCCCCCCTCCCCCAACTACTCTATATCCACCAGTTAAAGGAAATACAACTAATGTGCTGTGTTATATTAGCTGTACAATTTACCACATATGGTGTTCTTAGTTTCCATCAGTGGCGAACCGTGTCTATCACAACTGGACCTTCTGTAGACACACCCGCCCCCAGCCGCCGCCGCCCCCCCCCCCTCCCCCTCTGCGGCATTATAATATCTGTCTTTTCACTGAATTGTCGTCTTGAAAAGGGTACTCACAACAATTCCGCAACAACTTCATCTTCACCTGTTGCACTTGTCATTTCAACGTTAAAAACAATAAAACGGCATGAATTGCTTCGTTGCATTCGTTCTAGATCCTCTGTCTCGAGCCAGTTAACTAGCGGGCCTTCTAGAGTACCCTGGAACCGAGGGAAACTCTGAAAGAACACGCCCATTGGCTTCAAATCAATATATGATTGGTTGATCAAACTGTCAGTCCAAACATACGCTCTCATTCAGTGCAACGGCCAGGGCATTCTATCAAGGATGTAGAATACCTTGGTTGAAGGAGATTCTACCCAGATACCCAGAACAAGATCTGATTGGTTGCTTTATTTTCTAACACAAAACCACTGAAATGCGTAGTGCATGGTCCGAGAAGGACAAACAAATCAACGTAACACTGTAATATTACAGATCAACAACACAGATACGATTCTCATTTATTCATTTTATATACATTTCATTACATCTTATTTATATAATTAAATCGATTTTTTGTTTGTTTTATCTGAGTGTTCCTGGGTATTCTCTGAATACCTTGAAGGCCCTGACGGTTCGCCACTGGTTTCCATACCTCCTGTGTTTTACGAGCGACTTATCAAGTCTTGGCAAACGGCACAAAACACGATTAAACATGATAGTATAAAACCATGCTCGTATCTACAACCTATAGAAATGCAAAACGGCGTCAGTTTAGACGTAATTCTGTCCTCCTGCTTACCGCATCATTTATGAGAAAACATTTCATAACATTAACACAACATATTCGAGAAGGTTTTAAATAACATCCGTATTTATTTATTTCTCCAAGTTATGTTTTTGTGTGCACTGAGGAGTCTCAAACAGGCGTTTGTTTAATCATTTTAAGATTGGCTTTAATCAATTTGTGAAAATGAATTCTTCATATATGATAAATGAGAGGTAACATTTTATTTATGGTATTATTTCCACATATTTCTCTCCATTCTTCCTTCTGCCAACGGTGTCGCAGTTTCTCGTCTCCCGTTTTTGTGCTTAGTGCGTACGCATGGGTTAGAGTTTGCGTGGAGGACCGCACATTTTCCCGTCAAGTTAGTATTTTATAAATCGCAAACATTGCGTAGAAACTGGCGTACGCCATTTTGTGTGCGTATATCCCTTTATAAATGAGGCCCCTGCTCTTACTTCATGCTCCTGGATCTGTGAACGCTCTCCGAGGCAAAAGCGACAATAGTGCAAGGAGGAAAAGCTTTCAACGAACCCAGCAAGGGAGTGAGCTCCAAGATTGTCAGCCACTACTGAAAATACAGTACATTTGACTACTTTTCCCAGACTTGGCACAAATGCACCATCATCTTCAAATGATTTCAAATCTCTTAGCAGTGGCTCCAACACTTTCGAGTATCTGTATTGCTTAACATCATCTACCTTACAAAGAATGGCAAGGTAAATAGAAGTTAGAGTAGATCGCAAGGTAGCAGGAATGTCTGCAAACACCCAGTATACAGCTGTGACTTTATGCTTCTTGCGGGAAGTCCCCAGAGGGTTGCATACTTCAAAGTCATCTATGTAGAGAATCAATGGAAATGTAAGATCATCCCCAGATAAAAAGCTGTTTTGTCTGTGGTAAAATCCATCATGCAATGATTTGTATCCAGAAGAGACATTAGATTGAGTTTTATTCTGCAATATTGTGTCTTGAATGTGTTTGTTGTCCAAAAGCTGTGACAATAACGAAAGAATAGGTACATACTGGAAGGTATTTTTTGCCCTACAGTCAAATATGTACTCAACTGGCTCAGTCAGTGAAAGGTGCGTCTTGAAAAACTGATCTCTCCTATAGTGTGTGCTTAAAGGCCCATCCAACCCGAAAGCAACAGCTAAAGGGTTTAGCTGGCAAAGATCATCTACTAGTTCTGAAACCATCGCATTTTCAAAAGCACAGCCATGCTTCCTCAAAGTGCTCAGTATTATGTCTCTAATAACTGGGCCAGATGCAGATGATGTCAGGAAATCAAGTTCCTCTACTAGTTCATCTAGGCATGTATTTGGCACATTGAAAATACATTCCAATTTAAGGAGGAGCAAACCTAATCTCTTGATTATAGTTTTCTTTAAGTCCTCATCCTCCTTAAGAACAGAGTCACAACGGTCTTCAGTTTCCAAAAAGTCCCTTTCTTCACATGCTTGGCTTTGGTATGCATGAAAAACGGTGGTCTTAAAATCGTCCAGTGAATGAGGATTGTGTTTCCTGCTTTTGTGACTGTGGAATGTAGTGTATACATTTGTCTTGTAATCACAGTCTCTAAAGACACAAGACACAGTCTCATACTTCTTAAGGTGGGAACCAAGGTGTTCAAAATATTGTCTCTCAGTGTTGAAATAGCATGATTTACACACTAGACATGTGAAAGAGAGGAGCTGGCCAGGCTCAGTGGTCTGTGGGTGATACCTAGACAAATGTGTCCGTAATGCACCACATGTCCTAAAGGTGCAGGGGCAATCTGAATGGAGACAGGGAATAGACTGGTTTCGACCAAAATGTCCATGTTGTAATCGATAGTGTTTGAATAGGTCCAATCGTTTTGATGATGTAAAGCTACATATTTTACACAACCAATTCATTTGTAATAAAGTGACAAATTAAATCCCTCAGAATTTCTCTGTTTACATTTCAGTTCAGGTGCCTAAAGTTCATGGATCTGTGGATCATGGATGTGTATACCTGAAAGTTTCTCCGATGCTTATCAAAAAGGTTTCAAATGAATCCAACTGTGGAAGAAACAGAAGAAAATCAGAAATTCAAGAATATAAAGACATAAAGTACATACAAAAGTTTAATAAAAAAGGTTTTTCCCCCCCAGATGCTTCACCACATCTTCTCTTCTCAGGCAACGTTTTGTTTCATACAGATGAAGCGCTCCATTTCAGACGCGTACCCGTGCGGGTCCGTGATCGGCACGGGGTGGGCCCCGCAGGACTTGAAACGCCCCCTTGATAAATACATTTAATTATAATGAAACCAGCTGCAATGGATCATGGATCCACCAGGGGGAGCCCTGATTAAAAAGCTGCCACACTGGAGCTCATGTGAAATAAACAGCTGATCTACAGGTATCTGATATAGCGGATATTTGTTAAGATCCATATGTCACGGATAGGATCATATTCTGTGCTAAATAAGAGACATGTAATCATTTACTAAACATCACCATGTTTTTATTTAACAAAATAATGTTTAATTCACGTTGGCGTAAGTACAAAACCATCGCTATGTTTTTAGATCAGGAAATGCATCCAGGCTCAAACAAACGATTTTCAATAATCATCCTCACGATCATTTAATGTATCATATGTTCGCGAGTTGAAATGAATGCACTAATACATGTAGGGCAATTCACCCTACATTTAATCATTCAAACAAAAATTATATTTTGTTTATTTTTAATGAAATAAATGTGGTTTAATCCATTATGAAATTAATATCTATATATTTTATACTATACTTGTACTGCTTACCGTTTTCATACTTTATATATCTTACCATATTCACAAACTGTTCATACTGTTCATACTGCTCACAGGCTGATACAGTATCTAGTGTATTCATACCCCTCCTCACTGTTTATTCATCATTCAATTCATTCTATATTTTATTCTGTAGATTGTGTACATTACTTTTCACTTTACTGCTTGCTGCACCTGGTTAGAAGCTAAACTGCATTTCATTGTCTCAGTACCTGTAATCTGTGCAATAACAATAAAGTAGAATCTAATCTTGAGCAGGAACTAATGTAGGCTATTTACTTAGTACATATCTGACATTAACGATTAAACACATTTGTGCATTCTTTATGAATGCAAACCGAGTCAAGCCGACTCCGGAGGAAATCATATTTCGTTTATTTTTAACGAAATAAATGTGATTTAATCCACATAATTTACTGTGTTAATTGTTTACTGTAGTATTGTTTAACTTGAAGGTGCCTGATGTGAACATTTCCAGAATGTATTGTCTTGACTTTTTAAATGCCTCTGTGATGTGCTGCTACCCATTTTCCCCCCGGGATAATAAACGAATACTATATATTGAAGGTCTATTGAATGGCCTTTGTATGTATACAGTACAGTCTAGCCCAGGGGTCTTCAACTAAAATTCAACGAGGTCCAGTTAGAGAAAATGTCCCCATGCAAAGGTCCGGAACATCAAAATGTCTAACTTGCTTTATGAATTAGTGTGATATATATTGAAGTAGCTGCAGCTTTATCAACGTCTGCATGTAATCAACAACTGACTGCCAATCAAATAAAGAAAGTACAATTCAAAAACAACAATATTTATTGTCAATTAACATTACTTAAATACTGTGGATATGTGTAATGTTCCTCTCGGGCTGCATTTACGAATAAAATAGAGAAAATAAATAAAATAGCTTTTGAAAATATGTGCATCTTAAAAGTGCTTAATTTTAGATAAATAAAATAAAGTGCAGCAGCAGCTTGAGTTTCCCTTTTTCTTTGTTAACCGTTTCACATCATGACTTAACAGTTTCAGCCGATTATAGAACAATATCAGTCTTTACACATTCAATTGAACAGTTTTAAAGTTTCTCTTTCTTTCCCTCTTATATTGCAGTCCCTCTCTCACTTTGTTTTAAATTCAGTGTGAGAATTGAGCTGGAGCTTGTCCTGCCAGGAGTTTGTAAATCTGGGCTGAAATGGTGTCAGGGCCATTCTCATACACATGCAGGTGCTCATTGGTTTCAGTGATGCAAACACAGGTATGGTGAAAAAAGAGAGAACTATTCGAAGCAGAAAAAAAAACAGCGTAATATACCATCTGACAAAGGCCTGTGCTATAATGCTTCAATTAACTGCTATTCTTTATAATATACTCAGATCAATAGGAGTCTTTAAGTTAAAAATCAAGGGTTTTTATTATTATTTACTGCTTAAAAATACTAAAATCACAGCCCATTCATTTGGCCTTTCTTTCATGCTGTGCAAAGAAAAAGCAACCTCTTAATCCAGATATCTCACCATCACTCACGCATGCATGCATGTGCACGGTGTGGCATGAACACCAAAACCGAAAGATATGGACACAAGATGTGTGCAAATGTATTTAGTATCCTATCCATGTGAACATGATTTAAGTGGGGGGGGGACCTAACCTCCTCTAGGGGGGTCCGGGGGCATGCTCCCCCGGGAAGGTTTTTTTAAATATTGAAGTTAAAAGCATCAATCTGGTGCACTTTGAGAGCAACATTAAGAGATCTATGGATACATCTTTCAACACCCATATGAAACAGAACTGTAAGCAGATTTTTCTTTTTGGATATTTTACAAATCACTCCCCTTTTAAACTCTATTCTTGTTATTTTTAACAACTTTTTTGTTACTGTCATATAGTATTTTATACCTGTTTTTCATTTAGTCTCATTAATAACTATAAAGATCATATCAAGGTGTGCCTTAACCTCACTGAGCTGAGGTTATTTGAGCCTCTCAGGAGAGAGCTCTCTTCCACCTGGTTGTAGAAAAGCTCTTTAAATTCGTTAGCATAGCTAGCTAACCAGATGCTAATAACAACAGATCGCCACTGTGCTTACAACTAAAGACACAGCCACGCAAACACTGCGGCATGTGTACGGCTCCTTATGGGTACTGCAATATTTTAAGGGCTGGAGCGGCGTTCCGGTGCTCAGCACTCCTTTCAGACGAGACATATACCACGTGAAGACACGTTACGCTCGTGTTGTGTTCATGGAACCTGTCCTTGGCCAGGAAAAACAGGTACTCGCTTGTTTAATTATTTTTGCGGTCTAGATTTCTTCTTCTTTTTTGAAGTGAGAAGTTGTCCATCAGTCGGACTGACGGACGGACTCCCTCCCCCCCACCCCCAAAACGAAAACTCTTCGGTTCTCCACGAATTACGCAAGTCACCCAAATCAGCGTTAAAAAAGCGGGAGGTACCGAAAAATCCCCTATTAATGTATTGATTATAGCTCCGGGTCCGTATAGGTCGGCATCTGGGTCCGGATCCGGACCGCAGTCCTCCTGTTGCCGACCCCTGGTCTAGCCCAACCATTTACACCTTCCTTTTTTCCCGTCAAGAGTTTGAATTGGAGAAAGGTAATCGATGGTGCTTTTAAAGCCTATTGCATAATAACCGTGTGATTTATATTGCTTTTCAAATGCATGTGGCCACCCAATTACACTGCTCTTCCCGTCAAGAATACTGTATGAATAGAACTTAGTTAGATCACTTTACATTTCTGCGAATGAATTTTTAATCACACACGTCTCCCCTCCCCGAAAATAAAAAGAGGAAACTATTTTCAAGTTAAGTTAAGTTTTCACTGAAAAGTCTATGTTAAAAAGCCTCAATCACCTTAATTCATACAATAAAAACAAAAGCACATTGGCTGATTTTGGATCCCCTCACTAGCCTACTTTAATTAAATGTTTGATAAGTGCATGCAGATCACAGTACAGCTCAAGAATACTGTATGAATAGAACTTAGTTAGATCACTTTACATTTCTGCGAATGAATTTTTAATCACACACGTCTCCCCACGTCTCCCTGTCCCGAAAATAATTAAGAAAATAAAAAGAGGAAACAATTTTCAAGTTCAGTTTTCACCGTTTTATTTAAAATAACTGACATAACAGACACCATACTGTAGGCCTATCTGCTGCGGCAACCAGGACGAGCTATTTCGGGATCTGTTTTTCGGGGGCTCCTCAGTCTCTCGTTTACCCGGGTCCTGATATCATGCCACTGGTCAATGTTCAGATTTGGGAACCGATTGGAAACATAGGACTCAATCTTTTGCTTCACATTGAGGGGAAGAGGCATTTTTCCATTGGTCCCAGTCCAGTTGGTTATTTTCACCATTCTCCCATATGTTACAAATGGCGTTATGGCCATGAACATATTAGCAGCATAGATCTCAGGGCGATGCTGTCCCTTAAAAAAGCTGTCCTGATAAAAACGTTCCTCTCGTTCTGAGGAAACAGCCCTGGTGGGTTCATCAGGAGTGACCGCCGACCCTGGAGTGACCGCCGACCCTGGAGTGACCACTGGCACTGGAATGACCGGTGGCAATGGTGTTGCCGCCAACACCAGTATGGGAGTGAACAGGGTTGTCGCTTCTGGCTCCAGAGGCTGTGGGTCTGCTTCGCCCACATGGTACCCAAACAGTCTTCGCCTGGGTTGGTAGAGGCTGGTGTCCAGCTGCGTGTCCAGCTGTTCCTGCTGTGCTGGCGCATCCACCGACTCCAGAGGGTTAATACTCTATCTACCAACCACATATTCAGCAACACAAGTACCTAAGAAGCAAATGTGAACTCACACTATAATTCCAGTCCAGTCTGCCCCCACAAAACAAATGTCAAAGATACGCCACATCAGCTCTGCCATTTTGCCACACCCTGACCTTAGCAGGCGAGCAAACAAACCGCCCAAAATCACACACAGCCAGAACTCTCCAACTCAACAACAGGCAAAACATGTTCAAAACCCCTGTGCGAAGAATAGTCACAACGTTGATCCTGGAAAACCCCACTCCGAGACAGAGACAGAGAAGGCTCGGACATAGATGGGATTCCCATGACCACAGCAGAGCCATCGTCCAGAGACAACTCAGGATCTGATTCGGCCACAACACATGCGCTCTTGCAGGACGAAGGAGCGTAGGATCCGGTGTCCCTCAAGATTTTAATTGGGACTTTCACATCACTATTGACCAATGAACAAAACCATCAGGGGCATAAAATGCTAAAACATTGGGGCTACAGAAGTGAGATTTAGGCACCTCAGAACCAAAACAGCCTTTTATAGGGGCAGTGGATGCAGCAGGCCTAACACCACTTATCACTCTCCTGTTTCTAGCTCTTAGAACAGGACAGTCTGCCTTCCAATGTCCTTCCTAATGACAATAGTTAGTCATTCACATTTCCAAACTCTTGAGTTAAAAAAACCCGCTGGCTTTGAACGCGTCTAAGATGAAACAGCAGCAGAACCATTACCTCTCTCGCCACTGGGAAACACAGAGCACTCTCTGAAATTGCTCTTATAGAGCAACACAAACTCATCGGCTGCCACAGCAGCCTTAGCAGCAGAAGTGACCTTTTGTTTTGTTATGTATGTGGCAATGCGATCTGTAAGAACATTTTTTAACAGTTCTATAATTAGTCCACACAAATCATCAAAAGAAGTGATATCAAGAACATTTAACCAATGCTTAAAATGAATACACAAATCCCTCGCCATCTTCTCCATATACGTTTGACCTTGTTTTTGCTCAAAGGACCTAAAACGCTGACGATAGGCCTCTGGCACCAGTTAATATGCTCTAAGCACAGCAGATTGTATTCTACCATAGCTTGAACTATCCAGACTTAAAGAGGAATATGCGGAATGTGCTCTTCCTGTGAGAACACACTGAAGCATCAGAGCGCAGTCTGCATCGGGCCAATCTCTAGCCTTGGCTACACGTTCAAATAATACGAAAAACGTGTCAGGATCACTTTCATTTTTTTTTCTCATACATAATTCTGTCATGATCCAGGTGCAACGTTAACATTTCTTTCTGCTGCTCAAAAGAAAGTGCACTAGACTGAAAAGTAGGCTTTGAAAAAACCTCCCCTTTCTCTGCAGGAAAAACTCTCATCTCAATCAATCTCGATATTATAGAGTCTTTGATGTTTTCTTTCACCCTTTTGTCACCCAAAATAGACACAGAAAAATGCTCAGCAATCAAGAGCAACTGATCTTTTGTGAAAGTGCCAAGAGACTCCTGAGATGGAGCTTCAATGAATGCCTCTATCTCAGACATGTTATTTTAAGATGATAACTCACAGGAGCACAGCACCCGACCTTTAAACTGAAAAAGGACCGGAGAGACGCCACAGCGTTTATTATGCGCACAAAGTGGAATAATACACAATTTTGATTGGAGTTTCCCCGCTAACTACTCACCCTCCCACTGACTAATCTCTCGCCTAGTCTTCATGCGGTTACTTGTGGTGGGTATTTATGCACTGGAGACCACTGACACAGCAAAGCGACTAGCAGGCTAGCAACCCTGCTGAAACCACGGCCATGCTCCCAAGCCGAAGCTTCACCCACTTTCGATGCAACACTACACACCCAGCTCAACGATCCCAAGGGGAACGCCGCTAAAACCTACAAGGGAAAACTCTGCACCGCTCCACACACAACGAACCAACAAACAAACAGCTAAGAACAACTGGCAAACTCTCTCCTCAAATGTAATACAAAACAAACCAAAGCCTCGCAAAGTAATTTAATCAACCCAAACAACGATATAAAATATAGTGTCCTTACCACAAGCGGCGTAATGAGCAGAAACAAAAGAGCCGGCCGCACTGTTTGCACCCGCAACAAACTTTTACGCACACGCGCACCAACTTCCTAACACGACTCACACATACGGCAGGCTACAATCACCGTAATTAAACTAACAAAAAACATGCGGCTTAGCTGTTTAAATTAACACCAACCACAAATAAACAAATGACTAAATCGCCCGACTAGATACTCAAACAAAAGAAAAGCTGCATCAAAACATAACAAATCCGGCAGGGGTCGTCACAACACAAGACAAGACTGTGTATCATCTTATCTAGCCTCTTAATGTTGCTCTCAAAGTAAACCTTTGAAATGCTACATTTAGGTTGAATATATATTATTAATCAAAATGTATATTATTTATATGTTTATGATGGTGCAGCGCTTGTTTTTATATTAGCAGGGTTTTAGCACAGCATGGAAGTGAAAGCAGTGCTCTACTTTGTGTTTCAATTGTAATCACTCCAAGTAAATTGGGGACATTTATGTCTTTTTATCAAGTCAGCCACTCAGACCTTAATTTCTCTTCCTCTCTTTTTTCACTTGAATCAGGCAGAAACTGACGGGAGCAGAAGTCATCAGTGTCAGAAGTGTGGGAAATCTTTCAGTCGGATCTGCAGTCTCAGAAGACATTAACTCACTCACCCTGCAGAGGAACCATACCAGTGTGAACACTGTGGCAGCACTTTCAGCCAACTAAAGACCTTCAAGCTACACCTGCACACCCACGCTGAGGAAACATCCTCCAGCTGCGACCAGTGTGGGAGGCACTTCAGCAACCAGAGTTCCTACAGGAAACACCTGCGGGACCACACCGGACCATATCAGTGTGACCAATGCCAAAAGACTTTCAGTTACTTTAGTATTTACAAGATACATATGCGTGTACACACTAAAGAAAAGCCTTACTGCTGTGACCAGTGTCCAAAGAGTTTTAGTTTTTTAAGTTCATACAAGCGGCACAAGCTCAGCCACAGTGGAGAGAAGCCGTATCAGTGTGACTTTTGTGGAAAAAGTTTCACTCAGTCAGGGCATTTCAATCTGCATTTGCGTAACCATACTGGCGAGAAACCATATGAGTGTGACCAATGTGAAAAGACTTTCAGTGACTTAAGTAGTTACAAGATACACCTGCGTGTCCACTCAGGAGAGAAACCTTACTGCTGTAACCAATGTGGGAGGAGTTTCTCTCAGTTAGGTAATTACAAATCACATCAGCGTATCCACACCGGAGAAAAGCCTTTCCGCTGTGAACTTTGTGAGAAAAGCTTCTCTATCTCAAAGACTTACAAACAACATGTGCGTACCCACACTGGAGAGAAACCGTTTCAGTGTAAAGAATGTGGGAAAGGTTTTGGTCGACTAAGTAACTACATGCGTCACCTTCGTATTCACTCTGGAGAACAGCCATACAGCTGCGACCAATGTGGGAAATGTTTTAACAGTTCATATAGTTACAGCCGGCACCTGCGTGTGCACACCGGAGAGAAACCGTACTGGTGTTCACAGTGTAAGAGGCTGTTTACACGCTCTGAGTCCTTAAAGAAACATCGCTGTGTCGCAGTAGAGGACGAGAGTTCCACTGTGTGTAAACAAGAAGCACAACCGAGCTGCTCACCAGCAGATCCAACAAACAACAACCACCAGCAGCCTGTACAGTAAACGACAGCGTGCATGTTCATGGTACTGAAGGAGATCGTCACCCAGTTCAGCAGGCTTAATTGTTTGTTATTGTTTCTCGTCAAAAGTGGAGCTCTATCTAAGGAATAAGATACAGTATATAAAGCTTTGGACCCCACGTACAAAAAGTAAAGTACATGATCCGTTGGTTCTGGTCTTCATGATACTGTATCTGTTGACATCAAAGATGCAATATTCAGCATTTTCCTAAAAAATCATGGTATGGACTGTTTTTCTTTTGCGTCTGCCTAAGTCTTGAGCTTCCCCTTATCACTCGCTACAATCCCAATTTATCAGTGATCAATTTTCTTTGCAAGGACTTATAATAACAACAACAACAACAACAACAACAACAGGGTATTTGCACATTTTAACATATTTGACTATTAGGACCCTTTTTAATAAGAAAAGGTCAAAATATCTTTGCTGCATCAACTGGACAACACGAGTAGGGATGCATTGATTTTGGAATTCATTGTTTTTATTGATACTCATTCTGTGCGAGTGAAGAGACGACATCGTCATGAAAAACAGAACATTAAAATATAGATTTGGGTTGTAGACCCTACTGCTAAAATGAGCATCTCTGTGGCAGGCAGCCACATCTCATCCCAGATGTGAGGCACTTTTGAAGGAAACATGTCTTACTAACTACATGGCTCTGATCTTTCTCTGAGACAGTTTCAAACTGCCATGGGGCGGATGTTTTTATCAACAAACAATTTGCTTTTACGTCATTCCAAAGTCTTGTCCACTTCTTCTCCGGATCAGCATCTTGGTATGCCTGTTGAGTCTAACTGCAAAATAAATGTTTCCGGTGTACAATTGTACGAGACTGAGCCACGGTCTGCCCACTGCATTTGTGATTTGACAAACCTTATGCTCAGTTTATGTGTAGATGTAGAAAATATGAATGAAAAAATGATCAGAGTTGCAGCTGGACTGGTGTACATCATAACACTGTTGGGTCCTTTCACATTTGTAAGTAGTCAATTACCTGAAATGTAAATATATTAACAAACGGCACACTATTACGATAAGTACTGTACGGTTTGTAAAATGTAGTGTCTGTCTGTGGACCATGGAAGATAAATATTGAAGTCACAAATTAATTAGCTACTTATGGAATATTGAAAACCTAATTAAATGTGTCTGAAAAAAAGTTTTTATGAGGTGTTTAAATGACCGAATACATACATGAACATCACAATGTTATAGATCAGTCCAGGCCCTGACCTATTTGCTGCCCTAGGAAATATTTAAATCATTTTAAAGTGAAATGTTTTCAATCTGGTGCACTTTGAGGGCAAAATTAAGAAACTACATCTAGAGGGAACAACTCTCAAAACCCATATGAAAAAGATCTTTATACATTTCAATAATCACAAAATCATTAGAATATGGCCATATCATACCGTAGACTATAAAACATAAATGTAACTTTTTATTTTATTTTTGTTGTTCATTTATAGTGGTGAGCGTGCCGGTCCTCACCTTCTCAGAGCCTCTCCCATATTCATGCATATTTTAACAATCACTAATCGCTGTTATTTACACAATGTGTGGGCGCTGTATGCAATGTACAGCGCCCACACACTGTGGGCCTAGTTTTTATGTTATCTAATATTTATATAAATAAATACTAAAAGTTAAACAATTTATTTTCTTCCCTATTTGCGGCGCCCCCATATATGGATGTGTCCTTCGCCCTGGATCAGCCTGAGAGGACAGGTTGGTCAGTCTGTGGCTCTTCAATGCGCTTTAAATGAATGTTGTTATTCCGATTATTTGGTCAAGGTTGAAAACAGTTCAGTTCCTGCAAGCCTGAGGTTATAGAATATAAATAGAATGGGAGGGATGAAACCCTCTTTAATGGTCACACATGCAGAGCACACAGCACACACAGTGACATTTGTTCTCTGCATTTAACCCATCCTAGTACTAGAAGCGGGCAGCTATTGCACAGCGCCCGGTGAGCAATGGGGGGAGTGTCCGGTTCATTGCTCAAGGGCACCACGGCAGGGCTCAGGAGGCCAACTGGGACCTCTCCAAGTAGCAGTCCTCACTCCTCACTCCATATTTAGGTCGGTTCGGGGACTTGAACCGACGACCCTACGGCTCCCAGTCCAAGCCCCTACTTCTTTTTTCTTTTTTGTTCTCTTTTATTATCAAAAATAGACATTTAACATCTCATCACAACTACATAAAGCATTGCTCATAATACACACATTCAATATTTCATACTGAGCTTAAAGGTAGTGTGCCTTAAGTTTTCCATTCAAAGTTGAAGCACAATGCTCCCTCCTCATCCAGCTCAACTAGCCTGCTGCCATCCACAAAATCCTCGCAAAATGTGTCCTTTTCCACATGTATTAGCACAAGGTTAATGTCCCTTTTTACTGTCCTCTTCATTATATGCCACACCTCTGACATTTTACCCTCGAAATGGGCAATGTTCCTCCTTATTTGGACCGCACGCCTTGCATGGCTCAGAACATAATTTAAAAGATTCACATTGCATTCATCCTTCTTCTCAATCACACCAAACAGCCACAGCTCCTTCCATTCCATTTCTCTCACATACCATTCATTCCAACATCTACCAATTAACTCTTTCATCCTTCCAAAAAAAACAAGCTCTTTACATTCAACAAACTCATGCACACACGTTTCAACCTGATCCTTACACACATCACACTCTCTCTCAACAGTTGCATCAAAATGGCTAATGTTTTTCACCCGCTCCCTACTATTCCTTTCCCTCCACACATCCAACAGCCCATTTGTCCCCATTATTGTTTTGAGTGCACCACGTGATGAATCACTATTAAAACCCATATTCACAGACACATCCAGCTTCAAACACCACACATTGAAATCACCAACAATCATACATTTTCCCCCACATTTATCCTTCAACCCTTCAAAAAACTCCCTCCTCCTCCTTGTCTCATTCGGTGCATAAACGTTTACTAAATTAAATGTTTCCCCGATACATTCAAACATTATCCCAACCATTCTCCCAACACCATCATCCTTAACTTTCCTTATATTCGTTACCACCCCTGTTTTAATTAATATTGCCACCCCTCTAGCACCCACACTCCCATTATTTACATACATTTCTCCCATCCATTCTTTCCTTACATCCTCCACACACCTTTCATCCCAATGTGTCTCTTGCAAGCAAATAATGTCTGAGTCACATATCATTAAGGCCTGCTCTCTCCTGTCCTTGGACCTCAGCCCATTTCCATTGAAAGAGGAAATTGTCACCATTACAAGTGTTATTAAGGTTATTATTGTTTTCATTCTATTTATTTTTTGTCCGGACACTTTGCAACTCCTCCTGTCGCTTTCACCCGTCTTCTCTCCACCGCTTTCTCCTTATCGGCTTTCCTCTTTGCATTCAGCCTGCTGGATTCTCTCCTCATTCCTCTGCTCTTTAACCCAGCCTTCGCCTCGCCAAAGATCTTCTCCTCTATGGGTCCTGTCATCTCCACCTCCTCGTCCTCATACTCGTTCTCCTCGCCGTCCCCTCCCTCCTCCATGTCCGACACAACCGAGCTGACCTCCATTCCCTCAGCCGTCTGTCCTCCGCCTCCTTCTCCTCCTCTCCTCCCACCGACAGCTCCTCCTCCAGCCTCAGGATCAGGTTCAACTTCAACGTCCGCTTCAGCCTCGGTATCAGTTTCTGCCCCCAGAATAACATCCACCACAGCCTCTACTTCAGTCTCAGCCAAACCTTCACCACTCCTCGCATTCTGTCCATCATCCGCAGCAGCCGGAACAGCAGCAGTATTGGCTCTGCTACTACACATCTTTCCTTCGTCTGCTTTCCCCTTCTTCCTCCCTCCGTCTCCTCCACCATCCATGGCAGCCGCGTCAGCTTCTCTCTTTGCAGCAGCCGCCACAAACACCGCCGCGACAGCAGTCACAGCTTCCTCGTTTATCCTGCTCCCAGCCTTATCACGTATATCCTCTTCTTCTCTCTCTTCCTGACTTCCACCCTCCTCTTCCTCCATTCCATTCTCCGCTGTGTTTTCCGCCTGGGCACTTTCTCTCCCCCTGGCTCCGCTCGCCCCCTCCTCCCGAGTCACAGTCCCGGGCATAGTGTCCCTGCTTGGCACATTTATAGCATTTAAACTCAGGGCATTCTTTGTATAAATGCCCTGGCCTTATGCACATCCTGCAGACCGGTACCTGCTTGTCGTGAATCACCCTGAAGTATTCCGGCCCCTCTAGAGTCTCGAACCTTGTGGAGTACGGAAGTGACCGCACTTCCTTATTGAATTCCACTCTCAGAAACCTCGTCCCATCAACCACATCAGTGCCGGGCCACATTCTTCTCTTTATTGCCGAGACAGGCAAAACCCCCCACATTGCCAATCTGCCTTTAATTGTAGTGTCCAATATATACGAAGGTATATTTAGGAATTACACCGTCAGTTCTTTTGCCATGCAGTCTCTGCCCCGCACCAAAGCCCCATTGATTCTTATTCCATCCAACAGTTTATTTTTTCCTTTTTCTTCAGCCATTGTCACTTCATATAGCCCATCTCCTTTAACCCGACATCCCATCACAATCCTGCATTCTTTCTTAACTCCTTTTAGCAGATCCATAACAGTTACCACTGCTTTCCCACTCTCCACCGCCACCACCACTGTCAGCTCCTTTTTATATTTATCCTCCTCCACAATCAACTCAAACTCCTCTCTCACCTCCTTTTGTTTTCCTACTCCTGTTTTTTCATTTTGTCCATTCGCATTTTCGTTGTCATTGTCCTTTCCTTTTTCATTCACAGTTGTCCCGTCCTTCTCCACACTCTGCTGTAGTGTGTCAATGTCCGTGATCCGTGACGCAGTTGATAAATCCATTCCCGTTTTTTGTTTTGTTCTGAGTCCCCCCCAGCCAGCAAGGCTGTTTGGGGGGGATTCAGAACAAAAAAAACACAACTATAAGTTTGACGAAACAAAAGAGATCCACAAAACAAACAATTCACTTCTTTCCTCCTGAGACCAAAGTCACGCACGTCCTCTCACATGCCAAGCCCCTACTGACTGCCACTGCCGGTATTAGGTTGGTGTTCTCATTTCCAAAAGGTTGGTCAATTATTAAACTATTTATTTGTACTCTTGGGTTTTGTTGCCGCGACTGTGTGACGATGTTCCATCCCATCTTTATTTTTACATTGGTCAGCACCTCTCAAACCCTGCTGTGTCCCTCTTCTCGCCATCAGGAAAACAAACACGTAACCAAAGAAGCAGTGATGATGGGGAGCAGGGGTGTTGGTGGAACTGCTACTATTTTCATTTTACTGCACAACCCTTTTGCTCCAGATTTAAAGTGGACCTATCATACTATTTTTAGGTAATAGCATAGGTCTCAGATATATACATATATATAAAAAACATGTCTATGAAGTATTTTGCTCAAAATACCAAACAGATCACCTGTAAGGGTCTCACTAACACTGAGCTAGATATCCATCCAGTTAAACCATTTGAAAGAAAACTCCAGCACAGATGTCAGTTTTACTGAAGTTTCTTTACTTGGTGAAACTGTAAAGACGATACAGACAGTGGCGTTTTTATATGTACAAAAGTGGTGGGGCACAACAAACTTAGATGTCTATAAGCTTCTGCAGTGAGGTTCATGGCTGGTGAGGCACTGACTCTGACTCTTCAGGTTTACAAATATTATATTTTGACCTAAATCAAAATCTAATATTATTTTCAAAAGCTTTTTTTGTCTGATGCTTCAATTAATTTTAAACAGACAGTTCAACAAAAGGATACCCAAAAATTGTAATTTTATCATTTAAATATTGAATTGTTCTCTCTTAGTAAGATCCCATTTTCAATAAAATTGCACTCTTACCTTGACTTGAAGATGAAGTCCATTTGCCTATCCTTCTGGACAAAAATCTCTATTACTTTTTTGTAAAAGTCCTCCTTATGTTCTTGTAGTTTCAAAAGTCTATCATAAATCTAATCTAATCAATAGATTTATGATTCGAAAATTATAAAAGTAGGGTAGACATGTGGATATTATCCGGCTGAACAAAACGTGCATTTATCTAACAGCTACGTTTCCCACAGACCTTATTTGGAGCTATTTTCTAAAATCCTATGGAGAAATCTCATTGCTTTTTTGTCGAGGGAAGCCATGCGCAGCTTACTTCCGGGTTTTAGGACGCCTCACTGCAGCTCTCTCGTCTCCTCTTCACACACCACACTTTTCGCGGCACACGTATTTACAGCCAATCAGCTCTGAATGATGTGAGATGACGTATGGTGGGGATGGCAGCTCTATGCCCCTATGGTCATTATTTTTTTGCCCCACACATTAAATATGAAAATATTCTGAGCATGCGCAGTGTCGTTTTTACAGTCACCGTTCACAGACAGAGAGAGGGAGGGGCAGGATCGGGTTTTGTCCCACATGGCTCTAAACAGCTCAATAGGCACACACTGTAGACACTAATTAGAAGAACACAGACTAAAACAGCAATGTACAGACGAATCAGATGATTAAACATGATCTTAAAATATATTTAATATATTTTTTTATTTATTGTTTGCATTTTGTTGTAATCATTATTTGTAATACTTTCTGCTGACACTAGGTGGGGCTGTGCCCCACCTGCCCCTAATGACCAGTCACCACTGGATACAGACATAACAGTTTATTATTGACTGCCCGACTGACGAGCTAACAGAATACTTCACACAATGAGCTACGGCACACAAAACTGAGACGCTAATCAGCCTAGCCGCTAGTAGCTTAACCGCTAGAATGCTCACTGCATTCATACAAACAAACATTTTGCATACAACATATTCCCATTAAGCCACAGCCTGTCCGACAATAACACTCACAGACGATGCGTGAACCAGCGGGAAATACGAATCACAGCCCATGGAGAGCAGACGTCCGTTCATCAGACAACGCAAGCTACACGTGAAACACACTCGCAAACAGACAAGTTCGGTCTCCTGGCAACAGGAATCGAATAAACCACTAGAAAGCATTAGTGTCAACCAACCACCACAAGGTGGTGCCAAAACACAGTTAAGAAAACACATATATGACAAATATACACCAAAAACATACAACAAGGACAGAACAGGGTTTTTAAACCCCAGATCAATCAACAAGAATCAGTCTTTGGAGACAGAAGCACGACCACTTCTGTAACAGGACGAGAAAATATCCTTTTGGTCTTGTTCTTGGAGATCTCTACCTCGATCTTACGAACCAGTCGATCCCTTCCTGGAAATGTCTTTGTGATGGTGGCCATAGGCCATTCGTTTCTCTCGTACTGGACGCTCTTCACGATGCACACCTTGGCCTTTGTCAGCTCTTCCTCTGTTGGATGGCAGATGTGCCACCTATGACACTTGTCGTTAACAGAACGGGAGAAAGAGCGAGCTACATGGATCAAGCGTGCTACTGCTGTGACAAGAGTGATGTACTTTGAAAAGCGTTCGAATCGTTGAGGGTGTACCACATCTCTGGTAAAACATGTGAGACTCGTTGTCACTTCGGGACGAACCTCAGAGTCAAGAACAGGGTTGATGAGGTCATAAGTATCTTTCAACTCAGGAGGATGCATGGATGCATCCTTGAGAAAGTCTGGTCCTGCGAGCCACGTTGTATTGTTTAGGAGAGCTGGCGACACAGATCTGGACCCGACATCTGCTGGATTGAGGTCCGTACGCAAGTATTTCCACTGGCCAATACATGGTGACTGATGAATGCATTGGACCCTGTTGTGCACGAAGACATAAAATGTCCTCGACTGGTTGTGGATGTAACCTAGCACAACTTTGCTGTCTGTGTAGTATGTGATGTTGTTGAATGCTACATCCATTTCTGCAACTATCAACTCGGCGATCTCTACTGCGAGCACAGCCGCACACAGTTCAAGTATTGGAATAGTGTGTCCAGGCTGGGGAGCCAACTTTGTCTTCCCAAAGATGAAGCATATACCCAGTTTGACCTTCATGGCTGGTCAGCTTGATATAGGCCACTGCTGCGATTGATGTCTCTGAAGACACAGTTCTCTTGTTTTAGCACCTGCAGTAGAAAAGGGTGCATAAGGGTGTGGTGTCTGGAGTTATTGTAAGTCTTGTAGAGACTCCTTTCATGTAATCCAGTCAAGCTCCATGTCTTTGGGGAGTGGCGCATCCCAGTCGTCTGCTTGCACGGTGAGCTTTCGGAGTATTGGTTTCCCGCGTACTATCACCGGTGCGAGGAACCCAAGGGGGTCCTACAGACTGTTAACTGCAGACGGCACTCCTCTGCGAGTAAACGGCTTCTGGTCGTTTGCAATCTGAAACGTGAAGGCATCTGTGCACATGTTCCAGGACAGACCGAGGCTTCGTTGTGTAGGGAGCTCATTGGTAAAGAGGTCTAGTTTTCCAACATCCTTGGAACAATCCTCAGGTGGGAATGCCTCGATGACTCTTGGGCGATTTTATGTGACTTTGTGCAACCTGAGATTAGAAGCTGCAAGCATTTTCTGCGTTCAGCCGAGTACACTGATGGCTTCTTCTTCGGTGTTGAAGGACTTCAGGATGTCATCAACGTAAAACTCACGGTCAACAAGGCTTCTTGCATCACTGCCATAGTTGGTCTCTGCTTATTAGCTGCTCTCCGTAGACCATAAATGGCCACAGCTGGGGAGGGACTGTTCCCAAAGAGGTGGACTTGCATCATGTTCTCCACTATATCGCTGGTGGGGTCGTTGTTTCTGTACCAGAGGAAGCGCAGAAAGTCTCTGTGGTCCTCTCTTACAACAAATCAGTGGAACATGTGTTCTATGTCAGCAATGATAGCCACCTGTTCCTTCCTGAACCTCATTAGCAGCCCTACCAAGCCGTTATTCAGGTCAGGGCCTGTGAGCAGAACCTCGTTGAGTGACACTCCTTCAAATTGTGCACTGGAGTCAAAGACCACACTGATCTTATCTGGCTTTTTGGGATGGTACACACCAAACAGCGGCAGATACCAGCACTCTTGTCCTGGATTCAGGGGCGGTGCAGTCTCTGCGTGTCTTTTGCCGAACATGTTTGCCATGAACTCTAGAAAGTGGGCTTTCATCTGTGGCCGTTTTTCCAGTGTGCGTCTCAATGAGGCAAGACGATCTTGTGCTTGTTTCCTATTGTTAGGCAGCCTCTGTCTTGGTAACCGGAAAGGTAGTGGTCCCACCCAGCTCTTCGAGCTGTCTTGATGAAACTCTGTTTCCGTTGTAGCCCCGTTTTTAGAGATTTGGGTACGGAGGAAAAAAGAGAGGGTTTTATTTTCTGACGCTGCGTGAGTTCCCTGACACACCGGGGATGTATAAAAGACATCAAACAGTGCATTTTGCATAATAGGTCCCCTTTAATGCTTCAATATCTGATGGTACTGTTGGTGCTTATAGTCAGGGCTGCACATCACTTTGTTGCCCTGGTTCTCAAAGGAGCACCTGGAGATGTTGCTTGGTGCGCATAAAATGAAATAAACCGGACCTTTCGAGGGGTACTTGACTTTATGAAGGGGGGGCGGTGTGCGCTAGTGAGCACGCTCATGAACTGTTCGCCGGAGCAGCCTCACAGCAGGGTTACTGTGCGGAACGCATAAAGCAGACCCCTCACGCGATAGCGAGGGGTCGAGCGAGGGATCGCAGATACCGTCGTGCTCGCGGACGGATTAAAATAATTAAACCTAAATGACTCGCGAATTATACTTTGGCGGCCGTTAATATACCGCGGTGGCCCGCCCAAGTAAAGTCTATGTGTGGGAAACCCTGCTATCTTACCAGTTGTTATGCAACTCGCAAATATATATCTCTCTCTCTCTTCTCTCTTTTCTATCTCTCTCTCTCTCTCTCTCTCTGATGGTGCGCAAATGCTCCTTTTTTCAAATGATCTGGTTCTCTTTTTTTGGCACCAGTAATGTGCAGCCCTGCTTAGCCTATAGTGCAAATCAGACACAAAAAACATTTTGTTGAAACAGTTGTGAGAGCTGTGAGATGAATGTTGGTGAACTTGTTGTCTTTGGACTGTGTTAGATGTAATTACTGTGCTTAGTGTTTTAAGATCTTGAGCATCGCACTCCACAGTGGCCACTTTAGCGTAATTCATTATCTAGATGTCTCTACTGTCAGTCATAGGACTTTAACATTAATGTGTAGAGAATGCAGCTATATTAAACATTATAGGGGGTTGAGTAGAGCCTGACCAGTTAAATCAGCATCAGCTATTCGTCTGATTGTTATCTTAAACAGATCTGCCAGTCAAGTGGTCCATATATGTCTATTTTCATCTCTTGTCAAGAATGTCCCTTTCATAATGGATTGGCCTAAGATGTCCTCATTTCCTTAAAAAGCCTTCCAGTAGTGTGGTCAGATTAACCCATATACTCCTGCCTCGGGCTGCTTGTCTCCTTGTCTGTGTTGCCTGCAAGTACCCCAGGACTGTGATCATAGAATACATGTGAAAGGCTGATTAGATTGTGTCTGGAGCTGCAGAGTCTAGTGTAGTAGTGAGCTGTCCTCATAGAAGTGCTCTGTATTAGAAAAATAAAAGAACATAATCAATTTCAGTAGCAATAAGTATGATGTTAAGGTGCGTGCAATGTCAGCAAGGTGCCACAGCAGGTGTGTGTGTGTGTGTGTGTGTGTGTGTGTGTGTGTGTGTGTGTGTGTGTGTGTGTGTGTGTGTGTGTGTGTGTGTGTGTGTGTGTGTGTGTGTGTGTGTGTGTGTGTGTGTGTGTGTGTGTGTGTGTGTTGTGTGTGTGTGTGACAACACATGAAGTGACAGGCGTTCTGCCCATGTTTACTTTATGAAAAGGAGAAGTCTGACCTTTTACACTTTAAAAAGTGAGCTCTGGGTTTCATTATTTATTTTAAGAATGAGCCTCTATGCACCAGCTGATGGATGAGTGTGGTTCTCTGTGTGAACCTGATGAGCCTCCAGATACTCCTCAGCTGTAGGCTGCATCTTGGTTTGTTGTCATCTATTAAATAGGTTCATAATATTGTCAATGAAAGGTCCTATAACAGACTTTTGAAATAGGACAGTCCCTCAATATCAAGTCATGATGCTCTAATGCTATTAGAATTAAGATAAGATAAACCTTTATTTATAAAGTGAACATTTGCCGAAATGTCATATCTGACTGTAATACTGTTCTAGGGTTTACTGTTTTGACAGAAAACCAAATAAATATAATCATAACCAATTGTTCTCACAAAGCTCATTCTTTAATTGAGCAGTCACTTTTTATGTTAAACAAATAATTCAAACCATGTTAGATTTAGGGATTTTATCTATTTATTGGTTATTTATTTACCTTCTAAATGAAAATAATTGTATTCTGTTTTCTGATTTTTTTTTAAGGCTTTGAGTTGCTTTAACACCAGTGTTGGGACCAACGCGTTACAAACTAACGCGTTACTGTAACGCAACTACCGTTTGCGGTAACTAATAACGTTACTAGTTACCTATTCCCATTCAGTAACGCCGTTATAGTTACTGTGATTTAAACTGCGTTACATTATGTGATGGAACTGAACCGAATCTCCCTGCGGATGTAGTTTACAGGCGAATACAGCGATGTCCTCTCACAGTACCATGGAAAAGTGAAAGTGACCAGAGAGGAGTGATGATTGGTTAACGCGGGGTAACATTCCAGGGTAAGCCAATCAGAGACAGAGTTGGGCGGGTCTTGCCTTATGGGGAAAATACACAGACACACAAACACTTGCTAACACACACACATACACGGCAACCCCACCACTAACACACACACACACACACACACACACACACACACACACACACACACACACACACACACACACACACACACACACACACACACACACACACACACACACACACACACTACATACATACATACATACATACATACATACATACATACATACATACATACATACATACATACATACACACACACACACAATGGCAGATGCAAGTATCAGCGAGAGCAGCAGCGCATTTACAACTTGGAGATATAACCACTATTTTCAATTTGTGAGGATAAAGGACGCAACGAATATTACGGTCAAATGTAAACTGTGCGCATTATAAGGTCTCCGTGACTGAATACCCTTTCCACTGGTGCACTGGTGGCAGGAACAGTGAGCACTCTCATAGCCACAAGATAGAGCCTTGGGAAGACCTTTGCATTTATTTTCCAGAAGCCTAGGCAGTCTGCTTCGTCTTCTTCACCAGAGCACACTTGGATGTAGCGAATGAGCTCAGCCTTGACAGATGATACATGGTCATCCTTCTTTTTGCGTTTCTTCCTGTAGCCAGTGAAAAGGCGTGGAGTTTTAGCAGGTGGCTCCGCATCCTTATTATCCTCTCCACTACTGCTCTCAGCAAGTATGGTGACTTTCCGAGCCTCAGCCAAGACAAGGTCTGAAAAAGTTTCACAAAAATCATGGTTAGTTACAGTATTATGATGTTGACAGTGGTGATGGTTAAGTTAATGAACGATAAGTAAGTCTAAATGAGATTTTACAGATGTTATTGAAATCGAGAAAATATTTGAGTGCCTGAACATTTGGGAGGAGAAGGAAATGTCTACAATGTATTGAATTAAGTATTTACTTGGTGCCTGAAAACTTCAAGCCATGAATGATGCATAATGTGATGATAATGCATTTGGAAATGGTGTACATTCACCTACCCATTATCATCTCCTTCACCTCACTCTTGACTTCATCTGGTGCAAGGACATCTTGCTCTAGCCAAAAGAAGCAGAATGATGGGTCTAGTAGTGCAGACATCATGTAGACCAGGGCTATTCAACTTCATTAGCAAGTGGGCCAAATAGGAACATCACTGGGGGTTTGTGGGCCACACAATACTTTGTCAAGGAATCACTACAAATAACTCTTGCTTACAGTAGTGTTAATAGATACTAATACATTAAATGAACTAGTCAAGTGCATCCCTTTTTTTTTACTTTAATTGTATCAACATAAATCATTACAGAAAGCAACCAGTCCATAAAAAGTAGGAAAGCTTCGGTTACAAGGCTTGACACACAAGTACAAAATGTTGCATCTTTAAAACTCAGGAGACATGAGGTTTTTTCCCCCAACAGTTCCATGTCCACTAATGTACAAAACAAGATGAATATAATACAACAGTATTCATCACATTAAGTAGCCCTGTGTATAATATCCTCAACACTTCCAAGCATACATACGGTGCTTTGAAGACAACACAAGTCCATAAAATGTAATACTAAATGCAAATAGAACATAGTAAAACAATAGCCATCAGACTCACAATAACATTCATATCTTGGAAACAGTTTTCGAAACAGTAAGTAGGCTTGTTTGAATGACCATAAAATGAATGACCATAAAAACAGATCTGCATACATACCATGCATTATACTTCTGTCATGTTTAGCCTGTTTGAGTCAGTGAGCGAAATTACACTGCCTTAATTTAGCTATTTCAGAATAGTTTGGCTCATAAGTGGTAAGAGCAATCCTGAGACACTCATGCAACTTCTCATTGGTCATGGAGCAACGTGCCCTTGTTTTGATGGCATTCATATGAGAAAAGCTAGACTCACAAGTATAGGTAGATCCAAACATTGTCAGTATAAGCAAGGCCACCTTCCTCATTGTGGGGTACTGATACTGGCTAACATGGTTAGACCAAAAGTCCACTACACCCTCAGACTGCAGGAGCTGTTTTAAAGCAAAGGAAGACTGCACATCAACCAGCTCCTCTGAAAGAGGCTCTCATCAATGCAAGATATTACCTCTTTTACTTTTACACAGAAGTCTGTATCAGGCTTGATGGAAAACGGGTCACGGGCAAACTGCAATACCTCAATTGGAATGCTGAAGCCTTGGAATCTGTCAGTAAAGTTATCAGTCAATGTTGTCATGAAGTCTGTCATGACTGGCGTTATGTTTGCTCCAGGTGATGTGGTCATAAATGCACGGAGTTTTGGGAAGTGCAGCAGTTGTCGTCATTAGGTCTGTTTTGAAGATCGTTAGCTTTGTCTTGAAGGCACCAAGTCTTTCAACCAAATCAGCGATAGACTTTTCGCGACCCTGCAGTTCACAATTCAAAGTGTTCAAGTGTCCAAAAATGTCACACAGAAAGTAAACATCTGCCATAAACTGTTCATCTAACATGCGCTCCAAGAGGTTTGTAGCTCGTTTGTGCTTACACGTGCGAAGGAAAGACACAATCTCCTGGCGGAGTTCACAGAAACAATCCAGGACCTTTCCTTTGCTGAGCCATTGGACATCGTTATGGACGAGGAAACTCCGTGTGTTAAGCAAACGTGTCAGCAAGCAGCTGACAGAACAGGCGGTGTTGTAGGCTGGAGGTTGAGCGAATGAAATTCACAATGTTCATGACAGTGTCCATGGTGTTTTTCAAATCACCACTGAGCTTTGCACACAACACAGATTGATGAATAATACAGTGTAAATACTGCATGTGTGGGGCTATGGCAGATAGACGTGCCACCAGCCCCTGCAATCAGTGACCAACAGGCACACTTTCTTTAAATCCAGTTGACGTTCGTTAAAAAACGAGACTATCTTTTGAAAGATAACCTCACCTGTAGTGTGTCCCTCCAACGGAATAAGCCCCAGAAGTTCTTCCCTAAAGCGAACACCATCGAAAAACCTCACATAGATGCACAGCTGGGCCATGTCAGTACAGTCAGTTGATTCGTCCACAGCGATTGATATAAACTCTGCTTTTCGAAGGTTTTCCAAAAGCTTCCCCGACACATCCTTTGCAAGTAGTTCCACTCTGCAAAGTGTTGTTGTGTCTGAGAGAGGTACTTTTTTAATGGCTGAAGTGACGCTGTCTTTACTTTTTGGTCAATAACCACTTCATCGATGACAGCAAGCATGCACTCTTTAACGGTCTCCGCGTCGGTAAAGGGCCTCTTCTGTCTGGCTAGTGTCCAGGCTACTCGCAGGGACGCTATCGTAGCTCTCTCTTGTTCCATGCAAAAGCGACTAAAAGCCACTTGACTCCGTTCAAATTATGCTAGCAGTCCCTGTACTTTCCTTCTCCGTTCCTCTGAGCCCACGGGAAAACTGGCAGGAAACGAGCCGTGATTTGAGTTGTAGTGTCGCTTTACGTTGTATTCTTTCATCACGGATATACTTTCGTTGCACAATAAACACACCGGTTTATTACTTGTTGCGGCTGGCAAAGTAAATACATATTTGTCAGTCCATTCATTCTGGAATTGGCGATTTTCCGAATCAACTTTACGTTTCTTGAGCTTGGAGAGAGACATCTTGAAGCTGTTACTCGCTGGCCCGCGAACCTAGTGTGTAACGTGAGTTTGACTGAGCCAATGACAAGTGCGGACACAGTGCAGGTTTTTTTTTTAATGAGCAGAGCGCGGCAGGCAAAATAACGGATTCAAAATAATTCAAATGAATGGAAAAACCAGCGTTTTTGCCGCATTGTCGGATTTAGCAACCTCTTGTGGGCCTGAAAAAAGTTCTGAAGGGCCTGATTCGGCCCGTGGGCCGCTAGTTGAATAGGCCTGATGTAGACCATATCTCCAAATGGAAGATCTCCTGCAGGTTGAGCCGAGTCATCCATTCTGACATTTGCAAAGATCCCCCGGAAACGGCGTTGCAGTGACTTCTGGAGAGCTTTCACAAAACCGGCCAGATGCCGAGTTGTATTCAGCATACTGTTGAGGTGGCTGTTGAGTGAGAGAACGCAAGACAAAGCCGCACTTAGAGTCACCACTTTCTCCCCTTGTGTGAGGTCTATTGCTTGAAGAAATGGGGCCAGCATTTCCACAAGCTCTTTCAGCTGACTCCATTCTCTTGCTGATAAGCACAGGCCTTTATGTCCTTGGGCTTCCAGAAGAGTATTTAGGCTTTGAGGATCTAGGTCAGTGACTGCCTCCACAAGGCGGAGAGTTGAATTCCATCGTGTTGATACAGCAGAGTGGATGCTTCGATTGGCTCCTTACTGTCCCTCAAATGCTTCTTTCAGCCCACAAGTGGAATGAAGTAAACTGCAGAATTTTGTCACTTTTGCCATTGCACTGTTCAGAGTCCTTGTCTCCTTCAGTCCATCTCGCACAACAAGCTATAATGAATGTGCAAAGCATTGTAGTCGCTGTTGACGGCAGTTGCTCTGGATAGATTCCACATCGTCCTGGATATTCTTACTTATATCCTCCCATAAGTTGCTGTTTTCCAGGTCGTCTTCAGCATCTTCACTCTCAGTTGTTGCAGAGGGGAAACAAACAGTGAAGGCTTTCCTCATATTTGCTGCATTGTCACAGATAATGTATTCTAATTTGTGTTTTATATTGAAGTTGTCACATATCTCCTCAAATGTCTCACTTATTCTTTCTCCAGTGTGTGACCCTGTGAATCGTTCACAACTTAAGAGAACTGTCTGCAGGCTTGGGCTGTTTTTCTCTATTTCCATGAAGTGGGCTGTTACCCCTAAAAAGCCACGCTTGCATCGGTCAGTCCAGATATCAACGGTCACAGACACATTGTCTGTCTTTTCTAGTTTGGATTTGATCTTGGACTCTTTGTCTGCTGCAAGCTCACTCAGACGTCTGGTTACGGTGCTTCGACTTACTGGGCAGTATCTCTCCTCTACCACTGACATGAAATTCTTGAAGCTAGGCTTGTCAATCAAAGACAGAGGCAGATTGCATGAAATGATGAGATCCTGTATTATGGATTCAGTAATGGCCTTCTGTCTGGGCTGGCTCTATATCTGCACACCTTTTGCCTGAGTCAAGAACGCATCAAGGCTGCTCTGTCCCTCTTCACTGGGCTGGTTTTTGATTTTGTTGAATTCAGAAAACCTGTACATGAACGACATGAGATGAGATGGATGAGATGGACTTTTATTAATCCCTCGTGGGGAAATTGTTTCTCTGCATTTGACCCATCCTAGTGTTAGGAGCAGTGTGCTGCCATTTTGAACGGTGCCCGGGTAGCAGTGTGGGGAACGGTGCCTTGCTCAGGGACACCTCGGAAGCACTTGGTATTGCCGGGACTTGAACTGGTAACCTTCCAGTTGCCAAGCCAAGTCCCTATCGACTTCGCCACCACCGCCCCCCAGAAAATGAATTAGGCTCTTAATTATAGTAATAAGATCTGGATGATATTGCTAAAAATTGTATGTGTAGCAAAGCTAATCTAATCAATCTTTTATTTCTGAATATAGAGAGGGTTGCTAAAAAAAAATACAGACAGGAAAATATTGCTAACATTAGTCATGCAATAATTACTAATCATCCAATCACAGTTATAGTAGGCTTCATCTGCTGGACACAAAATTAACACCATTTACCAGCCAAATGCTGGTAAATCATGCAAGTGGCTGGTACTGTATGTTGCACACACCAGCCAAAAATAACAATCGCAATCTATTGAGTGGCTGGTAACATTTCAACATTCACTAGGCTAGCCATTTGGCCAGTGGACAAAAATGTTAAAATGTTACCTCTGCAACCGTATTGTTTAATTACACTGGGTCTCTAATGACATCTTTTAAGTCTACTATAAATAAACATATTCCTCTATCCTCTCACTCAAACCCAGTGTAATGGTAACCTGATAAACCTGTAACATTAACGTTACGTGGTCAACAATAAACCTGTAACCTGCCTATAAACCGACAGATGTATTTATGTATGTAACTATGTATTTTTCTACGTTTAACGTTAGCCAGTAGATGGTGGCAGTGGAACGTAATGATTAACGTTACCGACCTTTTTTATGTCATGTCAAGAGTTGGATGTCAACGCCACTCAACGCAAACAAGTGTGACAAGTTTATAACATGTTGAATTAAAATATGGCCAAAAGTCTCAATTACATTTGAAGCTGTATTGGCTTATTGATGTGTTAAAATAGTTGTTTACCCAAAGATAGTACTATCAAATGACCACAGGCCCAACACTGTTGCACTCAATGAATAACCAATAATCACCCAGCTGAATAGTATTTTGCTCAATGACCCTATTAGTGTCCTATATAAGAGCAGGTGGGCAGTATCACAGTTTCAGAGCAAGATGGCAGAAATGGCTGCTGTGTTGCAAAACAACAGAGCAAATATTCAGAGGAGGAGAGCACGACTGCAGAGGCTGGCAGTAGGTTTACAAGGTTTTAATGATAGATTACAGATGCTTACATTGCACATACTATCAAGAGCATGGGCGTCGCAGCCATTATATGAGGGTGGGACAAGTCCCCCCCACTTTTTGAAATGATTAGTTTAGACCCCCCCACCTTCACCATGTGGAAAGTTCGTGAATCGGTCTCTCCACTCGCCGCACTTTGTAGAGCTCTGTGTCAGTGCTTCACTATCAAATCCATTCCACTTGCTTATTGAGAGAATGCCCAAATCAATGAAACTCCGTACCATGTTTTCACTGCTATTTTGTACCAAGGTAGATTCTCCCATAGGGCGAGCATGTTCAAGGAGTGTTGCCATAGTTGGACAGCTCAGATCTGTTGTATGAAGCGATGCCGGTAGCAGAGTAAAGCACACACACCAAGTGTTCAGGACATTGTTAATACAGCAAAAATCAAAGCTGACGGTCTCTTGGTTTGATATGTTTTCTCCCCCAGACAACATGGACATAAGAACAAAAATGTCAAAGAAGAGGAAAGTAAGTCATCAGCTGGTAGCAGTTAATCAGTTAGCAGTGATCGCGGCAGTGGCGGCAAAAGCGTCTCACTTCTGGAGAGGAGTTTCGTCTTTATGTCATGATAGAGAGATACAAATACTGAATAGTTTAGATGAGAAAAGGCATCGAAATGCCAGGTTACTAGTGTAAGCATTGGGTTGAGAGGTCATGTGTTGTGAGCATGCACAGTCTGTCCTGGTGTGGTGAGAGCGTGGTGTGACTGTACAATAATAAACGGAGGCGCTATCTGGGACGCTCCAAAAAGTACTAAGTTCCTGAGTTTTTGTTACACAAAAGTGTCATTGAAGCCTTAACACCTCGGACGTTACATTAGTATTTATCATGTAAACAGGGAACATGAATAACCCGATCTCTCTGTGCTCATGAAAACACCATGATGTCCATGTAGAGATGCAGTCAGTGTGTTTTACTGGAGCCTCAGTTCGATAAGAGATTATTTTCTGAGTTCTTTAACTTCGGTACTCTCTCTCAAAAGGGTAATGTGCATCATGTTTTAATTATACTTCTTATCATTCAGAAGCTTTTTGTGTGTGTTTATGTTTTACTGAGTGCTTATAGGCCATTTCCATCCCAGTATTCAGTTAACTATTTATTTTCTGTGCACATTACATAGACTAGCTAATATTCTACCTACTGCTTGGGACTTTGAGTCTTCAAAATGTCCAATGTCACAGACTGGGACTTATTTTAGAGTCAGTTGTATTTACATTCAGTATGACTTGTTATGATTCAATGTGAAAGAGTATACTGCTCAATCAATAATGATCACTTCACCTCCTCTCTTGACATCTAGGCGCTTGAGAGTGAGTCAGAGGCAGAACACAGGGACAGTGGAGAGAGGTCCGTTGCTGAGGTGAGTGATGAAAGGGAAATGACAGTTTAGAGTAAATTGTGATGTGGACTCTCATCCCAGAATGTTAAGGAAATCAGTGGGGATATTGAACAGGAAGCATTTCAGTCAAGGGGCATCATATGACCAATATAGACAGAAGAGCAACATTTATTTGAACATCTAAGTCAATACCATTCCTAGGTGAACTTAACATCTGTATGGAGTCAGATCAGTCTCAATATTAATAAATGCTCACAGAAGGATTCACAAATTTATTTTGCGATTTATATATAAATGACTCTCCACCAGGGCCGTATCCAGGATTTCCTAAATACCGAGGTCCAAACATGCTAGGGGGGTTCGTGGGTATACCCCCCGAGATTTTGGGGATTTTCATGATCTAGTTAGGTGCTTTTTAAGTCCTGTGGGGGGTCACAAATTGGATAATATATTGATTTCAAACCATGTCAGTGGTGAATCGACATTCATACAAGACCACATCATGGACAAGGGAATAGACTTTATGTGCCTCACAGAAACGTGGCAACAGCCAGAGGTTTACTGCGCCCTAAATGAAGCCTGTCCCCCTGGCTACAGCTACCTGGAAAAATCTCGCAGCACTGGTCGTGGTGGCGGATTAGCAATAATACACAGAAAATAACTGGAACTGTCCACCCTGCCTCTGCCTGTACTATCCTCATTTGAATGCCTTGGATTTAAATGTAAACCCCCCCTCTCACTGACAATACTTCTCATCTACCGGCCACCCAAACCCAACTCTGCCTTCATCCCAGAGATCCACGATCTTCTCAGTACACTCTGCGCTACCTCTGCCAACATTATAATACTAGGAGACATCAATATTCACGTTGACACCCCCTCCTGTCACTATGCAGCCGAGTTCCTACACCTTCTGGACTGCCTCAACCTAACACAACATGTTGATGTCCCCACACACACTAGGGGACACACACTGGACCTTGTAATCACAAACTCTGCCCCCATTAGTAAACTATCAGTTTACGATCTAGGTGTGTCGGATCACAAGGCCATCTCAATGGAGCTGCCACTGCTGCTACCCCACACCAAACCCAAGCGTCAAATCCGTTTCAGAAATCTGAAAAACATCAACCCGGACACCATGACCTCGGATCTCCAGCATCTCTCCACAATAACTCCTACATCAGTAAATTAATCTGTGGATTTTTACAATACATCTCTGAGCAGTCTCCTGGATCTCCACGCCCCTGTCAAAACCAGAACAGTCACTTTCTCACGCTCAGCCCCCTGGTACACCTGCGAGCTGAGGAAAAATGAAGACAGTGGGGCGTGTCCTTGAGCGGCGCTTCAAGGCTTCAGGCCTCTCTGTTCACAGACAGGCATACCGGGACCACCAAAATGCCTACGCAAAGTCCCTCAGAGACACACGGTCAAAATTATACTCCGCCATCATCAACAATAGCCCTGGCAACTCCAAGCTACTTTTTTCCACCATAAACCATCTACTCAAACGTCAGACTCCGCTACACAAAGACACCACAGAGGAGCAGTGTGATCATTTCATCACATTTTTCAGGAAAAAGGTAGAGACCATCCGCTCTCTCCTCTCAAATTCCGCTGCTTTGCTAGTCCTGACCGTCAACCCCCAGCCTGGACCGACCCAGCCTCTTTGCTGCTTCACTAACATCTCGCAGCATGAAGTTGAGGCCATCATCAAAAAGATGAAACCCTCCACCTGTGCCCTGGACCCCTTTCCCACAGCTTTGGTTAAATCGAACATTGGTGCCATAAGTCCGCTGATCACTTCAGTGATAAACCAGTCCATCCAGTCTGGTCATGTTCCACCACCATTAAAAGCTGCTGTCATCAAACCACTCCTCAAAAAACCCACTTTAGACCCTGAAGTCCTAGCCAATTACAGACCCATCTCCAACCTGCCATTCCTATCCAAGGTACTGGAGAAAGTAGTTGCCATTCAGATCCAGGAACATCTAACACTGAATAAACTCTTTGAAAAATTCCAGTCTGGTTTTCGCCAGGGCCACAGTACAGAAACTGCCTTAGTCAGGGTGACCAATGACCTGCTGATGACAGCTGACACCGGATCTCCATCTCTCCTCATCCTCCTGGATCTAACTGCAGCATTTTATACCGTCGACCATGACATCCTACTCCACCGTCTTCACACTACAATTGGACTCTCTGACTCTGCCTTAAACTGGTTCACCTCCTATCTCACCGGGAGGACTGAGCACGTCACCTTGGGAGCGGCTAAATCAAGAACTCACTCTGTGACTTGCGGTGTCCCCCAAGGATCAGTCCTCGGCCCTACCCTTTTCACCATATACATATCCACCCTTGGTCGTGTCATCAGCCGGCATGGAATATCTTTCCATTGCTATGCTGATGACACACAGCTCTACATCAGAGCAAATCCAACCCCCTCTGCACCTCTGCCATCATACACAATAACCACATGCCTGGAGGAGATAAAGGTGTGGATGAAGCACAACTTTCTCCAGCTAAACAGCTCCAAGACTGAAGCCATTCTTATTGACACTCCACATCAGGTCCGTTCATCCGCCATCACCAGCATCACCTTCTCCGGTCAGAACATTCCACTCTCACCAACGGTTACCAATCTGGGAGTTAAAATGGATCCTCACCTGACCTTTGAGGCCCACATCAAGCAAATATGCAAGACCTCTTTCTACCACCTTAGAAATATTGCGAAACTCCGCCCCACACTCAGTCTGCCAGATGCTGAAAAGCTTGTCCACGCCTTTGTCTCCTCCAGGCTGGACTACTGTAACGCACTTCTCATTGGGATTCCTAGCTAGAACATCCAGAAGCTGCAATACATCCAAAACACAGCTGCTAGGATCCTGATGAGAGTGCGGAAGTACGAACACATCACACCCATCCTCAAATCACTGCACTGGCTCCCGGTCTCACTCAGGATTGATTACAAAATCACCCTCTTCACTCATCAGTGCATATATGGAAATGCTCCCTCCTACATCAAGGAATTGCTCACCCCACAAACCTCCACGAGGAACCTACGTTCAGTAAAGGCAAACCTCCTCATCCCACCAAGGACAAAACTGAAGACCATGGGAGACCGAGCCTTCTGCTCCGCTGCTCCGAGACTGTGGAATGCCCTCCCAAACCAGCTGAGGACACCACAGACTGTGGAGGCGTTCAAAAAAGGCCTAAAAACGCATCTTTTCAGAATAGCCTTTAACTAGATTTTTAAATCCCCCACATTATGCCATGCCGGCATGAATGTCACAGCTTTTATTATGTTGTTTTAATTGTTTTTAAATTGTTTTTTTATTGTTTTTATTGTTTTTGTTGTTTTGTTTCACCCTTTTTAATTTTTAATTTTGTAGCACTTTGAGTTTTGTTTACGCAAATGAAAAGTGCGCTTATAAATAAAATATATTATTATTATTATCAGTGGACTGCAGCATAAATTATTTTTGAAAGTGTAATACATAAGAATCAGTTGATTGTTACTATTAATGATCTGGACATACAGAAGGCAAGGCAAGTTTATTTATATAGCACTTTTCTGTACGCGACAATTCAAAGTGCTTTACAAAACAAATTAAAATACTTTTTAGGAATAAATACATTAAACAATTGTACAACAGACATTACAAAGCAAAGATAATAAAATAATAAAAATAAACACCACAGGTAAACAATACATGTTTAAAAGGCATACTGTAGTTCGAATATGAGCATCTCGATTAAAAGCAGCGGCAAAGAGATATGTTTTTAGTCTTGATTTAAAAGCGTTTCTACGGACGTGCATGCTTTGGGTAGTTTGTTCCAGAGTGTCGGGGCATAACAGCTAAACGCTGCCTCTCCATGTTTTGTTTTTACTCTCGGAGCCGATAGCAGACCCGTCCCAGAAGACCTGAGGCACCTTGATGGCTCGTAATTATGCAGGAGTTCAACAATATACTTTGGTCCTAAACCATGTAATGATTTAAAAACTAGCAGTAGTACTTTAAAATCAATTATTTGACTGACTGGAAGCCAATGTAGAGATTTCAGAACCGGACTGATGTGATCCACTCTGTTAGTGTTAGTGAGGACACGTGCAGCAGCGTTCTGGATCAGCTGCAGTTTCCTGATGGATTTTTTTGTCAGCCCTGTGAATACACTTTTGCAGTAGTCGAGTCTACTGAAGATAAAAGCATGGACAAGCTTTTCTAAGTCCTGTTGTGACATTAGTTTTTTAATCCTCGATATATTCTTCAGGTGATAGTAAGCAGACCTAATGACTGTTGTAATGTGGCTGTTGAAGAGGCTAAAATGATCACAAAACATTGTCAACATTCATTTTCCATGTCTCTCTCCTTTCCATAACCTGCAGCCTCTCTTCCATCTTCTTTAGTGTCTCTGTCTTCTTCCTGTTCTTTACTCTCTCTGTCCTCTACTCTTTCTCTTTGTTCAATCTCTCCCTCGTTGTTCACTTTTTGCTCCTCCTCACTTGTCGCTCCTGCCAGTGAATTAAAAGCAATTCAGCAATTTAGTTCATTTCACTTGTTTGTTTGCATTATTTTTTTTATTTAAATCTGTTTTGTTTGATTCTCAAAAGAGAACAAAGATGTAAGCAAATTGTGTTTTATACAATCGTATGTAACTGCAATATATGTATGTTGTTTTAAAATTATGCCTATTGTCTATATTGTAAATGATAGATGGATAGATAGATGGGGTTATTAAGCCTACATTATTTTGTGTGACTGTACCTGCAGTTCCTCCCTGACCTCTCTCCTCTCTCTCTCTCTCTCTCTCTCTCTCTCTCTCTCTCTCTCTCTCTCTCTCTCTCTCTCTCCTCTCTCTCTCTCTCTCTCTCCTCTCCTCTCTCTCTCTCTCTCTCTCTCTCTCTCTCTCTCTCTCTCTCAAGCTGAGCTTCGACTGACTGACGTAGTCTTTTCATTATATCTGAGTCAGTGTAAAAAGAAAACAATACAATATTATATCTTCAATGTTTTACTCAAATTGAAATGAAAGAAAAGCATTACAACGTTTGTTAAAAGGTAATCCTTCTGACATTGGATGAATGTAATTAACTTTAGCTCTCTAGCTAGTTTATTCACGCAATTTAAACCAAAGTATAGCCTATAGCTGCAATATCAGTTAGTGTGCATGTTGTCGGACGTCCACTGACTAACGTAGAGCGTTCACACAAGATCTGCTGGTCATATGATGTCCTCTGAGGAACAGGAACACAAGCAGCCCGCTGGACTCAGATCTCTAGATACCTCATCACTCCTCCGCTGCTCCGGTACAAGTCCGGTCTGCGGTGGTTTGTTGATACATGTCGTCTTCTTCTGTTTGCTTTAATCAAGGCTACGTAGTTATGCAGCGCCCCCATTGTCAGTAAATGGAAGTACTACAAAGAACCCTGTTTAGTGCAGTTATTTCACAAGTTTTGTTATACACAGCTCGGTAAAAATTACCGAGGTCCGGACCTCGGTGACCTCAATGGTGGATACGGCCATGCTCTCCACAACAATATCTCTCAATGCACTCACAAATATTTATTGTTGTATATAAATGTACAAAAAATGGGCATTTAAACTAGGGATGCACGATATTGGTTTTTTGAAACCGATACCGATAACTTCCTGCTTCTCAAGACCGATACCGATAACCGATAATAATATAATATATATATATATTAAATGTACCTGTAGTTTTTGCACACCTGGTTAAATTATGAACTAGCCGACTGAATCCTTTATCTTCGACGAGGGAGAAGGGCTGGTCGTCAAGCGCCACCATTTCTATGATGAAGTTCGAGATCGTTAGCCCTGGGGTCGTCTCTGGCAAACTTCTTGCCTTTTTCAAAAGCCTCGTCGATAGGTAAAAGCCCCGGTGCCTTTGCAGCGTCTTCGTACGTTTTTATCACACCATCGTAGCGATGGCGATGTTTCAGGTGACTAATCAGGTTGGAAGTATTATAGCTCGTTGCCTTTTTCCCTCCTCGTGGAACTTCTGCATTGCATTTGTTAATACAAATAGCAAGCGAACTATCTAACTCTGAAACTTTGAAATAGTCCCATACTACCGACGACATGTTTGTTTACTGTCCTGGCTTCACGGCCGCACACCATTTACGTCACAGCCAGGCATGAGTTAGGGAGCGCTGGATTTGTGAAAAACTCCCCTCTTCCCAAACCACTAATACCACAGTACTGGCAAAACGGGAGGAGCCGAGTGAAAAACAAGCGCCCCTCATCCCAATCCACCCACACCGCAGTATTTTTTTCTTTTTTTTTACCCAAAAAATATATTGTATATTATCGGGGCTATTAATACTTTTATCGGGTTTATCGGGACGTCATAATTCCTAATATCGGACCGATAATTATCGTGCACCACTAATTTAAACTGCTTTTTATTAATTCAAAGACGGCTCTGAATTAATAATCAAATATGTTTCCTTTCTTTACTACTGGATGAAATGACAAAATGTACCCATCATTTTCCTCATGCTAGTATAGCCACATAAAAGTATCAAACCACCAGAATACAGGAAATCTATTTTTTTTTCGTGGTGGCGGACCACCACACCCCCCGTTAAAAATGTCCCCCCCACATTCAGGATGCTTCCTACGCCCATGATCAAGAGTATAGCTGAAATTGTTCCTGTACAGATGGAGCGCTCCATTTCAGACGCCTACCCGTGCGGGTCCGTGATCGGCACGGGGTGGGCCCCTGCTGAAAAGGAAAACCTCCCCGCAGGACTTGAAATGCCCCCTTGATAAATACATTTAATTATAATGAAACCAGCTGCAATGGATCATGGATCCACCAGGGGGAGCCCTGATTAAAAAGCTGCCACACTGGAACTCATGTGAAATAAACAGCTGATCTTCAGGTATCTGATATAGCGGATATTTGTTAAGATCCATATGTCACGGATAGGATCATATTCTGTGCTAAATAAGAGACATGTAATCATTTACTAAACATCTCCATGTTTTTATTTAACAAAATAATGTTTAATTCACGTTGGCGTAAGTACAAAACCATCGCTATGTTTTTAGATCAGGAAATGCATCCAGGCTCAAACAAACGATTTTCAATCATCATCCTCACGATCATTTAATGTATCATATGTTCGCGAGTTGAAATGAATGCACTAAATTTAATCCACGTGAGTTTACAACAACAAAAATAATCGCTTTGTTTTTATATCACATCCGACCGGAGGAAAAGGCAGCACGGGTCTCACTACCGATCATCCTAATCCCACGGGCAAACAATAATATGTACAGTGTTAATAGTTTACTGTATTATTAGTGTCTAATATTACTGGGGATTTCGGAATGGTACTGGATTTTGATTTATTGTATCGGCTTCATATCGCAATATATTCCCGAAGTCTGAAATGCAAAAATGTCCCACATTAGGGCAATTCACCCTACATTTAATCATTCATACAAAATCATATTTCGTTTCTTTTTAACGAAATAAATGTGGTTTAATCCACATAATTTACTGTGTTAATTGTTTTCTGTAGTATTGTGCACATTACTTTTCGCTGCTTGTTGCACCTGGTTAGAAGCTAAACTGCATTTCGTTGTCTCAGTACCTGCAATATGTGCAATAACAATAAAGTTGAATCTAATCTTGAGCAGGAACAAATGTATTTAGGCTACTTAGTACATATCTGACATAAACGATTAAACACATTTGTGCATTCTTTAAACCGAGTCAAGCCGAGTCCGGAGGTGGCGGCACATTAAAGTGTGCACCTGATTGTTTAACTTGAAGGTGCCTGATGACATTTCATCATTCAAACTAAATCATATTTCGTTTATTTTTAACGAAATAAATGTGGTTTAATCCACATAACTTAGGCCTACTGTGTTAATTGTTTAGTATTGTTTAACTTGAAGGTGCCTGATGTGAACATTTCCAGAAGAACTCTAGCTTGAATGGCCTTTGTATGTATACAGTAGGCCTACACATAGGCGGCGCGTGAGGCTCAGGTTTGGGAAGGCTCAATAACTTTTTTTTTCATCTTACGCTGCCCGCCTCCGGCGTCTATAGAAAAGAGATCAACTCAGTGAAAGCACCACCTGCTGACCGATCAGAGCTCAGTGTGCGGAGTTTAAATCTATCAAGTCATATTACAGGAAAAAGGAAATGCAGTTTAAACTGCCGTATGCAGAGAAGACGCCGACGTGTCGCACTTATCATTCATATCACACTGACATCACATCATCAATCAGATCATAGATCTCACATCGATATCACAATATTTCCTTATCTGAGTCAGCTTCTCGAGCCGTATCTGGCCGTGCAACACTTAGTTACATTGTCACATATACTGTATGCAGACGTATTATTTTAAGCAACACATTAATTTGACGAAACACTCAACTCAAATGTAATAAAGTCAGATCCCCTCGTGTTTTAGATGCGGAAGTATCATAAAACTGTTGTACGCTTTCAAACACTCGGTAGTTTATTTTTTAACGAGTTGTTCTCCTTGCAGGTGCAACTATGTGGCTTGTATCCTGGATTATATGTTTAAGTCATCATGGATGTTTAAAGTTCATATTTGTCTAATATTAGTTTACTTTTCATTAATGAAGTATGATGTTGCGCTGTCAGTACACTTGTCCCTGTTTGTGATTGGTCAAATGTAGCTAACCCCGCCCCTTTCACGTGAACGCGTTCTCAGCTGGAGAGAGAAACCCTGGCTTGATTTACCGAGTTGATAACCAGCGCCGTAGGACCGTTTAGCGAGATCTCGTTTGTTAGGGTTAGTTAAGATAACTCAAGCATATCCAGGGTCTGTTGAACTGGCTTCGTGGTACAGGGCACAGGTGGCTGCATAGCAGCGCTAATGTCAAAGACATTATATTTTTATTTTACCAGGATGCAGTTACACAAATATTTGGGAAGGCTTAGCCTACAGCACCCGCCGCCCCTGGGCCTACAGTATAGCCAAACCATGTACACCTTCCTGTTTTCCCGTCCAAAGTTTGAATTGGAGAAAGGTAATGGTTATCGATGGTGCTTTTATAGCCTATTGTATAATAACTGTGGGATTTATATTGCTTTTCAAATGCATATGGGCCCCCATTTACACTGCTCTTCCCGTCAAGAATATGAATAGAACTTAGTTAGATCACTTTACATTTCTGCAAATTAATTTTTAATCACACACGTCTCCCCGTCCCGAAAATGATACATAAAATAAAAAGAGGAAACAATTTTCAAGTTCAGTTTTCAACGTTTTATTTAAAATAACTGACATAGCTTCCGGTATGATGGTGGAGTAAGAAGACGCAAGTTAACCAACTCTCTCAGGTCGGTCCTGAATAAACCCACTAACGCCAAATACTCGACGAGAAAAAGTAGAAAATGAGTGGGAGAAACAATAGAAAAAGCCGGAAAGCTAACAAAAGTCAAGACGAAGTAGGAGAACAACCCGAAATGGACGAATCCGCCGAAGCTAGCGAACAGGAGGAAGAGCTAACAGAGGCACCGGAGCCACGAGATACCGCAGATATGCTACGTGCCGGGCTAACAGCTATTAGCAAGGATATCCGAGAGCTCAAGCAGGATATACGACACCAGCTATCCACATTTAAAGATGAACTGAAGAAAGAAGTGAAAGAAGAAATCAATAACCTCCGGCAAGAATTATATAATAAGCTCACAGAAAACCAAAACGAACTACAGACACAGAAAAGCTGTGTTAGCGAAGCCGAGACACGCATCGCTGAGTTGGAAGAGTGGCAGTCAGTGGCTAACTGTGCACTGTTGGGGATGTCGGATCATACAAGGCAGATGCAAGACAAATTAACGGACCTTGAGGGAAGAACAAGAAGAAATAACATCAGGATCTTCGGCGTGCCGGAGGATACGGAGGGGAGCTCCGCCGGTAAATATCTGGAACGACTCCTCAGCACTGAACTCGAACTCTCCGACGGACCCCCCCTCCAGATCCAACGTGCACACCGAGCCCTCGGCAAAAAGCCGCCCCCGAGTGCACCCCCAAGATCAATGATAGTGAACTTTCAAACGTACGAGACTAAGGACATGATTCTAAAGAAAGCATGGCAGAAGAGGATTAAAGTAGGAGACAGGCAAATCTTTTTTGATCATGATTATGCGACAGAGATCGTGCAGAAAAGGAAGGCATACGCTGGTATTAAAACTATCTTGAAGGAAAAGGCAATTCGCTTTCAGACACCCATGGCAAAAATAAGGATACATTGGAACAACGGAGTAAAGACGTATGGAAGCGCCAGAGAGGCTGCACAAGATATAAGAGAAAGAGGCTACTCGGTGGAAACACAGAATCAACAGCGGAGGGGAGACTGCGAGGAGGGACGGAGTGGCAGTCGGTGAAGGGGGCGAAGACGAGAAGGGAGACAGCGCTCCGGGCGAGAGAAAAGCTACAAACCTACCAGCTGAGAGCTAAGCCAAAGCCTTAGGACGCTTTAACAAAGTACAGAGGTTAGACATCTGAATACAAAAGCAGGTATGGCTATAAAGTTAAACTGTTAAAGTCACTAAAGGCTTATTTAAGTGAATACAATATGAGACGACCTAGAGATGTTGAGTTAGATATGTTGGACATGATTGGACTTTATGGACCCCCCTTTTGTGGGTCTAGTTTGAGGTCCAATGAGGGGCCCTCTTTGAAGAGGAGGACTTTCCCCACGCACTGTGATGGAAGATTCCCACATATTTGGAAGCCCTTTTTATTTCTGATTTGTGTTTTGTTCATAATGTTGTTCATGTTTACTTATTGCAGAGTCGTTTTGGGAGCACATATTGAGGAAGCAATGAAACGTAATGATGTCTAACAGTACCAATATAGTGTCGCTGAATGTAAATGGTCTAAACACACCAAAGAAAAGAGAGAGGGTTATAAGAAAATTGAAAAAGGAAAATGTACAAATCATATTCCTTCAGGAGACCCATTTATCCAGATTAGAACATGAAAAACTGAGAAGGTACGGTTACAGAAATGTATACTATAGTTCATATAAGGAGGGGAGGAGAAGAGGAGTTGCAATATTAATATCCAATCAAACGCAATTTGAATATGAAATCAAAGACAAAGAAGGAAGGTATATCATAGTTAAAGGAAGGTTAGAAAATGAACCAATAACACTGATAAATATATATGCACCTCCAGAAAGCGATAAAAACTTTTTTAAATCCTTGTTCGATGTAATTGCTGTAGAAACAAAGGGAATCTTAATTTGCAGTGGAGATTTGAATGTTGTTATGAATCATAGTAAGGATACAACTAGTCACAAAAGATCCAAACGGCAATTATCAAAATTTGTAAATATATCACTGGAAGAAATGGGGATGATAGATGTATGGAGAACCCTACATCCTTTGGAAAAAGACTTTTCACATTTTTCGGCCGCCCATAAGGTCCACTCAAGGATAGATTATTTTCTCATAAATGAAAATGATATACACAGGGTAAAGGAATGCAGGATAGGAGGGGCGGATGTGTCGGACCACAATCCAGTCTTCTTAAAAATATGTTTAAATAACAGGACACGACACACTGTCTGGAGACTCAATTCTGGAATATTAAATAGTGAACAAAGAAAGGAGAGAATAAAAACAGATATTGCAAAATACATAGAGGAGAATGACAATGGAACAGTAGACCCTACAATCCTATGGGATGCCATGAAAGCGGTCATCAGAGGGAAATTGATAGCTGAAACTGCAAATGCAAAAAAGATTAAATTAGAGGCATATAGAAAATATTCAAAAAGATTAAGATAATTGGAAAGGGAATTTCAGAATACAAAAGAATCAGAAACAGAACAAGAAATCAAACATTTGAGAACAAAGATAAATGATTTACTACTTGATGAAATTGAAAAGAGAAACAAGTTTGTGAAACAAAACTATTATGAAACTGGACCCAGAGCCACTAAACTATTAGCAAAACGTTTACGAAAACAACAAGTCATCAACACTATAAATAAAATTAGGGAACCAGATACGAACGTGCTAACATATACACCGGAGAATATAGAAATAATTTTTCAGGATTACTATAGACAATTATATACGCAACCAGCATCCGCAGATAAAGAGGAAATGAGAGCTTTTTTAAACTCACTAGACTTACCGTCAATTGGCAACATACAAAACGATGTTCTTACAGCGGACATCACAATAGAAGAGGTGAATAACGCAATAAGTTCATTAAAAAATAATAAATCTCCAGGTAGTGATGGATACCCTGCAGAGTGGTACAAGATGTTTAGAGAAGAACTGGCACCGCTTCTACTATCCTCTTTCAATTGGACAATTCAAAATAACAAGATGCCACCATCATGGACTGAAGCAATCATTTCAGTCATACCTAAACCAGGAAGAGATAAAGAACACTGTGGAAACTATAGACCCATCTCAATATTGAACGTAGACTATAAAATATACACAAAAATTATTTCTAAACGACTGAACACCTTTATATCAGAAATGATAGAAGAAGACCAGACGGGATTCGTAAGCCAACGTCAAGCACAAGATAATATTAGAAGAACCCTACATATAGTGGACCATGCACAAAAGACTAAACAAAGTACTGTACTAGTAAGCATTGACGCAGAAAAAGCATTTGACCGGGTAAACTGGGAATTTTTGTATCAAATATTGGAACATATTGGATTTAATAAGAAGGCAACACAATGCATAAGAACATTATATCAAAAACCAACGGCTAGAATCAAAATTAATGGAAGCTTGACAGACAACATTGATTTACAGAGATCAACCAGACACATCCGGTTTCACTATGAGTGGTCGCATTTTCGAGAGCTCCCGCTTTGGCGGTTATTCCTCACGATTTTTTACATATTTCATCCTCCTGACAATATAGATTATGGACTCCTACCTCAACTCATCAATGAGGCAACATCACTTAGAGAAGGAGAGTAATGAAATCGGGGATAAAATGAACCACAATGACTTTTACCTTCTCAACGGCTGGGAAAGGAAACGCCTCGCTTTTGGAAGTGCAAGCATTCATGCATTATTAACTGCAAACCCGACGCGAAAGTGCTTACCCCCGTCAGGCAAACTAGACCGAAGAAGTATGATCGTCTTGGTCTTATTGTTAGCGGGAGACATCCATCTGAATCCGGGCCCGGTGCAGACAAGAAGCCAGTCCTGCAGGCTCGAGGAGCTAGCATCTCAATTAGCATCAGAACTAGCATCTCTTCCACTGCAACAACAACTACGCGACGACAACAGAGACCGTGGAGACAGCGGAGACCGAGGAATAAACGGATACTTCGAGATTCCCCCGGGGACCCCTCGGCAGACAGACACGCATGAGGCAGTGACGAGAGGAAGAGAACCGAGATCCGAGGGAACAAATATCCGCCATGTTGTTAGCCATGTTGTTAGCCATGTTGTTAGCCACCCTGCTAGCATATCAACGGCTAAAGCTACAACGGAGCCTCCCTCCCCCCACCACCCCCACCCCACACCCACCACCCCCACCCCACACCCCCACCACCCCCACCCCACACCCCACACCACCACCCCACCACGACAAGCCGGTTGCTGTAACGGACAAAGACAAATATCTGCAAGCTGACGACATTGTGCATTTAAGCAACAAAAATGGACTACATATTTTTCATCTGAACACTAACAGCCTGAGACACAAACTGGCTGAACTCAGGCAGCTATTCATGAACGGTAAGGCAAGCATATTATGCTTTTCTGAGACCAAATTGGACAATTCCATTACAGATTCAGAGATTGAAATTGAAGATTATCTTGTAGTGAGAAGGGACAGGAATGTGAATGGAGGTGGTGCCTGCATGTACATACATAAAGACACCAATTTCAAAAACCGTACTGACCTGCATCATGAAAATATTGAATCTGTGGGTTGAAATTATTTTTGACAATGCTAAATCTGTAATAGTCGGGACAATCTATAGACCACCGGAACAGAGTGACTTTTATGATACATTAGATGAGTGTTTGGCTGATGTGGGGGATGTAGAGACAATTATTATTGGAGACTGGAACACGGATATGCAACGTAAAGACACGTCCGTCTTCAAGTCCTTCAGTAGGATTTGTGATCTGCACGGCTTCAGCCAGCTAATCACCCAACCCACCCGGGTATGTGAAACAACACAAACTACCATTGATCTCATTCTGACCTCTGACAAGTCCAGGATCTCCAGTAAAGGGGTTATAGCATGCGGGTTAAGTGATCATTATATGATATTCTGTACCCGCAAAAAGCTAAAACAAAGGGCCGGCTGTCACAAAACAGTCATATCTAGAGACCTCAAAAACTACTCTAGCGAGGCCTTTAACCTAGAACTGGAGAGCCTGGACTGGTCAGATGAGCTCAGTGGTACACAAGTTGAAGAAACATGGCTTGGTTTCAAAAACAAATTCTCTGCAATACTCAATGATTTGGCCCCCCTAAGAACAACCAGGGTAACACATCGCGCTGAGCCGTGGATGCACTCCGGCATACTGAGCGCCATGAAAACCAGAGACAAAAAATGCTCTGAGTTTCATAAAAGTCAGTCAATGCTTTCCAAAAGCACGAGCAGTGAACTCCAGGCCCACGTGACTGAACTCAAAATTGAAAGAAACAGACTAAGAAATGACGTAAGCTCCATGATCAAAACTGCCAAAAAGAATTTCATCAATGTCAAAACTGAGGAAAACAAAAATAAACCCCGTGAACTTTGGAAATTACTCAATAACCAGCTTGGCTGCAGTAAAAAACTCAAAACGAGATTTTCTAACTTAAACATAAAGACAGATAACAGGCTCATCACAGACAAACTGGATGTGGCCAAGTACTTGAACATTTTTTTCACAAACATAGCCACAACTCTTGTAAATAAATTACCCTCCCACTCAGGGCTTTTTGGAGTAGATCACATCATGACCTACTACAAAAACCTAGGGGTACGCAAAGATGATTTCAGTCTAGCAAGGGTAACAACAGCAGAGGTACTCATTAAACTGAGCGCCCTCCAACCTAACAAGGCCACTGGCCACGACAATATCCCCTCCAAATTCCTCAGAGACACAGCAACCGCCATCTCACCAGTCATAGCTCACATAATTAACCTCTCCATAAAACAGGGAAAAGTAGTTTTTCCCTGTTTTATGGAGGGAAAAGACTTCAAAATTGCAAGAGTAACCCCCCTGCACAAAAAGGGCAGCAAATTGGACCCAGGCAACTACCGCCCTGTTTCTATACTTACCTCCATCTCGAAGGTCATGGAAAAAATAGTATGTGAACAGGTCGAAAAGTACCTCGCGGAAAAGAAACTAATCTATGAATTTCAATCTGGCTTTAGAACATCCCACTCCACTGACACATGCCTTCTTTATTTGAGCGACCACATCAAACAAGAGGTGGACGAGGGCAAGTACTGCGGCATGGTGATGCTGGACCTACAAAAGGCTTTCGACACTGTCAATCACCCCATTCTGATTGACAAGCTAAAAGCAATTGGTTTTGATAAACTATCGGTGAGCTGGATGCAATCCTACCTGGAGGGGAGAGAACAGATGGTGGAGGTAAACGGTACTCTGTCCCCCCCCCTCCCAGTGAGCTGTGGTGTTCCACAAGGAAGCATATTAGGTCCGTTACTGTTCCTAATTTATGTAAATGACATGTCATCAGCATGTGACTGCAACTTGTTCCTGTTCGCGGACGACTCAGCCCTGCTGGTCTCTGACAGGAACAGGTTGCAGGTTGAAAAAACCCTCAGCTCCGAGCTCGGCAGAATCTGCACCTGGCTCGCCGATAATAAATTATCATTACACCTGGGTAAAACAGAGTCCATTCTCTTCGGTTCGAAACATAATCTCAGCAAATCCGACGACTTCTCAGTTGCAGTGGGCGACATTATTGTCACAAGTAAGAAGGAAATGACATACCTAGGATCTATTCTTGAGGCAAACCTCTCCTGTGACAAAATGGCATCCAATGTAATAAAAAAAGTCAATCAAAGAACTAGATTCCTATACCGGATCTCCTCTCTGGTAAACAAAAACACCCTGAAAACTCTGGCAGGAGCACTCATTCAAGGGTACTATGACTATGCTTGCACGTCATGGTACCATAGCACCTCCAAGGCGCTAAAAATAAAACTTCAAACATCGCAAAATAAACTGGTCAGACTACTGCTTGACCTTTCATCTAGAACCCACCTCACCTCTGCCCACTTTGACAACCTAGGATGGCTTAGAGTAGACGACAGAGTACAGCTACTTGCAATGGGCCTGGTCTACAAGATCCACTACACCTCTATGGTACCCATGTACATGTCAAAATTCTTCCCAAAGGTCAAGGAATACCAAGATCATAACACCAGAGGGAGCTCCACAAATCATGTGAAACCCAGATTTGGCACAAAAAAGGGGGAATACACGTTTCGCAATTATGCCACATCAAGGTGGAACGCTCTTCCCACAACTGTAAAGGAAAGTAAAACTATACTTACCTTCAAAACCTCTCTTAAAAAGCACCTTCGGGGGAGAGCATTGCAAAACTGGCCCCGGTAATGGTACAAATCTCAACCTGTCGTTCAATGGACAGCTTCCCCCCCCCCCCCATCTATGTATATACTCGCATTTTAGACTCTGTTACTAACTGTATATCTGTAGACTTGGTATGTCTTAAATGTCCGGTTAGGATGTATTAGAACGAAATCTAAAATGAAAATTGTAAATAAGCAATCTGTATGTAAAAAAACCACCTGTATGTAAATTGTAAATAAGCCATCTGTATGTCAAATATGTCTTATATGTCTTAAATGATATGATGAATTGGAAATGGGGGACCCTGATGTAAACAAGACGAAAGTCTTTCTCTGGTCTGCATCCCCTTAACAATTGTATGTTTTGAGCTGTACTGTACTGTACCCAATATACAAGCTGTTAATACACTTTTCAATCAATCAATCAATCAAAGGATGTTGTCTATCACCCACTCTATTTGCTCTTTTCATGGAGCCCTTGGCACAGGCCATTCGCCGAAATGAAGGGTGTTGAGATAAAGGGGATGGAACATAAGATAGGGCTTTTTGCAGATGATGTCATAGCCTTCCTTGAACAACCGAATACATCACTTCCGGTGCTTATGGAGCTTCTGGAAACATATGGACACCTTTCTGGATATACAATTAATATTTCAAAAACACAGATACTAACACTTAACTACACACCATCAACAATGATTAGGGACACATTCAATCTTAATTGGAATTTAAAGCAAATAAAAATATTTGGGCGTCAACATTACTAGAGGATTAAATACAATATACAAAGCAAACTACAATAAGATAAATCAAGAGATACAAAAAGATATCGAGAGATGGTCTACTCTACCACTAGACTTTACCTCTAGAATTGAGACGGTGAAAATGAATCTTCTGCCACGACTTCTCTACCTGTTCCAATCCCTGCCAGTGGAGGTCCCCCAAACTCAATTTACAACATGGGACAGGCAAATATCAAGGTTTATTTGGGGGGGCAAAAAACCCAGAGTAAAATATGAAACCCTCCAGTTATCTAAAAACAAAAGGGGCATGGGCCTTCCAAAACTAAAAGAATACTATAATGCTGCCCAATTAAGATATGTTGTATGCTGGTGCAAACCAGATTACACATCAAAGTGGAAGGAAATAGAAAAATAATGTGTTGAATATCCGATCCAGAATATTATTGGCGATAAAGAAGTATACGAGAAAATACAGAACCAACTAGATTTAATTACATCCTTCACTCTGAAATTATGGTTTCAAATAGTTAAAAAGCACGGGATAGGGAAAGATATACATTTACTAAAATGGGTAGCATTTGATAGTAGTTTTAAACCTGCTGGATATGATAAGGGATTCAAACTATGGATAACCAAGGGGATATCAGCATGGTGCACATTAGAGAAGGATGGGGAGCTGCGGAGCTTCCAGAATTTGAAGGATAAATATTATCTGGACAAAAATGACTTCTATAAGTACTTGCAAGTAAGGGACTACTACAAAAAGCAAATTAAAAGAGACCCCTCTGCGGAAGTGAATGGTGTGATTCAAATCATAACTAATGCATACAAAGAAACCACAATCAGAATCATAACTGCTCTATACAAAGTATTGTCCACAAATAAACATTCAACTAAATATATAAAAGAAAAATGGGAAACAGAATTTAACACAACCATTTCAGAGGATGATTGGCAAAACATATGGAAGATACATCAAACATCCACCAATTCACGGATATGGAGGGAATTCTCATGGAAGAATTTGATCAGATTTTTTATCACACCTAAGATTCAGAGTAAATATTTAAATACAGGTTCTCTGTGCTGGAGAGAATGTGGAGAATCAGAGGCCAACCATGCACACATATTTTGGAAATGCCAGAAAATACACAAGTTCTGGGAATCGATACACAAGGTTATGCAAAAGATACTGAGCTATGAGGTTCCTATGGACTACATGGTACTCTATCTGGGCAGTTTTACAGAGGAAAATATTCACTACATAGATAGATATCTTGTAAAAATACTGATGATAGCTGGCAAGAAAGCCATAACTAGGAAGTGGTGCAAGGTGGAGCCTCCTACTGTGGAGCAGTGGATGGAGATTGTGGAGGAGATCCACATAATGGAAAAAATGACATATCGTCTGAGACTACAAGAAACACAATATGAAGAGAAATGGGAGAAATGGTCAATGTATAAGAAGCAAACCAGCGACAAGTAATACGGACTGATTGATTAAGAAGTACTGTTCAAACAAATGTTCAAATGAGAATGTGACTCCCGACTGCATTTTTACCTTTTTTTAAATTATTTTTTATATTATCTGTATCTGTACCTATAGCTGCACTGCATTGTTTACTGTATTTGTGTTGTTATGAACGTGCACAGCTGTTGTTGTAATGCTTTTATATAATAAAAACTAAAGTGTTAAAAAAATAAAATAACTGACATAACAGACACCATACTGTAGGCCTATCTGCTGCGGAAACCAGGACGAGCTATTTCGGGATCTGTTTTTCTGGGGCTCCTCAGTCTCTCATTTACCCGGCTCCTGATTAGGACACATCCTGGGGATTGTGTTTACAAACATTGACCAGACCGTTCACCAGCCCCCACCCCCCATGTTGCCTATGCTGTCCTGTGTTGCGAACTCTTTGTTTAAAACGAATTGGCCATCGGAATGTGTGGAGGAATTCTCCCAAGGGTCACATTCCACAGCTCTCCCCCCCCCCCCCCCCCCCCCCCCCCACTCCTGTGATCTCCCATCCCCCAGTCTGTAGGTTTGTGTTTGCATATTTCTATCCCGTAATTCATACTGGTCCTCTCACGCACATACATTCTCCTTACAGTATACATACATAGGCTATATGAGTCCGTGTATCTACGGACCATTTGTTTTTCTTTATTAAACAAGTTAACGGAAGAGCGTCTGAGAGGCGTTTTTGCCCTTTTGCTTGTTACCTTACTAAATGGTCTAATGGTCAGTGGAGCGAGGGGGGAGGCCCGCGAAACTCACGGAAGAAGTGATTTCAAAACAAAAAGCACTCGTTTGCTTGGAACAAAGAAAACGGCCAAGACACACATTAGGCGCTTTCACACTGCGGTACTTTTCCCACAAAGGTTCATGTGAACTCTTTAGTTCGCATGAACTAAGTACAGATCGCGTTCACACTGGAAAAAGTCCCTGGGGGTGGATTAGGCAAATGAAGCCGCTGACGTCACTTGTTCTTCTTCTGCTTTGGGTTTACTGGCAGGCCGCACACCACTTCACGGCGTATACTGCCACCCGGAGTCCCCGGCCGGAAGTCCCCGGAGTTAGGGACTGGCTTCAGTAGAAGCTGCTGGGACTCCCAGCAGCTTCTACTGAAGCCTTCCGAGTAAATCGCCAGAACGCCGACACCTCCTCATCTCCACCTCCTCCCATGTTTTATTTTGTGTTGCCATAAGTTAGTCTCTCTGCGTTTCTACGCTGGGCTAATGCTAATGCTAATAATGCTAATGCGAGGATAATAAAATGGCGGCTTCACAAAACGTTTTGGGAGTTTTGCGGGGCGTGGTTTGCAATCCGCCCAGCCAATCAGAAATATAGCTCTTTTCTCACAAAAGAGCCGCTCGAAAGTCCCTGCTCTCTAGCAGGGACTTTCGAGGGGGTAAAAAGGTTCACATTAACTAATTTTAGTACCGGCTCTTTTTGGTGTGAACGCGATAAAAGAGTTCACATGAACTAAGTTCACATGAACCTTTGTGGGAAAAGTACCGCAGTGTGAAAGCGCCTAATGAGTCCAGAAAATGAATGTTATTAAGGGCTGTAAATATAATAAGCCTGTGTCTAAAATTGACAACAGGCTTATTATATTTACAGCCCTTAAGATACACTTTTGTGTTTAACAGCTGACCACTACCATGACATACTTTGTTTTAGTAGATTTAGCATGAGAGCAAAATGTATGAATATGAGAACAAAATGCATGAATGTGTGAGTGACAATATATGAATGTGTGCTTTGAAATATGATAATATGAGAGCAAAATGTATGAATGTGTGAGTATATATACGTGTGTAAGAGTGAAAATGTATGTATGTAAAAGGAGAATATATGTGTGTGAGAGTGAAAATGTATGTATGTAAAAGGAGAATATATTTGTGTAAGAGTGAAAATATGCTGCATTTTGAATGTCCGATAGTCCACCATTTCCACCGGAAATATCAAACATTTAATACAAGTGAAAAACAATGAACAAGACTTAACGTATTCATCATAATTCATTATATTGATTTCGTTTGGATGTAGGATTTTTGACTTTGTTTAGAGCAGTGATCTTCTACTATATGAACATTTTGGACCCAAAATCACAAAAATAAAACGTAAAAACAGATTTTGAAAATGATATTATTTTTCATATGTAACACAAACATACACAACGAAACCATTTAAAAGCTGGAAATATATACATGGGATGTCACTATGATAATGTGAAAGTTTGATTGAGGTAGCATGGGATTTCATTCTGATAAGGCAAAAGTGTTATTATAAATATAATACAAATATATATATATATATATACACATTATGTACAAAAATCAGTTTTTTCTGTCTTTATCTGTGCCACGCTTCAAAGCGGTTTCTGTCAATACGACACAGAGGGCAACATCACAGGTTCCTCCTCCTCCATGTAAAAAAACAAGCTTAAAGCTTGACTCACGTTCAGAGTTCTCTTCATCATAGTTGAATCTTCAAAACTCTAAATCTATCTAACTATATCTAAATTCTCAATGTTTGTCTGTCACTTTACTTCAATCCAGTCTCCCGCCGTCTCTCTTCGTCTCCCGCCGCCTGTCTTCGTATATCTTCGTCTCTCTCATTTCCCGCCGTCTCTCTTCGGTTCCCGCCGTCCCTCTTCGTCTCTTTTCGTCTCGTTTCGTATCACTCCGTTTACCTGATTACCTCACCCCCTCCCTGGTAAATACATCCTGTTGAGCAGAATCTACAGTTTCCAGTATTTTCGGTTTCGTAAAATGATAAAATAGGGCGAAGATATTCAAATATGTGCTTCCATTTTACATACTTCTGAAATATATCTGTATTAACTTTATATCATCGTATGTCCGTGTTTATTGGGTCTTTTTGCATGAAACAAAGACTGGCATATCGTTTCAAGCCAGTACTTTCGACAGAAATACACATATACATCCTGTTGAGCAGAATCTACAGTTTCCAGTATTTTCCGTTTCGTAAAATGATAAAATACGGCGAAGATATTCAAATATGTGCTTCCATTTTTCATACTTTTGAAATGTATTAACTTTATATCATCGTCTCTCCGTGTTTACTGGGTCTTTTTGCATGAAATAAAGACTGGGATATAGTTTCAAGCCAGTACTTTCGACAGAAACACACGGCAATGTTGTCTGGACTGTTGTTTTTATGCGGCACAGGTCATGTGATCTGATCACGCCGGCGTCGACTCCAAAGGGTTAATATTAAATACATATAAGTATTTTTACAACTTGTATTTAGAAATACTCTGTTGTAATTATTGATGCATAAATGTGTTCATCCATTCAATGTGGCATCTGCTATAATGGGGTTAATGTATGATATTACTTAATAATACAATACATTATAATATATGATATGATAATTATATTTTAGTTTTATTCATTTCTTATTTCATAGTTTCTCATTATTATTATTTTTATCGCTCATCTTATTTGTGATTTTATTAATCTGTGTGAATCTGTGCTGTCCTGTTTTTCACTCTCACCCTGTTGCTGTTTGAACTACTGAATTTCCCCACGGGATTAATAAAGGTCCATCTTATCTTATCTTAATGTATAAATTGATTTACTTCAATCTACTGTACTGTGTAAAAACACCCCAACAATATTACAAGAAATATACTGCATAAAGCAAACTATATACTTTATTTGATCTAAAATATTGATGTTTTTTCATTATAGTAGCTTGTGAAAACCATACAGTAACAAATAAGTGATTAAATGCTACAGTATTCAGCAAACACAACTGCAGAGCTGCAAACATTGCAAACAGTTGTCTTTGTGTATTTTGTGAATGAAGCGCCATCTCATGGTTAAATCCTGTAATTGAACAAATGGGGAAATTGGGCAACGCCCTCTAGCAATTTGGCAACACCCCCAGCCGCTGGCATCCGCTGGGCTTTTGACTGGGACACACCCACCTGAGTCTGATCTGGAGTGCTCCATCTGTATATGTTCTGTGTACCTGGGTGAAGTTAGCTTTGAGGGCTTTCTGACAGAAAATTATCTTATGGTTTAGCCAACAAACATATTTCCAGTATTGGTTATTCATAGCAAACTAGAAGGCTATCTCCTCCCATGTGCTTGTACACAACAAATATGCATAAAAAAAGGAAAGCCACAATATTGATGTATTTCAACCTTTTACTATTTACACCTGTTTTGTCTTCTACAGGAGAGGATCAACATGTACGCCAACCCCAACCACCATGTCCCTGTGGTACAAATCTATATGGATCAGTCCAAAGATCTTAGATTTGACTACCGCCTGTCGAGGGAATCCACCGAGGCCCTGATGACCCTTCTCAGGAGGGAGAACACCCATGGCTGGGTTCAGCATGTGGAGGTCCTCCTGGTGGTCTACTGGCTGGCACATGGGTTGTCTTATTCGGTTGTCTCCAGGGTCTTTGATGTGCAAGACCACAGTTTTCGATATTGTCCACAGGATGTCTGAGGCAATATTATGTTTGTAGGAGAAGGTCATCCATTTCCCCACACAGGCACAGTGTGCTGAAGTTGGCAACGGCTTTCATCGCCTTGCCAACAGCCCAGCCTTCAGCCACTGTGTGGGAGCTATAGATGGATGCCACATCTGCCCCATGCCCAGGGTTACCTGAACAGGAAACTGTTCTTCTCTGTCCAGCTTCAGGGAATCTGTGACAGTCATGTGTTCGTGAGGGGCTGTTACCCACCAGCTGGCCATTACATTGTGGGGGATGGAGGTTACCCGTACCTGAGGGAAACCTCTTAACCTCATCACACCGTAGCGGGAACCGTTGAGGGGTAGAGTGGAGGCGCGCTTCACCCGACACCATGCCAGAGCCCGATCGGTTACAGAGAGGGCTTTTGGGATGATGAAGGCACGGTGGAGAGGGATCTTCTTCAAGGCCCTGGAAGTGGATCACAGCTTTTCCCCCAAGGTGATAGCAGTGTGTGCAGTGCTCCACAACATCTGCCTCACTGCTGGAGACATCCTGGAGCCAACTGAGGGAGGGGATCCAGTGCTGCTACCTCCACAGGGACCTGTGCAGATGAACATGCTGGTCAGCACTATAGGGACATACTGGCAGCACACGTGTCAGCCCCACATCAGCGTCCTCCACACCTAAAGGAACATGATTATTTCCTTATATAGTAAGTATATTAATGGTTTTCTTACATCATTCATTTTGTTTAATATGCAATCATTCCCCATGAATACATGTTACTAATGCACGTTATTGTGTCTCTTGTGGTGCAGGTTGCCATGCTTGGATTGTTGCTACTCCTGCTGCAGCAGCATGTTCCAGTTGGAAGCAACTGAGCTCCATCTTTTCCGTTGATGTTCACCCCGTTATGTTGTATTTTTGTCATGTTTATTTGTATGTACGACACCTATTGCACGTCTGTCCGTCCTGGGAGAGGGATCCCTGCTCTGCTGCTCTCCCTGAGGTTTCTTCCATGTTTTCCCTTTGTTAAAAGGGGTTCTTTTTGGGAGTTGTTCCTCATTGGCTGCAAGGGTCTAAGGACAGAGGGTGTCGTTCACTGTACACATTAGAAAGCCCTCTGAGGCAAGTTTTTAGTTGTTAAATAAACATTTGGCTGATATATTTCACTGGAGGGGGTCTGTCATTTTGCATGTAGTGTTTGCCATTACACAACAGTCATTATTTTTGCATTTAAAGCACAAATATTGTTGAAAGTAACTTGTATTGTATTTGAAAAAGCTGCTATGACATGTGGTGCTTTTGGGTAATTTTCCCTTTTATGTAAAGTGCTTGTTTATTGAAGCACTGCTTGAGTGTTATCCAAATCATCAACTGAAGAACTCCACTTTAGTGTTTTCAACAACTTAAACAGTTATTTATTTGTATTTTTCACAAGCTCTGACATTACATTAACAAGTCGCTCATTCTGCTCATAGAGCGCTGCATCACGGGCCTCGTCCTTCTCTGCCTGCTTTTTCAGGAAGGCCAACACGCTGCTTCTTTGCCTTGGCCTTTTAGTAGGTGGTTGGGAGCTGGTGGAGGGCACGGGCTCCTCCTCACTGCTGAGGGAAATTTGGGAAGGCCCTTCTTCAGCAGAGGTGGAGGCCTCAGCAGCAGTCTGGCCATGGCTTGACAACGGGCATGAGGCAACTAGGGTGGGAGGCTGAATTGGTGGCCTTCCCCCAATTGCCTCCTGCATAGCCTCAAACCATGGCCAGGTAGCTGCTGAGGCCTCTCCCCCGTCTGTTCCTGTCCCAGTTGGGGGATTCTTTAACTCCTATTGACAACACAGATAACAGACTGTTAGTTAAAGGGCAGTGAGGGGAAATTACATTTAGCTGACGCTTTTATCCAAAGCGACTTACTAAGGGCAGTTTCTTTGGTTACGTGTTTGTTTTCCTGATGGCGAGAAGAGGGACACAGCAGGGTTCAGGGGCGGACTGGCCATCTGTAGAATCTGGAGAACCACAGAACGGCCGGTCGTCAAGGGCCGTTGACTGCCGGCCGGCCCTTTAAAAAAAATGTGTTTAACGTCATCATTTAAGTTGCGCTGACGGCCGACAGAGGGCGACAGTGGTCACTAATGCAGTTGTGTGGTTCTTATTTGTCAAATAATCACACACGTAGAAGAAAAAAGACCGGCCACAGGAAGAGAAGGGATTAGATGCCGCTGCAGACAGGGAGAATGAAAACACATGGATACAAATCAAAGAAAACGAAAAGAAAAAGGTGGGGCCAAGAAGGCAAGAGAAAAAAAGGTGAAGTCACTCGCAGGTGAAGCATATACATGTCGCAAATTGACAGACCTTTTTGGCAGCAGCGCTGCTACAAGCACTATCAGCAGCAGCTTAGAACAAGTGCAAGATGATGAAGAGAATGATGAGGGCGCGAGTTCAGATATAAAAATAAATAAATAAAAATGCTGCTTCAATCACATTAGTATGCATAGAAACTGACAGGTGGGCCCGCCCCATTATGCTGATGAGGTCCCCCACCGTCCCCCTCACACCCCTTCCTGTCTCCTCCAGTCCCCTCACCCCCCTTCTTTTGACTGTGATGTCAGAAGACAGTGGGGGGGTGGAGTTAGATAAACAAATAAAAAGCCAGTCGTTTCCACTCAAGTCACCTTTCAAAAAAGAAAAATGGCCAAGAGACGCCTCGATATGGGTTTAATCAGTGAGACGCCTGTGACAACTTACAGCCATCCGTCGGGAGCGCCAATCAAGAAACGGATGCAGTATCTGTGCCGGGTTCAGACGCCTCCAGCCGAAGAACTTCATGAAGAATGGACTCTGAAAAATGGCGATGTTTGGGGTTATGTATTCAACTATATGGCGAATGAACTGCATTTCTACAATCTGAAGAATGGAGAAACGTATGGACCCCGCAGTGTTAAAGCGACACTGACCTCAACAGATTGGGCTGTGTTAACTCTGGTGTCTTCCAGAGATCTCCACGCAACCACTGTATCGGAAGAAGTAGTGCATCAAGAAACCATAGTGGAACCAGCGGTGTACAAGATATTTGCAAAGAAAAGCAAAGAAACGCAGACAGCATGCGAGATCAAGGAAGAGTTTCCACCGCTACCCCTCAATGTGGAGGAAGAGGAAGAAGATATTCCCCCGCCGCCAGAAGTGAGAAGAGTCCTGACAAGCACCGTCTGGGAAACTAAAAGCGGACCATCGGGGCGATGGTATTACCGCGCAAGCCGGTTGGTGACGCTGGGGAAGGACCCCTCTGATGATTTTGTTTTGGAGTATTTCAACTCTACATGCGGGGGTTTTCAGACATCCTTGCGGGTGCCTCTGACTGCTTGGCTGAAAATGATTGATGGAAAAGCTACAAAGCTTAAAGAACTTTTTAAACAGAGTCAGACATCGATGGACATTATACTGGTGAAAAAGACTCTCACTTTTGCCGATGACTCCTCCTCCCACTCAGCATAACAAGTCCCACCCCGACTAACATTACTTTTTTTAATTATATGTTTTTTTTTGGATGCTCTACTTTGATTTCTTTCATGTTATTTACAAGTTAGCTTTCAAATGGTTGGAAGATAAGGAGGAAGGACAATCAATACTGTATATAGTAAAGTGTGTCACCAATGTAACCGGTTAGAACTCAAAGTGGCGATGAGGTCTTAAAATGTATGGAAAGGGTCTTAACAAAGGTCTTAAAAAGGTATTACATTTGACTTCAGGATTCCTGCATATACCCTGAATTAGCAAGAATTAACATTATAGCGTATGTAACAATAGTTAAGAACACAGTTCTGGCTGATTTGGACAATCTTGGAGTGGTTTGGGGAGTTATTGAGGAAGTCAAGGATCAATTTCAGAACCAATGTATTTATCAGGTCTCCCTTTGAAAAAGAGATCAATGATCTCAATGGGATTCATCTGTATAAATAAAGGTTTGAAATGAAATGAGTTGTTTTGCTTGACATAATCACAGGGCTTCCCCTGCAGATGCCCTGCTGGAACCTTTTATCCAGCTCTGCAAAGTTGCAGTCCTTTTAGCTGCCTCCTTCAGATTTCTCTCTCTCTCTCTGCTTCAGTCTCCTCTGTCTTGAAAGCATTCTTAAGCACATGCATGTAACATTAGGCTATGCATAAAATAAACAAACGATTATTACATTAACTAATTTGAACAGTAATTCACATCATCATCTCATAACAAAATAAGCTAAGGCAACTACTTGCATTCAGTGACTTGATTTTTTAAATGAAAACCAGGGATATCTTTTGTTTTGCGGTATATATCTCATTAAAAATATCTAATGTTAGTAACTATTAAAGAAAGAATGGGGACAATTCTGTTTTAATGTAGTTTGACCATTGTAACTGCTGTGCAGACATGCTGATAAAATAGGGCTTCTAACTAATTACCTTAAATAAACTCACTAATTAATTAAACCAGTTCAATACGCATTATTCTTATTCTTATCATTCTTTATGAGCGCAGTAACGGTAAGGTATCTACTTATTTATCTAGTATTCCATCACATAATAACAGAGATGGTCAAACTGAAGTAGAGACATGGCAGAATCCTACAATGAAGCGGGACAGTGAAGGGGAAGTCTCTTTGAAGAGGGTATTAATAGTTTAAAGATCTTAATGCCCCCTTGATCATGTCTTTTTTTTTTAAAGACTGTTTCTCTAAAAGGCAAGTTTTGTGATTTTAAGACTTTTTGTTGTGTCCCGTCAATTATGTTAAGTTTTGTCATGTTAGTTTAGTTTATGTTCCATTTCCTGTTTTGTTTTGTACTCACCTTGTCTCATTCCAGGTCCCTTTACTTCCTGCTCTGGTTCCTTTTCCCGCCATCATCAGTGTCTGCCCCGCCCCTGATTGTTTCCACCTGTGCCCACTTACCTCATGTATATATTGTCCTGTCTCCCCTTGTTAGTTGTCGGTTCGTCTTGTTCATTGCTCCAAGAAGTAAGATCTAAGCGATTGTTTAATTAAAGTCAGTGTTTTGCCTTTTACCCTCCACGAGAGCGCTTTACGGTTTTCAGCGCTTTTCAGTTTGTTCATTCCTCTAAAAGAGTGATTTTGTTTGTTGCAAGTAAAGACTATTTTTTCTTCAAAAACCTTTTTGTCTCTGGGTCGTGCATTTGAGTCCTCCAAGCTATTGAGTCAAGGTTCCTAACAGAACGAACCGACCAATATGGACTCAGCCGACCCCAAGACGCTCCAGACGGCCCTGTCTGTACAGGGAAACATCATCTATCAGCACCAGGAGCAGCTAAAAACCATTAGCCATGGAGTGAAAGACCTTTCAGATCGCTAGGAGGATTTCCAAACCTCTGTCACGTCGCAGGTGAACCATCTGGCAGAACAGCTCCACAGAGTCCTCACTCATCTAGAGACAACTTCTACAGCTCCGATTTCTGCTACGCCACCTGATGCTAATCCTGCTGCTAATCAGGCCATGGTCAGTTGCTCTCCTGTCCCACTGCAGTTGGCATCGCCAGAGAAATATTCAGGTGAATCTGGCAACTGCAGAACCTTCCTAGTCCAGTGTGACCTGCACTACAAACTTAACCCAACCGCGTTTGTGTCAGATGAGTCTAAAATAGCATTTATGGTCTCCCATTTAACTGGCAGAGCTGCCGCATGGGCCACTGCGGAGTGGTCAAGAGACTCCAGTATATGTGGATCTTTCACAGCATTCAAAGACACTATGAGCAGGATTTTTGATCTTACCTCACCTGCCGCTGAGGCCACCCGTGTACTCATGCAGCTCAAACAACACCCACGGCCAGTGTTAGATTATGCCATAGAGTTCCGTACCATAGCCATAGACAGTGGCTGGAACACCCCAGCATTAATAGACGCCTTCCGGAATGGACTCTCTGAAACCATCAAAGACCACCTGGCTCCACTAGAACTACCACAAGACCTGGAATCGCTGATTTCCATGTCTATCCGAGTTGATAACCGCCTCAGAGAAAGAGAGAGAACGGCGCCGAACTGCAACAAGACATCCAAGCCACCAGGGGCGCTCTCTGGATAAGCAGCCTTCATGGGATCCCTTGTTTCACTCTTCATCAGGCCCAGCAGGAACAGCGCCGTCACAGGCACCGGAGGAGCCAATGCAGCTCGGGAGAACAAGGATTTCTCCAGAGGAAAAACGGCGCCGCCTGCAGGAGGGATGCTGCTTTTACTGTGGCCAATCGGGTCACCAGCAGGCAACATGCCCGGGAAAAGGGCATGCTCACCAACCATGAGGAGGGCGTTGGTGAGCAAGATTTCCTCTAACTATCCTCCTCGCACACTCACCCAGGTTAAAGTCACAGCTAACAGTCAGACACATATACTGGGGGCGCTAATTGACTCTGGGGCTGATGAAAGCCTCATAGACTGGGGTTTAGCTAAACGCCTTAATATTAAGACTGTCCCTCTCAAGCATCTTGTCAATGCCAGCGCCCTAGATGGCAAACTAATGTGTAAAGTAACTGATTGTACGGAACCCATTCAAGTAACAATTGATAATAATCATGTAGAAATAATGCAGTTTCATCTATTCAATTCAGCACAACATCCACTGATTTTGGGGTTTCCTTGGCTAAAGACACATAACCCACAGATTGATTGGGGTTCAGGACAAATTAAGGGATGGGGTGGGAATTGTGAACAGTCCTGTAGAATCCCACAAACTGTTTCGGTTAGAAGCTCAGATTTTCCTGACCTTTCCAAGGTCCCCTCATGCTACCATGACCTTAAGGAGGTTTTTAATAAAACCAAAGCTCTGTCAATGCCCCCTCATCGTCCTTTTGACTGTGCCATCGACCTGCTGCCTGGCGCACCCATCCCTAGGGGGCGCTTATACTCCATCTCGGGACCGGAGCGTGCGGCCATGGACGATTACATCTCCTCCTCGTTGAAAACGGGGATAATCCGTCCCTCTTCGTCACCTGCTGGTGCAGGATTCTTCTTTGTGGGTAAGAAGGATGGGTCGCTCAGGCCATGCCCATTGAACAAAATAACTGTTAAGAACCGCCGCCCACTCCCGCTGATGTCTTCAGCATTTGAACTGCTTCAAACAGCTAACATTTTTACCAAACTCGATCTTAGGAATGCTTACCACCTCGTCAGGATTAGAGAGGTTGACGAGTGGAAAACGGGGTTCAACACCCCAAGCGAACATTATGAATATCGGGTCATGCCTTTTGGACTATGTAATGCTCCTGCTGTATTTCAGGCCATGGTAAATGACATTTTGAGAGAGTATTTGAATGTTTCTGTTTTCGTGTATCTGGATGATATTTAGATTTTCTCCCCAGATAGTCAGTCTCATGTCATGCATGTCCGCCAAGTTCTCCAGAAGCTTCTTGAGAATCAGTTGTATGTGAAAGCTGAAAAGTGCGACTTCCATGCAACCACTGTCTCCTTTCTGGGCTATATTGTCACCGCCAATCAGGTGCAGATCGATCCATCCAAGGTCAGTGCGGTGGCCAACTGGCCCACTCTTGATAGCAGCAAAAAGGTTCAGCAATTCCTGGGGTTTGCCAACTTTTATCGGAAGTTTATACGCAACTTCAGTTCTGTAGCCGCACCTTTGCATGCTCTCACCTCCTCTAAAGTCTCCTTTCAGTGGACCTCCCAGGCCGAGTCCGCCTTCCAATGCCTCAAGAAGAGATTCACCACGGCACCTGTACTCACTGTTCCGGATCCCCAGAGACAGTTTGTGGTTGAGGTTGACGCATCCAATGAGGGCATCGGGGCTGTGTTGTCCCAGAGATCCTCCGAGGATAACAGGATGCACCCCTGTGCCTATCTATCGCGTAAGTTGACCTCAGCTGAAAACAATTATGATGTGGGGAACAAGGAGTTACTAGCTGTCAACACAGCTTTGGAGGAGTGGAGACACTGGCTAGAAGGGGCGGAGCAACCATTTCTTGTTTGGACTGACCACAAGAATTTAGAATATGTTAGGAAAGCCAAGCGACTAAATTCACGTCAGGCCCGGTGGACGCTGTTCTTCAGCAGATTTAACTTCATATTGTCTTTTCGGCCCGGTACACAAAACCGTAAGCCAGACACACTGTCTCGTCTCTTTGAGCCTGAACATAATGCCAAGGAACCAGTATCAATCCTTCCACTGAACTGTGTGGTTGGGTCGGTAACATGGCAGATAGAAACAGATGTGAAGCAGGCGAATGTTGTGAGCCCGGCACCCAGCGAGTGTCCAGGCAACCTCTTGTTTGTCCCTGTGTCTTTACGCTCTCAGGTAATCCACTGGGCTCACACGTCCAAGTTCACATGCCATCCGGGCGTCCGACGAACAATGTTTGCCATAAAGCAGCGGTTCTGGTGGCCGGCCATGAAAAAAGAGGTCTCCGAGTACGTGGCGGCCTGTCCAGTGTGTGCCCGGAATAAGACCTCGTCCCGGGCCCAGATGGGTCTTCTCCAGCCCCTCCCAGTGCCTCAGCGACCATGGTCGCACATCTCCATGGACTTTGTGACTGGACTAACGCCCTCCAAAGGTAACACTACCGTCCTGACAGTGGTAGACCGTTTCTCAAAGATGGCACATTTCATTCCTCTGCTCAAACTTCCCTCTGCCAAGAAGACGGCAGAGGTCATGTTAACTCACGTGTTCAGAATCCATGGTTTCCCCAGTGACATAGTTTCCGACAGAGGACCACAGTTCATTTCCAACTTCTGGAAGGAGTTTTGCCAGCTCCTCGGCGCCACCGTCAGCTTATCTTTCGGTTACCACCAACGGTCAGACAGAGCGCCTGAACCAAGACCTCGAAACATGCCTCAGGTGCCTCGTGTCCCAGAAGCAGACCACTTGGAGCGATCACCTTACCTGGATAGAGTATGCCCACAACACTCTCCCCTCGGCTGCCACGGGTCTTTCCCCTTTCCAGTGTGCTAATGGGTACAGGCCTCCTCTCTTCCCTGCTAATGAGGAAGAAGTCAAGGTTCCAACCGCGCATGCCATGGTCTGACGCTGTCGGCGGGTTTGGGCCAGTGCTCGGCAGGCGCTACTCCGGACCTCGACCCGGATGAAGTCAGCGGCGGATCATCACCGGCGTGCGGCTCCCCTCTACAGGGCGGGCCAGAAAGTCTGGCTCTCCACCAAGGATCTACCCCTATACGTTCACTCCAAAAAGTTGGCACCGAGGTTTGTGGGTCCTTTCCCAATTTCAAGAGTCATTAACCCTGTCTCTGTGCGCCTCAAACTCCCCAGATCTTTGAGGGTCCATCCCACGTTTCACGTGAGCAAACTCAAGCCAGTTCGAGAGAGCACTCTGGTTCCCGCCTCCAAGCCCCCTCCACCACCCCGGATCATTGAAGGTGGCCCGGTGTACACAGTCAGGAGACTTCTGGCGGTCCGCAAACGGGGCCGAGGACGACAATTCTTGGTTGATTGGGAGGGTTACGGCACTGAGGAACGTTTGTGGGTCTCCTCAACGTTCATTGTGGACAAGACACTCATCAGTGACTTATATGATCGTCACCCTGAGCAGCCTGGGCCTTCAGGAGTCGGCCCTAGAAGGGGGGGTACTGTTGTGTCCCGTCAATTATGTTACGTTTTGTCATGTTAGTTTAGTTTGTTCCATTTCCTGTTTTGTTTTGTACTCACCTTGTCTCATTGTCTCTGGGTCGTGCATTTGAGTCCTCCAAGCTATTGAGTCAAGGTTCCTAACACTTTTTTACAGACACTCGGCAGATTTGTGTGTAATTCTCTCACAAAGGAACAGTAAGTCTCTTACTTTTTTTTTTTGATAGCGTTTTTTTATGTATGACAACTTTACAACTGGTAGAAAGTTAATTACTTTTTCTGAGCAGATTTTCTTTAAGACTGACTCTTAACACACCATCCCCCCGAGAACCAGACATACTCACCCCCTTTTCAACGCCCCCCCTGCAGCAGCTCAGGTGTGAAACCCCCATACAGAATGTCAGTCACTGTGTAAAACTTTTTATTTTCTTAAAGACTGTTTCTCTAAAAGGCAAGTTTTTTTTCTTATCTGATAACCTTACATATTTTAGTTATTTTTCTGCTACCAAGATACTTTAAGATACACTTTGATGTACGCAACACTTAACAAAGGGTATAATATGAAGTACTTGGTAAGGAATGGGGTTTTCGTTAAGGGGTGCAAAACTTTAGAACTGGGTAAAATATTCATTAATTTGTAATGAATTGAGTTTCTTTCTTTTAGATTTTCAACATACTATTTGTACACAATGACTTTTCCATATTTCTGACAAACTATACTTTTGACTTTTTCCGTAAAATCTTGACAAAACTATTACTTATTCGTAAATTTGACCTAAGCTAAAACGCTTAAAGAACTTTTTTTAAAACTCTCAATTCTACAGATGACTCCCCCCATTCAACGCAATAAGTCCCACCCTCCACTCAGCAAATCATCTAAAACTAAGGACCCCAGTAAGACGACCGTTGAAAACTAGCCATGGATCTGAGAAAAACCAAGTCTCCCCCTGCGAGTTGCAGCCAGGAGCAGACTCCTGGACTACCTTCATCACCACCATTTTGGACACCCGAATCTTGCAGTACTACTACTGCTGCTGATGTTACTCCTGGGGCCAAGACGTCTCTGTTTATGGACACAGTGAAATCAGAGTTGGTTCATATTCTGGAGAGGGTGCTGTATCGTTACAGAGAAGAAATCTGCAACGGATGCCGAGTCAGTCAGAGGCAACACGATTGTCTGAATGACATGCCCGATTTTTTTCTTCAGAAACAATTACAACGCGTTAATGAAAAGACTTTGGCTTGCCAACTTCATTACTGCGATTGACCAGAGTCTTATTGATAAAGGCGAGGATGAACGGAGGATCCGACACGCTTCGGAGGCTTTTCTGCGCAAGCTCAAAAACTGCAGACGCCTCAAGGAGAAACTTGAAAATATCCTTACCGAGTTGTATGGAGGAGAAGAAGAAGACTAATTTATTTTCTTCTTAATAACCAGCCGATACTTTGACTTTTCTTTAAAGTAAAAAAAATAAAAAATGGAAACTACTATGCAAAACGCTCTGTATATATTGATCAGAATGTAGTCAATACCCTTTTAATAAGTGTGGTGATGAGGACGATTGAAAACAGAATGAGTAGTGACCCCCGTGTAAACAGAATGGCTGAAGTTTGTAAATTGGAAGACATTTTAGGATATCGTTTGTTCTGGCAGTACTATTCCAGGACCACTTTAAATGTTTCGTTTACAATACTATTACTATATATGAAAGCAAAAATAAAACACATTTTCATTTTGTAATGGTTGTTTAATTGAAAACACAACATTCAACACATTTTCATAAAAACATATTACATTTTACCAAGTTAATGTCGTAGTGCATACAAGGTAATAGACTTAACGATTTGCACTGCTGCTTCTCTCCGCGTTTCATTTACAGTGATTTACAGTTTATCGTTCAATTCACACTGCCCAAGTATATGTTTAGGGGTCTCTTGGAAGTATACGAATGCATTTTTTATATCAGATAAATGCATTAACACATGCAAATTCTCTATCCTTTCACCCGCAACGATTATAATCTGCTTTGCTTCTTCTTCGGTTTCACCATTATTAGCTCTGAATGTAATCCTTTCTGGGGCTTCTTCTGCTTCTTGTGGTCTGTTGAATACCTGGCGTAGGATTTGTTTAGCTGTAAGGACAGGTACCATATAATTGTCTTCAAAAGCTTTGTCTATGTCGTCACACGTTTTGGAATATCCTTCGATGTAATGACAACCGATACTAGAATAGAGATCCTCCAACAGTCTTTTAATACATGTTCTGGCACTGTCGCCAATTTTGGCAATTCCATAGTATCGTGCTTTTTCTCTCATTATATTGAGTAAAGCTCTGCCATTGCTTTTGGTATTTGCTCAACACATTCGCAGCAGTCGGTTAGCGGTAGATGATCTATAAGATTATTATGATCCGGTAATGGCTCAACAACACCATTACATTTCTTCACTTTGTTCCTTTTTCTTTTCACCTTCCTTCTTTTTGTCTTTTTCGTTTTCCGTCCTTTTGCCCCTTTTCTTTTCATTCGCATTCTGCGTTTGCTTTTCATTTTTCTTCACCTTTTAATTTTTCTTTTTCTTTTTCTTCGTTTTTCTTTTCTTTTCTGCTAAATGTCGTTTGCGATCTTGGCGAGTGGTATGAGATATATTGTTTCTATAAAGGTTATCTATAATACCCTCTTTTAAAGAAAGATATTCTTCATATGTCATGTTATCATAGTCCTCTTTTGTCCTAAAGACCTTACATGGATATGATATAGAGGAGGGCTCTTCTTCGGGAACATCCTCTCCCCTACTTTGTAACATCCAGTCATTAAGCCCATATCCGTTATGCTGGTGATAATAAGGGGAGGCTTGGTTTGGTTATTCTCAGATCCATGGCTAGTTTTCAACAGTCGTCTCAGTGGGATCCTTCGTTTTAGATGATTTACTGAGTGGGGTGGGACTTATTGCGTTGAGTGGGGGGAGAGAAGCAGCAGTGCAAATCGTTAGGTCTATTACCTTGTATGCACTACGACATTAACTTGGTAAAATGTAATATGTTTTTATGAAAGTGTGTTGAATGTTGTGTTTTCAATTAAACAACCATAACAAAATGAAAATGTGTTTTATTTTTGCTTTCATATATAGTAATAGTATTGTAAACGAAACATTTGAAGTGGTCCTGGAACTGCCAGAACAAATGATATCCTAAAATGTCTTCCAATTTACAAACTTTAGCCATTCTGTTTACACGGGGGTCACTACTCATTCTGTTTTCAATCGTCCTCATCACCACACTTATTAAAAGGGTATTGACTACATTCTGATCAATATATACAGAGCGTTTTGCATAGTAGTTTCCCTTTTTTTTTTTTTTTTTACTTTAAAGAAAAGTCAAAGTATCAGCTGGTTATTAAGAAGAAAATAAATTAGTCTTCTTCTTCTCCTCCATACAACTCGGTAAGGATATTTTCAAGTCTCTCCTTGAGGCGTCTGCAGTTTTTGAGCTTGCGCAGAAAAGCCTCCGAAGCGTGTCGGATCCTCCGTTCATCCTCGCCTTTATCAATAAGTCTGGTCAATCCCAGTAATGAAGTCGACGAGCCAAAGTCTTTTCATTAACGCGTTGTAATTGTTTCTGAAGAAAAAATCGGGCATGTCATTCAGACAATCGTGTTGCCTCTGACTGACTCGGCATCCGTTGCAGATTTCTTCTCTGTAACGATACAGCACCCTCTCCAGAATATGAACCAACTCTGATTTCACTGTGTCCATAAACAGAGACGTCTTGGCCTCAGGAGTAACATCAGCAGCAGTAGTACTGCAAGATTCGGGTTTCCAAAATGGTGGTGATGATGGTAGTCCAGGAGTCTGCTCCTGGCTGCAACTCGCGGGCAGAGATGGGGTCGTTACTAAAAAAAAGTAATATATTACATATTACATATTACTTTAAAAAAAAGTAATATATTACACTACTTCGTTACTCTCTACATAAAGTAACTCGTTACTTTACTCGTTACTTTACTCGCAGGGCCGGCCCGCCCCTACAGGCAGATCACGCAGACTGTGGCGCACCTACAGTGTGCGCGCCACAGTTTGGCCTCTGCGAGATTCCACTTGCACCCCCAATTACTATTGCATTAAGGAAGACATAACACAAGTCTTTCTTTGTATATGCTCTAAAATAGGCTACCAGCCACACAACAAGCTAACAGTCTGTGAAACGTCAAGACACTAATTAATGAAACCAGTTCAAGACGCATTATTCTTATCATTCTTTATGAGGGCAGTAACGGTAAGGTATCTAATTACTTATGTATTTAGTATTCCATAACTTAGTAACAGAGATGGTCAAACTAAAGTGGTAGAGACAGAATTCCTACAATGAAGCGGGACATTGAACTGTTCACCCGTGAGAGGGCGATCAACAAAAGAGAGCGGCCCCGTTGAGGGAGTTTACAGATGAGAAGACTCAGCCATGTTTATGCAGCACTGCACGTGGAGATGTGGTCTCGCAAGTCGCGCAGATTACATAGGCCTACATGTATATAAACCTGCGGCGGAAACCCCTCTAGTCTGTCAGTGAGTGTGATTATTTTATAAAAGTAACGAAGTAACGCGTGTCGGGGCAATGTCAGTAACTGTAGTGTGATTACTAAATTATAAAAGTAACGCGTTACACTACTCCGTTACTGACAAAAGTAATATTATTACAGTAACGCGTTACTTTGTTACTTTGTAACGCATTACACCCAACTCTGCTCGCGGGGGGAGACTTGGTTTTTCTCAGATCCATGGCTAGTTTTCAACGGTCGTCTTAGTGGGGTCCTTAGTTTTAGATGAGCGGAGGGTGGGACTTATTGCGTTGAATGGGGGGAGTCATTTGTAGAATTGAGAGTTTTTTAAAAAGTTCTTTAAGCGTTGTAGCTTTTTCATCTATCATTTCCAACCAAGCAGCAATAGGTCAAATTTAAGAATAAGTAATAGTTTGTCAAGATTTTACGGAAAAAGTCAAAAGTATAGTTTGTCAGAAATATGGAAAAGTCATTGTGTACAAATAGTATGTTGAAAATCTAAAAGAAAGAAACTCAATTCATTACAAATTAATGAATATTTTACCCAGTTCTAAAGTTTTGCACCCCTTAACGAAAACCCCATTCCTTACCAAGTACTTCATATTATACCCTTTGTTAAGTGTTGCGTACATCAAAGTGTATCTTAAAGTATCTTGGTAGCAGAAAAATAACTAAAATATGTAAGGTTAACAGATAAGAAAAAAAAGTGTTTAAAAAAAAAACCCCGGCCATTAAAATAAACCGAATTCCTTACAAAGTAATTCATATTCTACCAGTTGTTAAGTGTTGCATACACCAAAGTGTATCTAAAAGTATCTTAGTAGCACAAGAAAATAGAAAAAAGCATTGATGTTAACAAAAACTGGATTGTTCCACTGAAATAATAAATAAATAATTTCAAAAGTGCGTTTTAAAAGAAAATGTATTCAGATAAAGTATTTTATTTTCAGAAATGTTTAAGGTTTTGCATACATAAAAAGTGTATCTTACAGTTCCTTTGTGAGAGAATTACACACAAATCTGCAGTGTCACTAAAACGTGTTAAAATCACAAAACTTGCCTTTTAGAGAAACAGTCTTTAAGAAAATAAAAAGTTTTACACAGTGACTGACATTCTGTATGGGGGTTTCACACTTGAGCTGCTGCAGGGGGGGCGTTGAAAAGGGGGTGAGTATGTCTGGCTCTCGGGGGGATGGTGTGTTAAGAGTCACAGTCTTAAAGAAAATCTGCTCAGAAAAAGTAATTAACTTTCTACCAGTTGTAAAGTTGTCATACATAAAAAAACGCTATCAAAAAAAAAATGTAAGAGACTTACTGTTCCTTTGTGAGAGAATTACACACAAATCTGCCGAGTGTCTGTAAAAAAGTCTTAAAATCATAAAACTTGCCTTTTAGAGAAACAGTCTTTAAAAAAAAAAAAACATGATCAAGGGGGCATTAAGATCTTTAAACTATTAATACCCTCTTCAAAGAGACTTCCCCTTCACTGTCCCGCTTCATTGTAGGATTCTGCCATGTCTCTACTTCAGTTTGACCATCTCTGTTATTATGTGATGGAATACTAGATAAATAAGTAGATACCTTACCGTTACTGCGCTCATAAAGAATGATAAGAATAAGAATAATGCGTATTGAACTGGTTTAATTAATTAGTGAGTTTATTTAAGGTAATTAGTTAGAAGCCCTATTTTATCAGCATGTCTGCACAGCAGTTACAATGGTCAAACTACATTAAAACAGAATTGTCCCCATTCTTTCTTTAATAGTTACTAACATTAGATATTTTTAATGAGATATATACCGCAAAACAAAAGATATCCCTGGTTTTCATTTAAAAAATCAAGTCACTGAATGCAAGTAGTTGCCTTAGCTTATTTTGTTATGAGATGATGATGTGAATTACTGTTCAAATTAGTTAATGTAATAATCGTTTGTTTATTTTATGCATAGCCTAATGTTACATGCATGTGCTTAAGAATGCTTTCAAGACAGAGGAGACTGAATCATCCTGAAGTCAAATGTAATACCTTTTTAAGACCTTTGTTAAGACCCTTTCCATACTATTTAAGACCTCATCGCCACTTTGAGTTCTAACCGGTTACATTGGTGACACACTTTACTATATACAGAATTGATTGTTCTTCCTCCTTATCTTACAACCATTTGGACGCTAACTTGAAAATAACATGAAATAAATCAAAGTAGAGCATCCAAAATAAAACATATATTTAAAAAAAGTAATGTTAGTCGGGGTGGGACTTGTTATGCTGAGTGGGAGGAGGAGTCATCGGCAAAAGTGAGAGTCTTTTTCACCAGTATAATGTCCATCGATGTCTGACTCTGTTTAAAAAGTTCTTTAAGCTTTGTAGATTTCTCATCAATCATTTTCAGCCAAGCAGTCAGAGGCACCCGCAAGGATGTCTGAAAAACCCCGCATGTAGAGTTGAAATACTCCAAAACAAAATCATCAGAGGGGTCCTTCCCCAGCGTCACCAACCGGCTTGCGCGGTAATACCATCGCCCCGATGGTCCGCTTTTAGTTTCCCAGACGGTGCTTGTCAGGACTCTTCTCACTTCTGGCGGCGGGGGAATATCTTCTTCCTCTTCCTTCACATTGAGGGGTAGCGGTGGAAACTCTTCCTTGATCTCGCATGCTGTCTGCGTTTCTTTGCTTTTCTTTGCAAATATCTTGTACACCGCTGGTTCCACTATGGTTTCTTGATGCACTACTTCTTCCGATACAGTGGTTGTGTGGAGATCTCTGGAAGACACCAGAGTTAACACTGCCCAATCTGTTGAGGTCAGTGTCGCTTTAACACTGCGGGGTCCATAAGTTTCTCCATTCTTCAGATTGTAGAAATGCAGTTCATTCGCCATATAGTTGAATACATGGGCTGTGTTGTCTGGAACCTTGTGTTCCTGGTAGGGTCTCCCATGGCAAATTGGTCTCAGGCAAGGGGCCAGACTAAGATTGGTTCAAAAGACCTCATGAAAGAAAAACTAAGAAGTGAGGATACCCGGCCCGGAGGAAGCCCGGGGTCCCCTTCTGGAGCCAGGCCCAGAAGGAGGACTCGTCGGCGAGCGTCTGGTGGCCGGGCTTGCCACGGAGCCCGGCCGGGCCCAGCCCGAAAAGGCAACGTGGGCAACACCTCCGCTTCTCCGTCCCGCGGGCCCACCACCTACGGGAAACATCGATGGGGTCGGGTGCGCTGCCAGAAGGGTGGCAGTGAAAGCGGAGGGTCTCGACGGACCAGACCCGGGCGACAGAAGCTGGCTTTGGGGACGTGGAACGTCACCTCTCTGGGGGGGAAGGAGCCGGAGCTTGTACGGGAGGTGGAGCGTTACCAGTTGGATCTGGTTGGGCTCACCTCTACGCACAGCGTCGGCTCTGGAACCTTACTTCTGGATAGGGGTTGGACTCTATTCTTCTCCGGAGTTGCTCAAGGTGTGAGGCGCCGGGCGGGTGTGGGGATACTCACAAGTCCCCGGTTAGGTGCTTCGTTGTTGGAGTTTACCCCAGTGGACGAGAGGGTCGCCTCCCTACGCCTGCGGGTTATGGGGGGGAAAACTCTGACTGTTGTGTGTGCTTATGCACCCAACAGCAGTTCAGAGTATACGGCCTTCTTGGAGACCCTGGAAAGAGTCCTGTATGGGGCTCCTGAAGGGGACTCTTTAATCTTGCTGGGAGACTTCAACGCACATGTGGGCAATGATGGAGACACTTGGAGGGGCGTGATTGGGAGGAACGGCCCCCCTGATCTGAACCGGAGTGGTGGTTTGTTACTGGACTTCTGTGCTAGTCATGGATTGGCCATAACAAACACCATGTTCGAACATAAGGATGCTCATAAGTGTACGTGGTACCAGAGCACCCTAGGTAGAAGGTCCATGATCGATTTCGTTATCGTATCATCGGACCTGAGGCCGTATGTTTTGGACACTCGGGTAAAGAGAGGGGCGGAGTTGTCAACTGATCACCATCTGGTGGTGAGTTGGGTCGAGTGGCGGGGGAAGCCTCTGGATAGACCTGGTAAGCCCAAACGTGTAGTTCGGGTGAACTGGGAACGTCTGGAGGAGGCCCAAGTTCAGGAGGCCTTCAACTCGCACCTCCGGCGGAGCTTTTCGGGCATTCCTGTGGAGGTTGGGGACATTGAACCAGAGTGGTCGGTGTTCAAAGCCTCTATTGCCGAAGCCGCGGCGGGGAGCTGTGGTCTCAAGGTCCTAGGTGCCTCAAGGGGCGGTAACCCTCGAACCTCCTGGTGGACACCGGTGGTCAGGGAAGCCGTCCGACTGAAGAAGGAGGCCTTCAGGGATTTGTTATCCCGGGGGACTCCCGAGGCAGTTGCAAGGTACCGACAGGCCCGAAGGGCAGCAGCCTCATCCGTGGCCGAGGCAAAGCAGCGGGTGTGGGAGAAGTTCGGAGAAGACATGGAGAAGGACTTTCGGGCGGCACCAAAGTTGTTCTGGAAAACTGTCCGACACCTCAGGAGGGGGAAGCAGGGAACCATCCAAGCTGTGTACAGTAAGGATGGGACGTTGTTGACCTCAACTGATGGAGTGTTAGGGCGTTGGAAGGAACACTTTGAGGAACTCCTGAACCCGACAACTCCGCCCTCTATGTTAGAGGCAGAGCTGGAGTATGACGGGGGATCAACACCAATCTCCCGGGGGGAGGTCACTGAGGTCGTCAAACAACTCCACAGTGGCAAAGCCCCGGGGGTGGATGAGATCCGCCCGGAAATGCTGAAGGCTCTGGGTGTTGAGGGACTGTCATGGTTGACACGTCTCATCAACGTTGCGTGGAAGTCGGAAACAGTGCCGAAGGAGTGGCAGACCGGGGTGGTGGTCCCCCTTTTTAAAAAGGGGGATCAGAGGGTGTGTGCCAATTACAGAGGCATCACACTACTCAGCCTCCCCGGGAAAGTTTACTCTAAGGTACTCGAAAGGAGGGTCAGGCCGATTGTCGAACCTCAGATTGAGGAGGAACAATGCGGATTCCGTCCTGGTCGTGGAACGACGGATCAGCTTTTTACTCTCGCAAGGATCCTGGAGGGGGCCTGGGAATACGCTTATCCGGTCTACATGTGTTTTGTAGACTTGGAGAAGGCGTATGACCGAGTTCCCAGGGAGTTACTGTGGGAGGTGCTGCGGGAGTATGGGGTGAGGGGGTCTCTACTCAGGGCCATCCAATCTCTGTACTCCCAAAGCGAGAGCTGTGTCCGGGTCCTCGGCAGTAAGTCGGACCCATTTCCGGTGAGGGTTGGCCTCCGCCAGGGCTGCGCTTTGTCACCAATCCTGTTTGTAATATACATGGATCGGATTTCGAGGCGTAGTCATGGGGGAGGGGGTCTGCAGTTCGGTGGACTAAGGATTGCACCACTGCTTTTTGCAGATGATGTGGTTCTAATGGCTTCATCGGTCTGCGACCTTCAGCACTCACTGGATCGGTTCGCAACCGAGTGTGAAGCGGCTGGGATGAGGATCAGCACCTCCAAATCTGAGGCCATGGTTCTCAGCAGGAAACCGATGGACTGTCCACTTCAAGTAGGGAATGAGTCCTTACCCCAAGTGAAGGAGTTCAAGTATCTCGGGGTCTTGTTCTCGAGTGAGGGAACAATGGAGCGTGAGATGGGCCGGAGAATCGGAGCAGCGGGAGCGGTACTGCAGTCGCTTTACCGCACCGTTGTGACGAAAAGGGAGCTGAGCCAGAAGGCAAAGCTCTCTGTCTACCGGGCCATTTTCGTTCCTACCCTCACCTATGGTCATGAAGGATGGGTCATGACCGAAAGAACGAGATCGCGGATACAAGCGGCCGAGATGGGTTTTCTCCGCAGGGTGGCTGGTGTCTCCCTTAGGGATAAGGTGAGAAGTTCGGTCATCAGGGAGGGACTCGGAGTTGAGCCGCTCCTCCTTCGCGTCGAAAGGAGCCAGTTGAGGTGGTTCGGGCACCTAGTTAGGATGCCACCTGGGCGCCTCCCTAGGGAGGTGTTCCAGGCACGTCCAGCTGGGAAGAGACCAAGGGGTAGACCTAGGACCAGGTGGAGGGATTATATCTCTTCGCTGGCCTGGGAGCGCCTTGGGATCCCCCAGTCAGAGCTGGTTGATGTCGCCAGGGAAAAGAAAGTTTGGGGCTCTCTGCTGGAACTGCTACCCCCGCGACCCGACCACGGATAAGCGGAAGAAGATGGATGGATGGATGGACATAACCCCAAACATCGCCATTTTTCAGAGTCCATTCTTCATGAAGTTCTTCGGCTGGAGGCGTCTGAACCCGGCACAGATACTGCATCCGTTTCTTGATTGGCGCTCCGGACGGATGGCTGTATGTTGTCACAGGCGTCTCGCTGATTAAACCCATATCGAGGCGTCTCTTGGCCATTTTTCTTTTTTGAAAGGTGACTTGATGAGTGGAAACGACTGGCTTTTTATTTTTTTATCTAACTCCACCCCCCCACTGTCTTCTGATCTCACACCTACTTGGGATATCACACCTACTTGGGATTTCACACCTCGACCCAATGGGAGGCGGGACTTAGCTCATTTGCATAAGTAGTATAGGTGTGACCTGTCACTTTTGTATGCATACTAATGAGACGAAAGCGGCATGTGTATTACTACTAACTGAGCATAAGGTTTGTCAAATCACAAATGCAGTGGGCAGACCGTGGCTCAGTCTCATACAATTGTACACCGGAAACATTTATTTTGCAGTTGGACTCAACAGGCATACCAAGATGCTGATCCGGAGAATAAGTGGACAAGACTTTGGAATGACGTAAAAGCAAATTGTTTGTTGATAAATTAAAATTAAAAACATCCGCCCCATGGCAGTTTGAAACTGTCTCAGAGAAAGATCAGAGCCATGTAGTTAGTAAGACATGTTTCCTTCAAAAGTGCCTCACATCTGGGATGAGATGTGGCTGCCTGCCACAGAGATGCTCATTTTAGCAGTAGGGTCTACAACCCAAATCTAGATTTTAATGTTCTGTTTTTCATGACGATGTCGTCTCTTCACTCGCACAGAATGGGTATCAATAAAAACAATGAAATCCAAAATCGATGCATCCCTACTCGTGTTGTCCAGTTGATGCAGCAAAGATATTTTGATCTTTTCTTATTAAAAAGGGTCCTAATAGTCAAATATGTTAAAATGTGCAAATACCCTGTTGTTGTTGTTGTTGTTGTTGTTGTTGTTGTTGTTGTTGTTGTTGTTGTTGTTATAAATCGTTGCAAAGAAAATTGATCACTGATAAATTGGGATTGTAGCGAGTGATAAGGGGAAGCTCAAGACTTAGGCAGACGCAAAAGAAAAACAGTCCATACCATGATTTTTTAGGAAAATGCTGAATATTGCATCTTTGACAGTATCATGAAGACCAGAACCAACGGATCATGTACTTTACTTTTTGTGCGTGGGGTCCAAAGCTTTATATACTGTATCTTATTCCTTAGATAGAGCTCCACTTTTGACGAGAAACAATAACAAACAATTAAGCCTGCTGAACTGGGTGACGATCTCCTTCAGTACCATGAACATGCACGCTGTCGTTTACTGTACAGGCTGCTGGTGGTTGTTGTTTGTTGGATCTGCTGGTGAGCAGCTCGGTTGTGCATCTTGTTTACACAGTGGAACTCTCGTCCTCTACTGCGACACAGCGATGTTTCTTTAAGGACTCAGAGCGTGTAAACAGCCTCTTACACTGTGAACAATAGTACAGTTTCTCTTAATTAATCAGCCTAAGATTTCTTTTTACATTTTGGAGTTAAATGCATCAATCTGGTGCATTTTGAGGGGAAAATAAAGAGACTATAGATCCATGGAAACACCCAATATGAAACAGAACTGTTTACATTTAAATCATAAAATCATAAGAACATGGCCATAACCAATAATATACCATATCCAATATGAAAAAAACATTGAAACTTGTTTATTTATTTGTTTTTGGTTCATTTATAGTTGTGAATGTGTCTGGGCTGAAGTTGAATAGTCCATTTAGCTTAGGAACCTTCCTAACGAGTGAAATGACCCGGAAGTCCCTCAGTGGCAGCCATGATAAGTGCCGTTCCAATTCTCTAGATGAAAGGAAAGGAGGTTTCAAACTTCCTTTATAACCTCCTTTAGCTTAGGAACCACTGGACCTCCCATACCGAAAGTAGAGGAGAAAATGCTGCCCCACAATGCCTTGCGGCCGCGGCATTTAAGACAAGGGGATATTCGGTCGTTCACGGAAACAACCGATCATCACAGACAAACGAAGATCATGTAAGTTACCGCTGCTCTCTTAAGCTTTTACATTCTTAAGCCATAACTTGACAAAATGCTTATATGAAATGACTGTTGTGAAATCGTCCAGGTACAGTTAACATCTTACTAAAACCTTTATGATCAGTTTGCATTAAGACGAGGGGATATCAATCAATCAATCTGCTCGACAAAATATGTTTGTCTGCTTTGTTTTCCTGCGATGATGGTTCTTCAGGACTGCTTCTTAAGCTCTAATCACACTCTCGCAGACTTTTCCGGTGATTCTAAAGTAGATGAAAATGTATGTGTGTCGCTTAAGAGGAAAAGATGCCTGTTTTTTTTTTTGTTATTACTGTCAGGAAATGTACAACCTAACCCTGGTCCGCCCAGTAGTAGTAGTCAGATCGCTACTCCTGCTGATTTTAAAGCTAGGTCTGGGTTGGGTTTCATCCACTTGAATGTGCGCAGTCTGTTAGGTAAACTAGATTTTGTCCGTATCTGGGCGAGCTCGATTGACGCTGACGTCATTGTTTAATCAGAAACATGGCTAAACAAATCTATTTTGGCCTCTGACATTGCCTTAAATGGTTTTAATGTGTATCGTTCCGACCGGCCTAATAAAGGTGGTGGCGTTGCCATTTATGTTAAGAATAAGTTCAGTGTAACCGCTGTAGTTTCCAAATCGATCAGTAAACAATTCGAATTTTTAGCCTTAAATATAGAAGTGGCAAAGGGGCAACAGGTCATGGTCGTGGGCTGTTACAGACCCCCCTCAGCTGTGAAGGACTCCTTGTCTTCACTAGCAAATATTTTATCGCAACTAGACTACAAGGAAATAGTGCTACTTGAAAATGTTAACTGGGACTGGTTAACCGCAGTGTCAGAGGATTTTAAAAACCTTTGTATCTCTTTAAATGTTACTCAGATTGTTGACAGTCCTACTCGCCCTAATATTAAGTCCCCAAATAAATCCTCCCTAATTGATCTCATTTTAACTAATGTTCCCTATACATACTCAGCTGTGGGAGTATTTGCGAATGATCTGAGTGACCACTGTGGTGTAGCCACAATTAGGGACACTAAGGTCCAAAAGGTTAAACCTCGTATTATCATCAAGAGAGACATAAAACATTTTGTGGAGCAGGGTTTTGTACATGATCTGTTTGGGTTTGATTGGGGGAAAATCGATTTGTGTGCTGATGTTGAGACTGCATGGTCTTATTTTTATCTTGGTTTTATGGAAATTATAGATAGACATGCACCCCTGCGTAAATTTAGAGTGAAGGGACGAGACAATCCTTGGTTTTCTGCTGAATTATCTAGTCACCTACATGAGAGAAACAAGGCCTGGGCAAAGGCTAGGAATTCAGGCTCAGAGGTAGAATGGCTGCGTTTTAGGCAGCTAAGGAATAGCTTCACTTCACATGTCAAAAGTGCTAAATCTAAGTATTATCTGGCAGTTACCACAAAGAACCTGAGCAACCCTAGAAAATTCTGGAAAGCCATAAAATCGATATCCACCGGTGATATCCGTAATGAGCTACCTCCGTGCCTTACCACAGTATCTGGCACTATATCGGACAGGACCACCATACTAAATTGTTTTAATGAGCATTTTGTGTCCTGTGGCTCTCTGTTTCATTCTGTTTCTAATTCTGCTTCTGTGAACACTACAGTCGGTGACTCAGAACAATGTGGTCTGGAAAACCCTTTCAGTTTTACTCCTTTTACTGTTGATGTTGTTCGTGAAGTCTTAACCAAGCTAGATCCTAAAAAGCCGGCTGGTCCGGACAACGTAGAACCTTTCTTTTTAAAGATAGGTGCAGATGTTATTGCTCCACCTCTTACTACTCTTTTTAACCTCTCTCTCAGCACGAACAAAATCCCAAAAGTCACTGCCACAATTAAAGTGGTGAATGATATTACGAGTATTTTAGATAATAAGCAGAGTTGTGCAGCTCTATTTGTTGACCTATCCAAAGCTTTTGATACTGTCGATCATCGCATTTTGAAGCAAAGGCTGGTCAGTATAGGCATGTCCAGCCATGCAGTAGGGTGGTTTGTAAACTACCTCTCTGAAAGGTCCCAATGTGTTCAGTTTGATGGGCTGTCTTCTGAGTGGTTAAACATCACTAATGGTGTACCACAAGGTTCAGTTTTAGGTCCGCTATTATTCTCTATCTATATTAATAGTTTAGGTGAAAATGTCGAAGGAGCAACCTTACATTTGTATGCGGACGATACCGTTATGTACTGTGCAGGTCCCTCGATTAACGAGGCTGTTGTTAAATTACAGGCTGTTTTTAACATTATTCAGGCTCAGCTCTCTGAACTTAAGCTTCTTTTAAATGTGGATAAAACCAAGGTAATGCTCTTTTCTAAAGCTAAAGCTAAAAATACACCAGAGACTGCTTTGGATATTGTAACTACGCAAGGAATACAACTTGAAGTGGTTACCTGTTACAAATACTTGGGTATCTGGCTTGATGACTGTCTCACTTTTAAAATTCATGTCAATAACCTGCTTAAAAAGCTGAGGGTTAGGCTAGGTTTCTTTTACAGAAATAAGTCCTGTTTCTCGCTTGAGGCCAGGAAAAGGCTAGTCACTGTGACCTTTTGACCTGTGCTGGACTATGGTGATTTGTTATATATGAATGCACCTGCCAATTACCTGAGCAAGTTAGATGCTGCGTATCACAGTGCACTGAGATTTTTGACAAATTGTAAAGCACTTACGCATCACTGTACCCTGCATACCAAGGCGGTTATGCCATCACTTACTGTACGGAGGCTCAGTCACTGGTACTTTTTCATTTACAAAGCCATGTTGGATAAACTACCATCTTATATCTGCTCCCTGATCTCTCTGCGAATTGAAAGTACTTATTGCCTGAGATCGCATGCTGTGGTTTTATTAAATGTGCCAAGTGCTAGGACTGTCTTAGGGAAGAAAGCTTTTAGATGTGCAGCTCCACTAACATGGAACAGTCTGCAAAAAGAATGGAAAATTACCAAGCTAGTACCACTACATGTTTTTAAAGCTCGGTTGGATGCTACAAAATCAGATGCTGTTGGTACCTGTACATGTGGTTAAATATGTAAATTGTAATCCCTGTACATTTTGCTGTATGATGTCCTTTTGTTGTTCTGTTGTTTATGTTTTTATGTCTTCTTGTGGAACCTACTGCTGCAGGTCTCCCTTGAAAAAGAGATCATTGATCTCAATGGGATTTTACTTGGATAAATAAAGGTTTTGAATAGAATTGAATTGAATTAGGCTATTTAATTCTTAGTTTCCAGCGTTGTACCATGCAAGCCTAATATGATGCATTTATTTCAGTCACAGATGCTGAAACCCTTGCCCTAATTAGTGCAAGGGTTAAGATGGAGCACATGTTCAGTGGGAAACTAAATGCTGCCAAATCAGGCTGGAAGTAAGTACACCTATATTTGTCTGATACATTTTTTTAATAAATGTGCATGGTGAATTAAGATAATTTGTAACTAAAGGCAGGTTGTTAAAGAGATGGGTCTGGAGGGCCAGGTGACTGGTCCACAGACAGCAAAGAAATGGGACAACTTGAAAACAAAATACAAGGTAAAGCAAATCACATGGCTGGGCACTGTGGTGGGTTACTGTTTGTAGATATTATGCTACAGACTTAAATTGGCGACCCCAGCCTCCTATATTATAATGTGAATTTGCTTAGTTGTTTACACGTTTTAACATTTAATGCGTTAACAATTACACATTTCGAATTAGTACCATTTTTCGTTTGCTGTGCATTTATATACTAACTAAGCACTCGTATACTAACTAAGCACTTATATACTAATAAAGGACTGGCTTATCTAGCAGTTGAGTAGCACTTGAAATGTTTTGGCTCTATGAAACCTGATGTACTTATATGATTCTGTTTTCTTCAAGTGTGTATCTTCTTGGTCGAACGCGCTGTAAGTAACTGTAAGTTTAAGTAAGGGAAACTAACTAAGAAACTAAGGCAGCCGTTTGCTCCACATACCATGCCAGCGCACCGGGCATAGGAGGTGCAGTTTAGCTTCCCTGGCCCCACCATGGGAGAGAAGACATTGTATCTTGTATTTATTCACCATAAGTTCCTTTGTTAATTATCCTACATTTAAATGCAGAGTTGAGCAGAACAAGGCAGGTGATGGGCGAGCAGGGCAGCTTGGAAAAGAGAGAGGATCAGAGCAGCGTAAAGAAGGGAAGGGAGTGGAGGAACTTGAGGAGAGGAGAGGAGTAGAGCAGGCTGAGGAGAGCAGAGCAGAGCAGCCTGAGGAGGACAGAGGAGCAGGGCAGCCTGAGGAGAACAGAGGAGCAGGGCAGCCTGAGGAGAGCAGAGCAGAGCAGCCTGAGGAGGACAGAGGAGCAGGGCAGCCTGAGGAGAGCAGAGCAGAGCAGCCTGAGGAGGATAGAGGAGCAGAGCAGCCTGAGGAGAGCAGAGCAGAGCAGCCTGAGGAGGACAGAGGAGCAGAGCAGCCTGAGGAGGACAGAGGAGCAGGGCAGCCTGAGGAGGACAGAGGAGAAGGGCAGCCTGAGGAGGACAGAGGAGAAGGGCAGCCTGAGGAGAGCAGCCTGAGGAGAGCAGAGCAGCCTGAGGAGAGCAGAGCAGAGCAGCCTGAGGAAAGCAGAGCAGAGCAGCCTGAGGGGGACAGAGGAGCACGGCAGTTTGAGGAGGACAGAGGAGCAGAGCAGGGAAGCAGTGTAGGAAAGGCTGACAACTTGCCTGACTGCTGGAATCAAAGTCAATTGGAATATTTTACACAGAAATATACATTTCTAATAGTTGGAAATCAAAAAATAGGATGCAAATCATGCAGGGAAGCGGGATCCCTTGGGGCAATGAGAACAGGGAAACAGAGGTACTCATTCTCTACTGAATGGCAGAACTGTAGGGTAGGCCCATCTGGCAACAGCAATGAGAAGCAAATGAAATCATTGAGAAAGAAAATAAATGAACACAGTGTCTCACAGAGTCACAAATTAGCACAGGACATAGTAAAAAGACAAAATGAAGAAGCTTTAAAATCAAGCTTTCTAAAAACTCAAAAAGACATTTTGGCTTCCACCCATAATGTCTTTAGAACGGCATACTACATTGCAAAAAATAACCGGCCATACTCTAATCATCCTGGACTAATAGAACTACAAATGATAAATGGTGTAAATGTTGGCCGAGTACTCCACTCAAATGTTACATGTACAGACATTGTACATTTTATCTCAAAAGAAATGAGGGAAGCCCTATTGGCAAGTATCAAAGTGACCCGACCAAAGCTAACTGTTCTTGTGGATGAAAGCACATCATTAAGCAAGAAGTCTTGTCTTATTGTGTACCTAAGAACGTCAGTTGATAGCTCAGAGCCAGTGACCTTCTTCCTAGATCTTCTCGAGCTAGAGAGTACAACTGCAGATGGAATCATTAGTCAACTACTGAACTGTCTACAGAAATATGGCCTTGATGATGCTTCTCTGAAAGAATGTCTGGTGGGATTCTGCTCAGATGGAGCCTCCGTAATGGTAGGCAGAAAGAATGGTGTCTACACAAAACTGAGAAGTGAGTACCCAGGCCTCATAGGCTGGCATTGTCTAAACCATAGGTTGGAGTTGTCTGTGTCAGATGCAGTCAAGCACCGAAACCAACCACTTCACAGCTTTTCTGGACAAGCTATACTGTCTCTATCATCAGTCACCAAAGAACTTAAGAGAGCTTGATGCTGCAGTCTCTGAAGTAGGTGTATGCTTGAGGAAGATTGGTCGCGTCCTCGGGATAAGGTGGGTGGCTTCATCTGTTAGGACTGTAAATGCTGTTTGGACCATGTATGCTGCACTCTATCAATACCTCACATCTGCAAGTGTAGATGTGAACCGTTCCTCAAATGATAGATGCATGTATGAGGGGCTAGCAGCAAAGCTGACGTCAGTTGCTTTTGTTAAAAACCTGGGACTGATGATGGATGCACTTGAGGAGCTGAAAGACCTGTCTGAGGCTCCACAGTCGAGAGACATTAGACTGTCTCAATCAGTACATCTGATAAAAAGACAGCTAGATGTTTTTAAAACCATGAGCAGGAACCCAGACAGTGGTCTGTTCTACAAAACCGCATGTGAGGCAGAGCAGCAAGGTGTTTTTAATGGCATAACACTATGCAATGACCCAAGGCAGAAGATAATAGATCCCACAAAGTTGTATGCAGCACTATGTAAAAGCATGAACACAAGGATGGTCACAAGCGAAGAGGAATCACTCTTTCAAAAGGTCAATGTTCTTGATACAAAGACATGGCCAAGCCCTTTACCATTAATGTATGGTGAGTGTGAAGTAAGAGAGCTATGCACTCTTTTGAAAATCGGATTCTCTGGTGTTAAGCAAAGTTATAAGGACTTTAAGAAGAATGCCAGTGTGCCGATGCACATGTCCCTTCTAAAGCTTAACAACGCAGTGGAAGCCATTGCTGTGAGCAGTGCAGAGTGTGAGAGGGGTTTCTCAGAAATGAATGCAGTTGTAACATCAATGCGCTCACAACTGAAGACTCAAAATGTCTCTGCTCTAATGTTCATTCAAATGGTTGGACCTCCTCTTACCTCTTGGGACCCCACAACATATGTGAGGAAGTGGGTAGCTACCAGAAGATCTGCAGACCATTTAGCCTGTAGACCAGGGGTGCCCAACCTTTTTTTAACCGAGAGCTACTTTTAAAGTTGCCAGTCTGCCGAGATCTACCAGTCCAAATAGAGAGGCGTAGCCATTACTGACAGCCTACTACCAGGTAAATACACACTTCTACCTGTATAAAACTGACCTCTGTACGATGAATACTTCATAAAATACTGCAGATCCTTTATCTTACCTCTTTCTAATCTACACACATACAAGTATTTAACTGAAGTTACACAACAGTGTTGTTGATACAGAGTTGGAGTTTATTCACACGTCACACTACAGTGGGTAATGTTTTCAAGAAACATTGAACAGTGCTGCCACATATGACACAGGGAAAAAAGAAAATACTCTGAACCCTTTCTTTGCCATTATATAAAAATAGTGTTGCTACAAAAGTATAAATGAGGCTTACTAATAAGACAACTCAGATCTGAAGCTACACAGGAATCTGCTGCCAAAGTGCAATAAAAAAGACAAAATTAATAGAATCAAACCCTTTTTTTGTTGCATTTTAGTAGAGTATAAAAATAAATGCCTTTAAAATAGGATGCAAGCAACACTAGTTTCTTAACCTGAATTGATAATAGACTATAATCTATTTAAGTTTGCATTCTTATACCATTTTGTACAATAATTATAATGAATAAGTTCAAACAAACTAAAACTTACAGCTGATTAATAACGGTATCCAACTTGAGTTTTTATTATATCAAAAACCTGTTGAAATGCTACTGTTATTTTTACTGTCCCCCAAAAGCGCGTCGGCAGCCTCCAGGAATGCTTCTTTCACAACTTCGCCGTCTTTGAAAGACTTCATGTGTTTCTCAAGAACGTGACTGCCACGGTAAGATGCTATGGTAGCAGCCTTGCTCTTGTTGTTGGGCCTGGTGAAAATGGACTGCTGTGCATTTAGCTGTCCTTTCAGGCCCCTCCCCTTTTGGAAGCGAAGGGCAGAATTAGGAGGGAATTCCGTCTCGTAGCGTTTGTGCACTGTTTTGAAATGCCGCTCCTAAATTACCCTTCTTCGATAAAGCCACGCTCGCATTGCAGATGAGACAGATGGACTTTGAATTGGAATAGATACAAAAATAATCATCCTCCCACTCGGAGTGAAAATTATATATTTTGGGATTTTTTGCTTCTGCCATAATTGCGGTCTTGTGTGTGTGCGGACTGTCACTCCTGTTGTTGAGTGTTGAGACGGACAATGTCAGCGAAATAGTGCCCACTGCCCTGCCCACCAGCCACGCCCCGACACATGGGTTCACGCCGGCCAATCACAAAGCTTTGATGCGTTCAAGTGCATTATTCTGGCACAGGAAAATTATGTTATAGGACATTAACGATAAAACAGAATATTGTTGTTCTATTTTTAGACACATCTCGCGATCGACTGGGAATCTCCCCACGATCGACCGGTCGATCGCGATCGACTGGTTGGGCACCCCTGCTGTAGACAAAGATGCACGACTACACAGGCTTCCCCCTATCAGCCCATCTGGGATTTGATGAAGTAGCTGGTCGTACATACAGTAATGTTGTTGAACTGCTTATATTGATGTGGACTTTCATTCCTCAATCAATTCAGATAATATGTCTCTGTACTCATATAATAGTTTTTTTAATATTCTTGAGTAAGTGTGCAGAGAAATGTAGACTTAAAATGGCAATTTGAAGGTCTGTAATTTGTGAAACATTTTTGTGTATATATTAATAATTTCAAATGTAAATTCATTCCAGTTGAATAATACTAATAAAAAGACGGTCTATTTGACTTTCTATGTTTACTTTCTCGATTGGTGGCATGAAATAGTGCATCTGATACAGGAGCAGTTGCTTTAGGATTGGGCATCATATATTGCCCCCCCCCCCCAAACAAAAACACAGCCCCCTCACATATCAAATCCCAACTTAACCCCTGGTCATCTGTGAGTACCACGGCACCCCGACGCGGTCCGGAGCCACTAGGATGACTGACAGACGTTCTGATAAGTACATTTTACTTGATACTGGAAAGTAAGTTCTGCTTGATATTACAGCAGTACAATATACTTAAAAAATGTGAGTGCAAATAGGATTTAATCAAGTAAATCCTACAAGTTGTTTCTTTCAGTGTAGTAATGACAAACACTGCTGGAAGAAGCAAACCAAATCGCAGGCTGGAGTTCTTTGTAGATGATATCTGTTCAGGCAGCACGTATAGTTGTTGGACTTCCATTGCCAAGTCCTGCCGGGATCGAGTCACTCAATTTAAAATCCAGGATTTAGCGGGGGATTTATTTTAAAGGTCACCTATTTTAGGCAATAGGTATACAATTATATAAAAAACATTTCTATGAAGTGTTTTGCACAAAATACCTAACAGATCACCCATTCTAGCCATGCCTCATATCCCTCTATTTCACTTCCTGTTTCAAAAGTGCTGATTTTGGGTATAAAGAGGGGCGGAGCTTATGCCTGCTCATGCGGGAGATTCTAACAGCAGATACTGCCGTGATGAAACGCCATATCATGGATTATCAAGGATTGTTTCTGAAACAGTATGGAGCTCAAAGGCTTGCTCTCTTTCCGGTTATACCACAAGGTGAGTTCCTTTTTACTTCCTGCTTCTTCACACACATGCTCTCCAGTACAGGTTAGCTCTGAGTGTTAGCAATGCTAATGTAAACACGTCCATAACAGTCGGGCATTGTTTCTGATAGCAACGTTTCTGATAGTGCTGTGGGTCTGCATCGCCGATTTGACGTCATATCTGACGCAAATCTGGATCAGCTCCGTTGTTCCCCCGTTTTTAGAGATTTGGGTACGGAGAAAAAGAGAGAGGGTTTTGTTTTCTGACGCTGTGTGAGTTCCCTGACACACCGGGGACACATGTATAAAAGACATCGAAAAGTGCATTTTGCATGATAGGTCCCCTTTAAAAAACGGACTTAGTCCCCTGCGTCAGCTTCTCCCTTCAGCCAACTGATCCTGATGTTACTCCTTCTTCCGAGGTCAATATTCCGTAAAGTTTCACATCTCTGCAGAGTTGTTTTACTGTAACACCGTCGGTACCACTTTACAATAAGACTACCCTTATAAAGGGTTTACAAATAGTTTGTAATTCATTTATTAATTAGGTTGTGAACACTTTATAAATCATTAACAAGCTTTCATAAGACATGAGATAAACAGGGCAACTGTGACCGGTTGCTTGCCAAATAGTGAGCCCACATTTATCTGTACTGCTAAGCCTTATATTGGCTACTTAGCTTACTTTATCTTCTTCATCATCTTTCTTGGCATCCCTTATGACTATTTATGAATTAGTTACTAACATTTATAACTGCCAAAAGGGAGCCTTATTGTAAAGTGTAAAACACATTCCCATGTATTAACCTCTTAAGCCCTGAGCCTGTTTTTCAGGTTTCAGGCTCGAAAATGCTATGCCCAAAACAAATGACTATAACTTCTAAAAGGGTTATATGAATAATGTATTTTATCAAAGCAAGGTTACATCTGTGAGTTGGATGTAGAAGTGTCAGAATCAATATAGATATTTCTGTGTCAGAGTAAATTCAGATGGAACATAGTAAAAAAAGGTACATTCTTACCTCCGCCTAAAAAAACCCCATTACTTATAGTGAAAACCACCCTTGGATGATGGTAAGGTAGACTAAAAGCTTTAGGAATCCAAAGTATAACATATAATGAGTACCCTGTATCAAGATTGAGGCAAAACAAGTACAATTTGACCTTTTTAGAGAGGTTTAGCAAAAAGTAGTCCAAGCGGACTGACCTTTGGGCACATTTGGATACCATCAGTGCCATTTGACCTTTTTCAGGTACCATAGTGTAAACATAATTTTATTATCACTATATGTAATCATTCCATCCAAATACAAGTGTTTTTATAAAAAAATAATAATAATTAAATTACATTTTTTTTAATGTAAATGTTGTGTGTGTGTGTCTGTGTGTGGACTTTGCCACAGCCCTTACATGTTTATCACCGACTAACAGTTCTAGGAAGGTTTACTTACACAATAACAATTAGGAAACATAGGATACATTTGTCTCTTGTCTTGAGCAGATTTATTTAAAAAATAACACTAAAAAACGACACTAAAACCGAAATAACACCACGAGCATTTTTTTTGTAAACACTGGCAAAAAGAAAAAATGTACACAACCTGAATGTGTTTAGTGTTTTTGAATTGAGGCACCAGGCACTTAGTGCAGTAGATAGGTCTTCACCGTTGTGTTGCCAGCATCAGAGCACCTCCTGAGCGCGGTGGCATCTTCCCCATAATACTTGGGAATGCATACGAGTGATGATGGGGGGGGGGGTGGTGGTGGTGGTGCTGCAGGGTCACCCCTCATCTTGTGCAGCTCCTTGTGGAGAAGGAAGCTGTTCACCACTGCAAAGTCCAAAAAAATGGTAAAAGCAAGTCTTGTACCATTTCATGGTTTTGTGGTGAACGCTGTAGTACCCAATCAAAGCATCAGACACATCCACACAGCCCATGCTTCTGTTGTAGTCCACCACAGCGTCAGTAACGGTAACAATCTTAGTCTGCCACACACCAGCCCCTTTCACTTTCCTCCTGACAGTCTGTCCACTGAATCAGAAGATGCAGAGGGAGGCTGAGTTAGTACTGGTGCAGACGTCCGGCGGCGTAGCTTGGATGTTGATGACTCTGGGGCAACTGTATGCTGATCTGATGCACGTCGTAGCTCGGATGAGGCAGATGTTGATGGCTGTGATCCAGAAGCCATTTGATACTCGTCTTCATCACTGTGAAAACAAATGTGGAAAAAACAATTACTTTGATTACTTCACTGGCTTATTCTTTCAAAAATGTAACTCAAATCAGAAATAATTCCTCCATTTAGCGTGTGTGAAATAACAGTATACATATATATAATATATATACTGGGTTTATATACAATACAGCTTTATTTATATACTGCCGTGTTATAGTCACGAAATACAATTAATCTATTTATACGTTCACCAACATGATGTTTCTCACCGAACGATAACGCTACAACAACAAAGCGGCATCCATTTTGTATTTTGCGAGTGTGGAATTACTATAGATTACACCAAATACACAACTAATAAGGCGCATTCACACTGCGGTACTTTTCCCACAAAGGTTCATGAGAACTTAGTTCATGTGAACTCTTTAGTTCGCATGAACTAAGTACAGATCGCGTTCACACTGGAAAAAGTCCCTGGGGGTGGATTAGGCAAATGAAGCCGCTGACGTCACTTGTTCTTCTTCTGCTTTGGGTTTACTGGCAGGCCGCAAACCACTTCACGGCGTATACTGCCGCCCAAAGTCCCCGGCCGGAAGTCCCCGGAGTTGGGGACTGGCTTCAGTAGAAGCTGCTGGGACTCCCAGCAGCTTCTACTGAAGCCTTCCGAGTAAATCGCCAGAACGCCGACACCTCCTCATCTCCACCACTCCCATGTTTTATTTTGTGTTGCCATAAGTTAGTCTCTCTGCGTTTCTGCGCTGGGCTAATGCTAATAATGCTAATGCGAGGATAATAAAATGGCGGCTTCACAAAACTTTTTGGTAGTTTTACGGGGCGTGGTTTGCAATCCGCCCAGCCAATCAGAAATATAGCTCTTTTCTCACAAGAGAGCCGCTCGAAAGTCCCTGCTCTCTAGCAGGGACTTTCGAGGGGGTAAAAAGGTTCACATTAACTAATTTTAGTACCGGCTCTTTTTGGTGTGAACGCGATAAAAGAGTTCACATGAACTAAGTTCACATGAACCTTTGTGGGAAAAGTACCGCAGTGTGAATGCGCCTATAGATACAAACAGAGAGAGTACATACCTTTCCTGAAGTTCATAATCAGGGTTGTCTCTGTGTTCTCTGTGTTCTCTGTTCGCTGTGTTCTCTGTTCGCTGTGTTCGTTGCTGCTGTGCTGGTTGTGCGGCTGGCGGTGCTGCGTCATGTGCGCAAAGCAGCCGCTGCTGGCATTATTCATACTACGCAGGATCCTATCTCTCGAACCCATTGGTCGATTTAGGTGATTGACACCCTTTTTTGAAACTTTAGAGCCAATAGAATCGAGGGGGAGTTAGTAAACCCCGCTAAACACTTACGTCAAGGAGAGAGAGGCTTGCGTAAACAGCAAGTGAGACAGCCAGAGCCCCGGGGTCCTTCTCACTTCGGTTAAATGGATTCCTTGCTTCCCTCACTTGTGTTGTTTCCCTGCGACTAGTCCCTCCTACCAGGGAAGCATGGAGGGACGCAAGGAAACCACGAGAAGCAGGGAAATTAGTTTTAAGAGCAATGGGACGTACTTTCCTCCGGAGCGTCACGTGAAGCGACGTCCGTTTGTGATGACGCTGCACAGCTGATCGTCTGACAGCAGCTCTGTCCCCGTTATTTTCACACACACCCCCGCCTCTGTTAGTACACATTTACTGACACAAACATTTGTATCATCTGTTGTAGACCCAAATAAATAAAATCAAATAAGAACTCATTCTCAAAAAAGATAAACGCCATTCTTAAAATGTATAAACGAACATTAGTTGGATTAATATTGATTAGAGTGCACAATAGAAATAAAGTGGGGGGCGGGCTTAAGAGGTTAATGAGTCACAACCATGGCAAAGAAAAAAACCTAGCCAAAAGATATTTTGGCGCCAGAGCCATAGCTGCGGGAAGTAGGGGTGCTGGGGGTGTTGCAGCACCCCCTAGAATCTGGAGAGTCACAGAACGACCGGTCGCCAAGGGCCGTTGATGGCCTGCTCGGTTCGCTCATGGCCGGCACCGCCCTTAATGTGTTTTTAACAAGGGGCAAACTCTGGGGCTTAAGAGGTTAATGAGTCACAACCATGGCAAAGAAAAAAACCTAGCCAAAAGATATTTTGGCGCCAGAGCCATAGCCGCGGGAAGTAGGGGTGCTGGGGGTGTTGCAGCACCCCCTAGAATCTGGAGAGTCACAGAACGACCGGTCGCCAAGGGCCGTTGATGGCTGGCTCGGTTCGCTCATGGCCGGCACCGCCCTTAATGTGTTTTTAACAAGGGGCAAACTCTGGGGAATAGCCGGGACGCCAATACGGAAGTGCCACACACTGCAGTTCATATATTGGCCGATAGGCGATGGCTGCAGAAAGGAGCAATTTCCATAGACCCTAACCCTAACCCCACATGCCCAACTTTACAGCAGAAAAAAACATGTTTCTACCCCTGGCTCCATACATTTTATTATCGATATAGTTAGATTCCACCTTCATGATCTGTGAGTGAATTGTTTTCTAACACGACCCTTTTACTTATATTAGGTCTTAACGTTTTTGCATAAATTAGGGCGTGGTCACATTGAGTGACGGCTCTGTCAAGTGACTGCTGCTGCTAGCTTCTTGTCTCTCTGCTTGCTGCTCCGTGAAGCTAGCTACAGGGACTCTGCCTGCTCAGTTCATCCAGGAAACACAACTTGAAGCCGGTGTTATGCCGTAGGTTGAAGCCTTGCCGTGGATTGAAGCCATGTTCGCGGGGACGCGCAAAGGTGACGTAATCGCCTGTATTGAGCGTTCGCCGTTTTTTCACCCTTTTCAAAGCTTTTTTCTCTCTTTTGAATGATATATCAGATTAAACAGCAAACGGCTGAATAAATAATGTGCATACAATTGCGAGGAGGCTCGTTTTAAGGACACGTTTTTCAGATCTGTCACAATCTTCGTATTGGAATAAACTTCCGTTTTTGAGTGTATATGTCCCACTCTGTTATATTCCTCCTTCCTACAGAACAGACAATGACAGGATAATATGTGATTTGTCAATAGTCCTATTTCTTAAAACCTTCTCTGTTGTTTATGTGTCTGATAACCACGAATAGTAAGCAATGATATAACAGTAATTATATCACATGATCTTGTCAGACACTGTGTTATTTTCAATCAAGCCTAAAAGATAATGTGTTCAAACTGGCTTCACTCACTTGAATTGCTCCTTTGAATATCATTTTTATATATCCCTACTACCCTACATGTTTGTATTGTAATGCCACTCATATATTTTTTTTAATTGTATTTTAAGGTGACATTGAATGCTTTGAAAGGTGCCCTAAAATAAAGTGTATTATTGGTGTCAATAGGGAAGATCTGCACTGTTCTCTACATCAGAGGTTCTCAATTGTTTTTCAGCCAAGGACCCCTTACAAGATAGAGAATACACCAAGGACCCCCTCATTCTGATTTGTGATTTTGGGCTGTATAAATAAAAATTGACTTGATTTGACTTGTATGTCCCTTGGAATAATCTGACGTAGCCTATTTTTTTACACTTCTATAGTCTTAGTTATGTGAAAGAACAACACAAGAGAAATGTATTAGAAAGATATTAGATATGTATTAAAAATATTTGCACCATCTCAACACAGAATACCCATAAAACAATCAATCAATTAGCTGCAAGTAACACTGTACCTAAAGAAAATATCAAAGGGAAATCAAGAGAAAAGTGATCATTTGAAGTGCATTTCAGAACACACACACACACACACACACACACACACACACACACACATAAAGATAACACATCAAGTGTTTCACTCTTAGTTAAATGATTTATAAAAGTCTAATCAGAAAATAAATGCAGGCTATAAACAATTGAACACATGCCTGCATTGCAACATATATCAAATAAATTGCAAAACAACTGCAACTGCATTGCTACAATCCCAAACCACTACTTGTAATGGCAGCCAGCTCTGGACACTATTGGAGTGATGCAAGGCAGTCCATGAAGCTGATTGCTTCTCTCTGCAAGTGAAGACACGCAAGGTGTGGCCCTTAGTGTGGGTGGGACCTTGGACATGCTGTGTGATGTTAAAGCACTCCAATAGTGACAGAAACTCAGCGGCAAAGGTGCAGGTGCTGGAGTCCATGTGGATGTTAAAATGACCTAGCAGTAGTGTGGATGGGGACATGGAGCAGATTGAGGTGAGAAGCTCAGACAACTCAGATATGAATGAGGTGGAAGGTTTGGGGGGGGCGGTAAATGAGGACGACCTGCTGCTTTGAGGGGGCAGCCACTGAGAAGGCAATGCACTCAAGTGAGATTTTATTCGTCACAAGCAGCTGTTTGACAGGCAGGGATGAAAACTCATCAGGTATGGAAAAGGTGACAAGGATCCGAGCCCCCTCGACCCCACGGAATATCGGCTTTAAAATGAGGAATAACAGGATGTTAGCAGTCAGAACAACTAAAGCAGCAGTTAATAATAACAGAAACGCCAAAGAGTCACATCTAACAGAAATATATAAAAGCATTGATTTTAATTGTGTAGCAGTCAGTTTATAATTTTGGCAGTACTGTTGAGCATTTTGAAAATGTATTTTCATGCCTCTGTGCAAGGCTTAGTCTTTCTATCGTTATGGCATCTGGTGTAAAGTAACTAAGTTCATAAACTCAAGTACTACCTGGGTACAATTTTGAGATACTTGTACTTTATTTAAGTATTTCAATGTTTTGCTACTTTGTTCTTCTTCTCCTCTACAGTTCAGAGGTACATGGTGTACTTTTCCTCCACCACATGTATTTAATACCTTTAGTTACTTCACAGATGTGAATGGATGATGTGAAATATAACCAAGTGTTAAATCAGACTTTAGTTCCACCTGGAGTAAATCCACAAGCTACCCTGCAGTATACAAAGTCATTCAAACTAGCTGCACCTTTACCAGCTTTGAGAACACTTTCATGATCAATCATTATAAAACATATCATATATATTATTCTGAAATGGACCAATCTGCACAACGACTACTTATACTGTAGCTACTTTCACTATATTTTGATGAGAATACTTTTCTACTTTCACTTTAGGAACATTTTGAATGCAGGACTTTTACTGTAACAGAGTATTCCTACACTCTGGTACTTCTACTCAAGTACAAGACCTGAGTACTTCTACTTTTACTGTCGCTATTTTAACTATATTTTGATGATAATACTTTTGTACTTTTATTTGAGGAACATTTTGATTGCAGGATTGTTCCTACACTCAAGTACTTCTACTTTTACTCAAGTACAAGATCTGAGTACTTCTACTTTTAATCTAGTACAAGATCTGAGTACTTCTACTTTTAATAAAGTACAAGATCTGAGTACTTCTACTTTTAATCTAGTACAATATCTGAGTACTTCTACTTTTAATAAAGTACAAGATCTGAGTACGTCTACTTTTACTCTAGTACAATATCTGAGTACTTCTGCTTTTAATCAAGTACAAGATCTGAGTACTTCTACTTTTAATCTAGTACAAGATCTGAGTACTTCTACTTTAATCTAGTACAATATCTGAGTACTTCTACTTTTAATAAAGTACAATATCTGAGTACTTCTGCTTTTAATCAAGTACAAGATCTGAGTACTTCTACTTTTAATCAAGTACAAGATCTGAGTACTTAGCTTGCTCAACGATAATATTGCGACAGAAACACTTTTCAGTTCATCACGCTCTGTCGCTCCGACAGGGAGCTCTGCTCTGAACAGCTGTTCACCAGCGGTCAGTCTGTGCCACAGTGACTCCAGACCGCACAGTTCATATTAACGAACGCACCCGTAGTGTGGCTGCTGAAGCTAGACCATCATCGCGGAGCAGCAGATACATCCATGAGCAGAGCCGACAGGGAGGAAGACTCGAGCACACAGCTCGCGCTGCATATATAAAAAAAAGAACACCATGCGTGTCATGATGGCACATAACAGCTCGCAGCCGCAGATTACTCCGGTCCCAGACCCCCCTCCATACCCCAAAAATATTTGTATTGCAGATCTACATGAATCACACAAACGACATATTTTGGATTCAAAACGGCGAATTTCGCCGAAAGGTGACAAGTTTGCATCCCTGGACAGACAGGGATATCTGCTCTGTGGATGACTGCCAGCCCACCACCACGACCAATGGAGCGGGGCTGTTGGAGATAATCATAACCTGGGGGGGGGGGGGGGGGGGGGGGGGGGGGTGGCTAGGTTGAGTGTGAGGAAGTCCCTGTTGGTTTTGCCCATGTCTCAGTGAGGCAGAGAAAATCCAATTTCCTATCAATGATGATTTCATTAATAAGTGATGCTTTGTTGTTAAGGGAGCGGGTATTTAACAACATGAATGTGTGGGAGTTGTTATGTTGCAATGGCTGGTAAAACAGTGATGCCATCAACACAGGCCAAGGGCTTCAGGTTAACACTGCACACGTGTGGTTTGTTGTGATGACGTAAGTGGGCGGTGACGGCGCGCCGGTGTTACCGTTTAAACTGGTTTACACCGGGGAACTCGTTACGTTACGTTAACGGTAGGAATGGGGCGTGTACTTTGAGGAGCCATTGTCGAATAACCAGGAAATACACATTTCGATCGCTTCTTTTGTTGTTTACATTTATCTTTTGGTATATTTGGCTCCATGGGAACACTTTGATGCACATTCAGTACCAGTGTGTGAGGTTGTGGTTGCGATGCCGATATCCAGACGCGTACAGCGAGGACTACAAAATGACAATGAGGTGACTGGGGATGTCTGTTCAAAACATTGCAAACGTGAATAAATCATTTTAAATATGTATTTGTCTCCGACTTTCATTTGTACATCGTTGTTAATGTGATGTTTAGTAGCTTTGATAGCTGTCCATACCTCCAGACAGCCTAAAAGTAAGACACAAGTTGTTTACTCACAGCCCGTATGCAGCATCGAGATCCGTGGCCAGCTGTGATCCTCTCCGATTAACTTGTGACAGGACTTCTTTAGCTATTCTCCAGCGAGCAAGGTTTTTATTAAATACCTCCATCCCTCTCATCACAACAAGACTCTACACTGTGCAGAAAAAAAACAACATAAATGAAAATAACCTTGCTGGATAACTTAAAATGAAACAAACAAACTATCTTCCATGGCTGATACTGATGTCACAGTAACGGCTAAACCACAGACAAGTCCAGCGGGGGGGCACAAGTTGAATCCATATAATTAAATTGTTATTTTATATATATGTATATACATATATATATATATATATATATATATATACATACATGCTATATATATTATATATATATATATATATATATAGGCTGCGATGGTATGATGCTAACGTTAGCACAGTGTTAGCTGTGGTCGCGGATCGGCTGGGAGAATGCGCTATCAGCCAAGAGTACAGATGAACCAGGACAGCAGGCAGCCTGTCCAGGAAGCGACTCAAGGACGGACAGCACTGAGGAGAGATGGTGGAAGTTGACGAAGTTTGCCGCAGAGGAGCACCGGTGGTGGCCAGAGCAGGCTAGCCTGAGCAGGTAGAACTAGGCTAGCTTCTGATCGCCGTCAGACTGGCTGGGTGGATAGGACCGTTGTTGTGTCTTTTGTGGCAGAACAAAATCAAACAGCAGCTAAGCAGGCGATACAGTGAAGCAGGATCGGGACTCAAAACGGGAAAATGAGACGGAGAATCTGGCTTGTCGTCAGATGGAGCCACTAACGTTAGCGATAGCCCTGAAGCAGGAGCAACATTAGCAGGTGTAGCAGGGTGGACAGGTCGGAAGCGGAGCATCCGTACAAAGTTGCGATCGGGTGTTACAAAAGTGTCCAGAACAGCGTGTGCAAGCCACTGAACGTATGGAAACTGAGGTAGAAACGTTGGTCCAAAACTCGGCAGATACATTTTCGGACAGAGAAGCGGCGAACAGACAACGCTCTCTCCAAAAGTGTTGCGTCACAAAAAAAATTAAAATCTAATGAATCTGAAAACTTTTCACGGACCCCCTGGCAGAGTGCCACGGACCCCCGGGGGGTCGCGGACCCCACTTTGAGAACCACTGTTCTCTACATAACATGTTCAGAGCAGGTATTTCTCCTGCCGGATTTGGAACTCCCCCCTATATCTTTGTCCAGTATAGTCACAACTTCACCAAAACCACACTGGTGCTTGCTGTTCCAATGCTCACCAAAGCATTTTACTCTGGGCCTAGCATTTTAATGTTCTACAGTTCAGGCAAACAACTGACATAGTCACTTGTTTGTCTGAACTGTAGAACTGCGTGCAGTGTTGCAAAAGTGCCCTGTTGAATTTCAAATTGAGTGCAAAGCTGAAAATGTGTTTAGATTTTTGGAGACTTGAGCTGAGGTTTTGCTTTTGAGTGTCACTTTAAATAATGTTGCTTTATGTGTAATTTTAGTGTGTTTGCAAACGAAAAATACTGTATTGGTCTAATTATTTATAATTTACAAACCTATTGCAATAAAGTAAAGAAATGGTGAAGATACCACAAATGTGAACAAATATGTTTGGGTGAGGTTAAAAGAATGTCCCTTTATTTTGTGTCCATGTGGTAATACAGAACGTGTGCGCTGTTGAAATAATTCAAAACACTTGAACTTGTAAAAACAGGGATTTATCATTGCCAGGAAAAAGGATAACTTTATTATTATGATATTACACAGAAACGCAGAATTGACTTGGACTGCAAGCAAATAGAAAATCTTCCTCAGGATAGAGAGTCTGCTCTGCCGGATTTGGAAGCCCCTTAGATAGTCACAGACTCACCAAAATCACACTGGTGCTTGCTGTTCCCCTCTAGTTTGTGCTCACCAAAGCATTTTACTCTGGGCCTAGCATTTTACTAGAGGGGAACAGCAAGCACCAGTGTGATTTTGGTGACATTGTGACTATCCTGGCCAAAATTACAGGGGGCGCTTCAAAATCCGGCAGCTCTAACAACTGCCATGCCGGATATGGAACCTCCTCTTTAGTTGTTCACCTGCAGGGCCCAGAGTGAAATGCTTTGGTGAGCATAAACTAGAGGGGAACAGGCAACACCAGTGTGATTTTGGCGACATTGTGACTGTCCTGGCCAAAATTACAGGGGGCGCTTCAAAATCCGGCAGCTCTAGCATATATAAGATATAGGTGGGGTTCCAAATCCGGCAGGAGAAATACCTGCTCTGAACATGTTATGTAGAGAACAGTGCAGATCTTCCCTATTGACACCAATAATACACTTTATTTTAGGGCACCTTTCAAAGCATTCAATGTCACCTTAAAATACAATTAAAAAAATATATAAAGCATTCAATATCACCTTAAAATACAATTAAAAAAATATGAGTGGCATTACAATACAAACATGTGTTGAGTAGGAATCAATACAGGCGATGACGTCACGTTTGCGCGTCCCCGCGAACAGAGCTTCAATCTACGGCAAGGCTTCAATCTACGGCACAACACCGGCCGTGGTTGTTTGTTCTTCATGTTTATATATCGGACTATTGTGACTCGCTCTGCGGTTAAAACAGACGGTGCATGAATGCGGTTTTGCGGTAAGTGAAATTTAAGTGCTTTATTTATGTGTTAATGATTTTAATCAGCTACGTAATGATTGTTAAGGCTTGGGTTAGCGTGTAGCGAGTGGTAGCTACATCGGTGCTAACGATGCTAATTGTAGCCTCCAAGTTAAAATAATAGACTATATATATAAAGGTTAAAACGAAATAGACGTTAAGTGGGATAATACTGTTGAACAAACGGCTTCTGTTTGAGGTTGATAAAATAAGGTCATCCTTGTAACTTAGAGAGATATTTTATTATGTAGGTAGGAACTGTATGCATCTAAGGTTAATTTAAATTGGCTATGCTCAAGTATGTAGACAAGCTAATGTCGAAGTAGTGTATGTGAAATCAACCTCACAATAAGATGTGTGTATATTACAAATAATAATGTCATATTTCAAGATGATTACTTAGATATTACAATATGGTTGGTTGAGCTGGAGTTCATTATTGAGCTTACACGTTAACGTCACAGTCATCTGAAGAACGAACCCAAACCTTGTTGTTTTTATTAATTGCATTACCAAATGGGTATCAAATAAACAGTAAGCATTGGTAACACAACTTCCAAAGTTACAGTAAAATAAAAAGGACCCTGACTCGGACAATACACAATCCAACATGTTCAACAGAAGAGAATCAGTTATATTGTTTGTACACATGGTATTTTACATATATATATATATGTATCTGTTTGTTTAAGGTGTCCAGGTGATGCAGACAGGCTGGACCAGAGAGTGAGAGACAGAACTGGACTCCTCACAGCAGTGAACTTCAGCACAGGTACAAAGACTCTTTTTTTCATACTGTACAAAGAATCAAGAAAGATATTGGTTTAAATAAATGAAGTATTGACTTTAATACACTGATATACATTCCATTAAACAATACTAAATACTAGATCACCTACACATCAGTTAAGTTGAGGGGTTTTTCCATGCAAAAAGTTACATTTAGATGTTAACAAGCAATATGATTTTGTCAGCTTTCTAATTTAATGTATTGAAGGCAAAGCTATTTAACACATAGTGAGAACTGCTACTATTTATCTCTCAATATTGTCTGTAAAAACGTGGTAAAAGTGATTCTTTCAGTGAGACAACAGAGCAAGCGTCTACAGTTGCACTACGTTTTGTAACAGTTCAATATTATTTTGATAATAACATATATTTCAATGTTGATGAACTTCATACTGTTCATTCATAATCTGATTGTCTTTGTAGCTCACTGTTGAAATAAAAAAAAAACATTACAATTACAAAATAATTATATCTACAGCCCCTAAACACACAAACAGACCGCTTTCATAAATAACACACTTGTTCTGCAATAATATGTTTTATGTTTCCTGTCATTTTTGTTAGGAAAGGAAGGACATGCCTGAAAGACACAACATTTTCTCCTTCTCTGAGGGTCAAGAAGAACATCCAAGAGGAACATTAAAAGCTGATGTTATGAGATTTTAAGACCAGTACAGGACATTCACTAAGAAACTACTTTTATTGTGAAAACACAGTCAGCTGATCGAATGCAGCTATTTCCACATCTACACTCCATCAGCTGATTATTTCTATTTGCCTCACTTTATGAGCTTCACATCACTTGTGCCTTGTCCTGCAGAGTTTGCAATGTCACAAATAAATGGGGCCAATCTTCAGTCAGATGTGAATGTGTAATCTAACATTTTCAGTAAGAATAATGGACAAAAGGAGTGCAAATACAAATACAATTTATTGAAATGTGAACCAAAGTTAATCAAATGTTTTAAATAAAAGCACATATGGACAGAAGGTGTAAACCTATTAAATGTATAAGTAAACACATTTAGTCAAATAAAGTGACAGACTAGGCCTGTGCAGTTGGTATCAGCTTTGCCCAGCATGGGCTCCTCCATCAGGCCTGGTCCTCCTCGCAGAGGAAAGACCCTCAGTCCTCTCCAAACCAACAGACAGGACGTCCATCACACGGAGGGTTCTCCCTGAAGTCTCTGCAGCTCTCTGGACACCACGCTGTCCTCAAATCCGTCCACACTGAATATGAGAGGGGAAAAATGAAAATAATAAATGCTTTGGACAATAAGAAATATAAAAGTTGACTGTTTAGTTGCTCAGTTTTTGTAGATTGTCAATACTATTACTGTATAACTAATATCTCAGGTTAAGAGGCACATTCAAATAAAGATTGGTCTTTAAACATTTTGTCTTTTGAATTGTTTGTCTAAAGTCAAGGATCTAGAACTGGTACTTAGTTTTAATGATTCAGTTATTATGCTGTTTGGAGGAGGCCTCACAGGTAAGAGCACTAACTAGCAACCATCACATGTACCTTAGCTTGACTTAAATGTATTAAACGTATAATTTAGTGATATCAAAATATAAATAACTAATGTCATGCAAACATATTAATATTTGCTTGATTCCAGTGTTGGATTTAGCACAATTGCATACAAACGTTAAGGGATTTTAAGATTCTGAAGTATTATGCTAAAAACTCAATAACTTAGATTATTATTTATAGTTTTGCTGAATAGTTTCATGTCCGCTTACCTTAGAAACGTAAAATGCCACGGCACTGTGCAGATGGGGAGCATTTTAGCTTAGCTTGGTAGCTTCAGCTAGCTCTGGAACTTTCAGCTCGGTGGCAGCAGGTCCCGCCTCGGCTCCGCCTCTTTGCCCTTATTTGGAGCAGGCTGGAGTTGAAACTCTGACGTCACTGTCGAGCCGTTAGTGGCCGACTCCGCCTACTAAGGGCTTTCTCGGCAACTCTGCAGAATCCTATGGGTGACGTCACGGACCCTGCGTCCATTTATATATACAGTCTATGGTTTTTAAACAGCATCATTGAAGTTGTGCTGACAGGCGACAGAGGTCCACCTTGTCCCCGCAGAGAGGCTTCCCCCCCGTTGAGTTCACTAGCCACCCCCCCCCGCTGAGAATTCACGCGCGCCCCCCCCCCCCCCCCCAGTTTACAATTCGCCGCACCCCCTAAGTAAAATGACTTCCCGTGGCTATGGCCAGAGCTGTGCACAAACTTATCTTGTGCCCTCATTGGTCATGTGCCAATACGGGCGTGTGTGTTGGAGGAGGGGCTCTGTAAGGAAGTCTGAAGGAAGAGGCAGATTTTTTCCAGTTGTGTACTTTCAAATTCCAGCACACTCGTGCTGGTTTCTCCAAAATTACATACCCCACCTTTAATGTTTGTATATAATTGTGCTAAATTCAACACTGGAATCAAGCAGAGATTAATGTTTGTGTTGTTATTTATATTTTGCTGTCACTTAATGATACATTAAATACATTTAAGTCAAGCTAAGATACATGTGATGGTAGCTAGTTAGTACTCTTACCTGTGATGCCTCCTCCAAACAGCAATATAACCAGACTGTATCACTAAAACTATAAGTACCAGATCATTGACTTAAGACAAACAATTCAAAAGACAAGATCAACTAATTGTATTTAAAGACCAAACTTTATTTCAAGGTGCCTCTTAACCTGAAATATTAGTTATATAGCTACAGTATGGACGGTGGCCGGCAGGTGCAAACGCTGAACAACGGCCAAAAACGCATACATTAGCAGGAAACAGCTGCAAATCCTGAAATGAAAAACAAAAAATCCTGAAAACAAATACAACCAAAAAGCGCTGCATTTACAGAAATGATGCAAACTAAATACAACACAAAACCCCAAAAACAAACGCAACAAAAAAAATGCTGCAAATACCAAAACGATATGCAAAGTCCAAAGCACATACAAATCCCCAAAACACATACAAAAAAAACATTCCGGAAGTGCTCCAGGCCTCTAAGGGGCGCGCTACGTGGAACAGATTGATGTCTGACCAGACATAGAGAGAACGAACAAGAGTGATGCAAATTGAAGCCGGAGGAAACAAAGTTGATCGAAGTTGAAAAAGTCGATATATAAGAAGGTACGTTTTGTTTTGATACAAATAGCGTCATATTTACCCAGCTAGCGTTAACTTGTTTGGTAAAAGAGCTTGCAAGTCAAGAGACAGCACTGTGCACTTAAATGTAACTCTTGACATCATATAGATATATTAGGTGCAGAGAGGAGTTGGTTTATTGTGCCCCAATGTAAAACCTAATGTGAGAGTTAAAGGACAGTCAACAATATAATGTACCTTGGTCAGTTTGGATTTATCGTGGCATTTATTCTTAATTAAAGTGAATTTATTTTATTTCAGTCAGTCCTTTGTGTGTAATACTGTGTATGCAGGTGTGGGACATTCCAAATGTTCCAAAAGTGAGCACTCCACGAATGGACAACAGTTTGCAGGGTCAAATAAAACATTGTCAACATATTATTTTGTGCCACAAGAAGCAGAATGTTTTAACAGTACAGTAGTTTGAATATATTTTTTGTTTACCTTTATCAGACCTCTCAGGCACCCACAACCAGCGTCTGATCGGGAAAGACTAATTAAACATGTAATTATACCATGTAGGTTTAAATTTGTGAACATGAAATCAATAAATACCTTTTGTGTGTACTTATTTGCTGGGTAAAAATAGGATGGAGCACCAACCCCATTCCAGGAAGAGGTCCAGTCTGCCCCGGGTCAGAACCACTTCTATAGGTAAACGATGTTGACAGTTGCATCGTGACACAGTTGTTTGGTGTGTATTTTTATTTGTACATTTGTTTGTTTGTATAGCCTCCAATCACAGTGCGTAACATTGCCAGGAAGCAGTACAATTATACTTTCATACATTTCCAAATGACACCCACAACATCTGACATCTTACTGAAGACGATACAAAAAACACCCACAGATATTTTTCAAAGGTCAGATATTGTTTGTTGCATCCATTTCAAATGTTTACAAGGATTGTGCAGGAGTATGACAAAAGTGCTGTTGTCAGTTTAGAACCCAATGTATTGAAAAACAGGAAGAGGATCGACATCCTTTTGTAAATATGACTGTCATGCATATATTATGTATTTGAAAGTAATTATTCAACTGTCTTCTCACTGCAGCAACTACACAAATAATAATAATAATAATAATGCATTTTATTTATATAGCGCTTTTCACAACTCAAAGACGCTTAATGTGTATGCACTTCTCATTATTGATAGCCAGTCTGAGCCAGAAGACAAAATGGAGCAAAGGTATTAATTTTTACTATTACCACTTAATTTTTCTATTCTATACTGTAAATCTTATTCATCAATCTTCATAATTTAATATTACAACACATCACTTTGTCTTTCCCAGCACAGAATACCTGACTGCGGAGGACATTGTTGCAGAACTCTCTGCAACAATAACAAATACATCTTGCAGCAGGTTCAATATGAATAGAGCCAATGTGTGGGACGGAGCAATCCGCGGCTTCAAAGGTGCCTCATTCGACTCCTCTCATGAGGTGTCAGTTAAGTTCACTGATGAAAGGGACACACTGAGGATGAGGGACACACTGAGGATGGAGGGGACACTGGTGGTCCCAAGCGTGAGTTCCTGACCCTCCTTATGGAACGCCTGAGAATGAAGAAAACATCACGTCAGCAACTGTTTGTGCCCCATGGCGATGTGGCTTTCCAGCCGCTCACCGTCTCAAAATCTGATTCTGAATGTATAATGTTCTCTATAAAGATACAACTAATACACAATTATGAATGTATAATATAAGCTGTTTTGTGTATTTAATCATGCGTTGGTCTCCAATTTAATGATGGCTTCTACATATTTCACATAAACAGACAATGAAAAAATGTGTCCTTCATGCTGATAACTAGTGTTATCTAGTGTATCTGTATCTAGTATCTAGTGTATAATAGTGTCATCTGCAATTAGTATTCTAAACAGAGTAGTATGTTGAATCCTTATTTCTTGCATTTGAAACAGATACAATAAAAAAAGTGAACTTACTGTTGTGTTCAACTTCTACCACAAACTGTACATGTTTGCCACAGGAGCCACAGAACACTTGAACTGTCCCCAGATGCTGGCCACAGAAAGGACACAACATGGCGGCCTGAAAAGACAAAAATTGATGTAGTGAATCCATGTAATCAAGTCAATCAAAAACACACAGTCTAAATAGTGGTTAGCTAAATAAATAGAAAGATACATCATGTTTACCGATGAATCTGTGTTCTGTCTCTCTCTTCTTGAATGTCTTCATTTGTTCTTGAGCATGTCTAATGCACAATACTCTCCTGTCATTACATTGTCCCTCTTCACATGTTGTCACTTTTACATTACATTACATTACATTACATTGCATTTAGCTGAATGCACTTCTGTCACTTCTCTCTCTCTTTCTCTCTCAATTCAATTCGATAGCTTTATTAGCATGACCATCAAATCAAATCAAGTTTTATTTATATAGCACATTTATAAACGATTTTTGGTGGAGCCAAAGTGCTGTACATATAATAAAAATAGCCTACAGTAGAGACACTTTACAGCAAATACAACAGCACAGATTGTTCAGAATATCAGCATGAGAAAAACTACACCCTCTATCCTTAGACCAGGGGTGCCCAACCTTTTTTGAACCGAGAGCTACTTTTAAAGTTGCCAGTCTGCCGAGATCTACCAGTCCAAATAGAGAGGCGTAGCCATTACTGACAGCCTACTACCAGGTAAATACACACTTCTACTTGTATAAAACTGACCTTTGTACGGTTAATACTTCATAAAATACTGCAGATCCTTTATCTTACCTCTTTCTAATCTACACACATACAAGTATTTAACTGAAGTTACACAACAGTGTTGTTGATACAGAGTTGGAGTTTATTCACACGTCACACTACAGTGGGTAATGTTTTCAAGAAACATTGAACAGTGCTGCCACATATGACACAGGAAAAAAAGAAAATACTCTGAACCCTTTCTTTGACATTATATAAAAATAGTGTTGCTACAAAAGTATAAATGAGGCTTACTAATAAGACAACTGAGATCTGAAGCTACACAGGAATCTGCTGCCAAAGTGCAATAAAAAAGACCAAATTAATAGAATCAAACCCTTTTTTTTGTTGCATTTTATTAGATTATAAAAATAAATGCCTTTAAAATAGGATGCAAGCAACACTAGTTTCTTAACCTGAATTGATAATAGACTATAATCTATTTAAGTTTGCATTCTTATACCATTTTGTACAATAATTATAATGAATAAGTTCAAACAAACTAAAACTTACAGCTGATTGATAACGGTATCTAACTTGAGTTTTTATTATATCAAAAACCTGTTGAAATGCTTCTGTTATTTTTTACTGTCCCCCAAAAGCGCGTCGGCAGCCTCCAGGAATGCTTCTTTCACAACTTCGCCGTCTTTGAAAGACTTCATGTGTTTCGCAAGAACGTGACTGACACGATAAGATGCTCTGGTAGCAGCCTTGCTCTTGTTGTTGGGCCTGGTGAAAATGGACTGCTGTGCATTTAACTGTCCTTTCAGGCCCCTCCCCTTTTCGAGCGTAGGGCAGAATTAGGAGGGAATTCCGTCTCGTAGCGTTTGTGCACTGTTTTTAAATGCCGCTCCTAAATTACCCTTCTTCGATAAAGCCACGCTCGCATTGCAGATGAGACAGATGGACTTTGAATTGGAATAGATACAAAAATTATCATCCTCCCACTCGGAGTGAAAATTATATATTTTGGGCTTCTTTGCTTCTGCCATAATTGCGGTCTTTGTGTGTGCGGACTGTCACTCCTCTTGACACGGACAACGTCAGCGAAATAGTGCCCACTGCCCACCAGCCACGCCCGACACATGGGGTCACGCCGGCCAATCACAAAGCTTTGGTGCGTTCAAGTGCATTATTCTGGCACAGGAAGATTATGTTATAGGACATTAACGATAAAACAGAATATTGTTGTTCTATTTTTAGACACATCTCGCGATCGACTGGGAATCTCCCCGCGATCGACCGGTCAATCGCGATCGACTGGTTTGGCACCCCTGCCTTAGACCCTAGTTACAGGCAATTGTTAAAGCTCTGTATATTTGCAACATCTATACACAAATACATACATATAAACAAACTGCTAAGAATTCAAATGTCCTTTTTCCGCGGTACTCACTATGGCCCGTGTTATTTGCCTGCACTTGATTTGTCATCTCTTTTAACAATGTTCTTCCCTCACTTTATCTTCTCTTCACGTGAAGCTCTCCTCAGCTGGTGTAGTAGTTAGGCACGCTAACGCTAGCTATATAAATATGACGCTCTATGTATAAAAAACAAAACTTACCTGCTTATATCTTTCTCCACTTAAATTAACTTTCTTTCCTCCCGATTTCCATCACTCTTGTTCGTTCTCTCTATGTCTGGTCAGACATCAATCTGTTCCACGTAGCGCGCCCCCTAGAGGCCTGGAGCACTTCCGGAATGTTTTTTTTTTGTATGTGTTTTGGGATTTGTACGTGCTTTGGACTTTGCATATCGTTTTGGTATTTGCAGCGTTTTTTTGTTGCGTTTGTTTTCGGGGTTTGTGTTGTATTTAGTTTGCATCATTTCTGTAAATGCAGCGTTTTTCTGTAGTATTTGTTTTCAGGGTTTGTTTGTTTTTTATTTCATTATGTATGCATTTTGGGCCGTTGTTCCGCGTTTGCACCTGCCAGCCACCGTACTACAGTAATAGTATTGACAATCTAAACAAAATTGAGCAACTCAACAGTTAACTTTATATTTCTTATCGTCTAAAGCATTTATTATTTTCATTTTTCCCCTCTCATATTCAGTGTGTACGGATTGAGACAGCGTGGTGTCCAGAGAGCTGCAGAGACTTCAGGGGGAAACCTCCGTGTGATGGACGTCCTGTCTGTTGGTTTGGCCAGAGAGGACTGAGGGTATTTCCTCAGCGAGGAGGACCAGGCCTGATGGAGGAGGATGTGCTTTTTATTTAAAGGAGACATGTCATGCTTTTCCGGTTATTACCCGTCCCCTTGTGTGTTATGAAGGTTTTTATGCATGTAAATGGGCTGCAGAGTCAAAACCCTCAAAGTGCACCCTGTTGGGAGTAAAGCTCTAACACAGAAAATACCTCCCCAAAACGCCTCGTTGGAACTATTTGACCTTCTTCCATGTTCTTCCTGGCCATTGTGACGTGTGAACACCCAGTAGCCATGCCCAGAACTATGACGCGATACGGTCATGCGGTAGCCGGAACCAAATGGGCCAATCCGTGGAGCCGTTACGTTACGTCCGCGGAGCCGTTACGTTAAGCCCCCGCTGATTGGTCCAAATTGACCAATCCACGACTTCCTCACACACTCACTCAGTGCAGGCAGCTCTGCTGATTTCTCCTCCCTGGCTGCAGGCTGATAACAGACAGTTGGGATCGCGGCGAAATTCTCTCTGCAGACCCATTCTCACAGCGTTTATCAACCTTTTTCTTACTCAATATCAAGCCACACTTATTGTTTTTACTTCGGCTGTGACTTTGTGTGTGCTCAGGGTGAGTTTGGCTGTGTCTCGCTGTGTATCGCTAAACAAGGAAATCACACCTCCACGGAGCTCAGCGCGATTCACAACGTCCCAACTGGTCCCGACCAATCGGAGCACACTGTGCTCACAGGGAGGGGGGGGGGGGGGGGGCAAGAGCTGCAGCGAGCCGTTTAGTGGAGAAAGTGAATACTGCTGAATAAAACATACTTTAAAGAGATGCTGTATGCGAAACCAATGTGAGTTTGGAAAATTGCACAGTATTTTTCTATTTTAGTATACCTCAACAATGGAATTATGATCAGTGGAAATGGCCATGACACCTCTCCTTTAAAACATTTTTGATGGTTCATCTTTGATAAGTTTTGGTTCACATTTCAATAAATTGAATTTATATTTGCACTCCTTTTGTCCATTATTCTTACTGAAAATGTTAGATTACACATTCACATCTGACTGAAAATTGGCACCATTTATTTGTGACGTTGCAAACTCTGCGGTACAAGTGTTGTGAAGCTCATAAAGTGAGGCAAATAGAAATAATCAGCTGATGGAGTGTAGATGTGGAAATAGCTGCATTTGATCAGTTGACTGTTTTTAATAAGACTCCCTTTTACCAATTATAAATGGTAGTAACTCATTAATAAATGGTGATTTGTTTAACACTTTACAATAAGGCTCCCTTTTACCAATTAGAAATTGTAGTAACTCCTTAATAAATGGGATTGTGTTTTATACTTTACAATAAGGCTCCCTTTTCCATCCATCTTCTCCCGCTTATCTGTGGTTGGGTCGCGGGGGTAGCAGTTCCAGCAGAGAGCCCCAAACTTTCCTTTCCCTGGCGACATCAACCAGCTCTGACTGGGGGATCCCAAGGCACTCCCAGGCCAGAGAAGAGATATAATCCCTCCACCTGGTCCTAGGTCTACCCCTCGGTCTCTTCCCAGCTGGACGTGCCTGGAACACCTCCCTAGGGAGGCGCCCAGGTGGCATCCTAACTAGGTGCCCGAACCACTTCAACTGGCTCCTTTCGACGCGAAGGAGGAGCGGATCAAATTCGAGTCCCTCCCTGATGACCGAACTTCTCACCTTATCCCTAAGGGAGACACCAGCCACCCTGCGGAGAAAACCCATCTCGACCGCTTGTATCCGCGATCTCGTTCTTTCGGTCATGACCATAGGTGAGGGTAGGAACGAAAATGGCACGGTAGACAGAGAGCTTTGCCTTCTGGCTCAGCTCCCTTTTCGTCACAACCCCCTTTTGGCAGTTATAAATGTTAGTAACTCAAACAAATGGTCATAAAGAGATGCCAAGAAACATCAAGATGGAAGGGGGGAGAATCAACTCGGTGAACAACAGATACCAAGGATGTTGGCTGATGAAGAAGACGAAGTAAGCTAGGTAGCCAATATAAGGCTTAGTCATCTTGCCAAACATAGTTTTCATACATCAACACAGCCTGTGTTGATGTATGAAAACTATGTTAGAACTGGTTTATTAATGGTTCTTAACCTGTGAAGCCCCATTCCCCCGCGGGCGGGGTAAAAATCGCCTTCTTCTTAACATTTAAAAACCTATTAATGTGTCATACCCACTTAACGGGAAGAAACTCAGCTATCAAACAATATTAACAATTTTTAGCAAAACAAAACATAAGGGTAATAACAAAGGCTCTGAATTAGCATCTAGCTTGAATGTGTGATGAGAGAAGAAAAGAAAGTAAAAAGGCTTGGAAAAGCAGCAGAATATTTGAACTGCAAACTTCTGAACTAACTTGATTGCGAATGATCTGTCGCCATGGCAACGGCATTTGATGACACCCCATAATACGTGTTGATGGCTGCATCGTTACCAAACCTGTGAAGTTTTGGGGCGTTTGGAGCAGTTTCACTGAAGTTATGAGAAAGCCGTGTTTCATGGCGAGCATTGTGTTGCCATGGCAACGGCATTTGAAGAAATCTCAAGACTGTCCCATAGTCCTTCACGGCTTTACATTTTTGTGTAGTTTCGGGTTAATAATGTGGCCTTTTTGGCAGTTTAACTAAAGGTGTGCGGCTGCTACCGTGAGGAAATATCTACCTGAAATTACAATGGGCTTTAATGGAGGAATGTTGAACGTTTTTGTCACTTCATGCCCTCAAGAGGCATTTTGTTTAATTATTTTTGCTTAATTATTTGTCATTTTTCCAGCTACGAGATGTTTTCCTACGTTTGTCATGATAAATTATGTCCCAGGAATGTAGGGTTTGGGAATTATGGCAGTTTAAAAAAAAGATATGAAGGCAAATTTCAAGATTTATTACCCTCTAGCTGTGACATCACGCACTCTAGTTAATGTTAAAATCTGAAGAAAACTTCTTTAACAAGGTCTGAACAATGTTTAATATCTCTAAAAGTAAGAATCAGATTTAAAAGTTGTTTTCCACGAATAATGTCAGAAAGATGTGTAACATTTTAAAGTTGGAATGAGGTTTCTGAGTGAAAGTATGAATGAACAGTTAGCAGTTGAAGTCGCATGAAGATTTTTCTCAATCTCCATTGACTTCAATGTTAAAAATGTGATGTATTATGGGATGTATCTCTGGAATTATGAAAGTTATGAATGAGAAAAGTAATAGCCATCGATTCCCGACAGAGCTGAACGTTTTGATGTTCGAACGGAGTTTCTGCGATGTTCAATGCGGGAGGAGAAGAGGGCCAAAATCCCGGCGGAATAATAATAAACTTTTTGTGCGTAGAATAACAAATAGGGTTCCCACTAAATAAACTTTTCGTCCATAGAATAACATATAGTTGGAATGCTGTTATCAGCATTCCCACTAAAATAGAGGTAGAAAAATAAGTAGTAGAAGAAGAAATACGCTACAGGCACAACACATAACATATTAACGTGTGTGTCGCACTCGCAAGTCGCTGGCTGCTGCTGTCCTGCCCTGCTGGCTGCTGTCAATCAGTGCAGCTTGATAATCGGCGTTCGAGTCTCGAGGAGGATAGCAGTGGAGAGAGAAGAAAAGAGCGCATATACTTGTGTTCGTCCTTTCTGCACATCGTTTTTGATGAAATTGACGAATAGAGGAGGGGAAACAAAAGTATAAAAGTATCGATCCTATTGGCTCTAGTATCGATATTTTGAAACGTAATGTAATATCGGAAGTATCAATATTTTGGGATCGATCCGCCCACCCCTATTGCAAATCCTTTGCTTGCAATAACTGCATCAAGCCTGCGACCCATTGACATCACCAAACTTTTGCATTCTTCTTTTGTGATGCTCTTCCAGGCCTCTTTCCGTTGTTGTTTGTTTTGGGGGGTTTCTCCCTTCAGTCTCGTCTTTAGCAGGTAAAATGCACGCTCAAAAGCATTTACGTCTGGAGATTGACTTGGCCAGTCGAACCTGACCTTCCACTTATTTTCCCTGATAAACTCCTTGGTTGTTTTGGGTCGTTGTCTTGCTGCACGATGAAGGATCTCCCGATCAGTTTGGTTGCATCTCTCTTTAACCCGTTTAGCCCTGAGCCTGTTTTTCAGGTCTCAGGCTCGAAAATGACATTCCCAGAACAAATGACCATATCTTCCCTTTTAAAAAGGTTAAATTAATAATCTAAGTAATGATAAACCTGTGAGTTGGATGTAGAAAAGTCAAAATCAATATAGATGTTTTTTATTTTAAAGAAAATTCAGATTGAACATAGTAAAAAAACTGTAAATGATAGTGTCCGTCCAAAACATATTTTGTACTTATAGTGAAAACTAACCTCGGATGATGGGTTAGTAGACTAAAAGCTTTAGGAATCCAAAGTACAACATATAATAAGTACCCTGTATCAAGATTGATGCAAAACAAGTGACATTTGACCTTTTTAGACAGATTTAGCAAAAAAAAACTATTCTGGGGTCATTTGGGTGGATTTTCCATATCTCTGGCCCCCCTTCTTCGATTTTGACATGTGACATCTCTTTCTGACCGTTAGAGCCAATGGAATCGAAGGGGAATCGTCCCGCACACACTCATGTTAAAAATTAAAAATGGCGTCTTCCCGCAAGCAGTTTTGCTCCAGAGCGAAGCTATCTCTAGGTCTGACATCTCAAAACCGAAAAGCTGATTTATTGCTCATGGATTATCAGAAATCATTCAAAGTGACACAGACACATTGGATTAACCCAGCGTTTCCCAAAGTGTGGGGCGCAGAGATGTGATAGGTGGGTCGCGAATGGACGCGATGAACGGGAGATTATTATTATTTTTTAAATAAATGTTTTGGACCTCAGGCCGGAATCGAACCTTGGTCCGGATGCGGTACCGGTGCTGTGAAAGTCCACCTATGCCAGAGCCAGCGGCCCACCGAAGGCAGCAGCCACACACACACACACACACACACACACACACACACACACACCACACACACACACACACACACACACACACACACACACACACACACACACACACACACACACACACACACACACACACACACACACACACACACACACACATACGTTGCAGTCGGTAAGAAAAGCAATGTGGAGCACCTCACCACTTCATAATAAAGAATTTTAGCCGTGACACTTTTCGAAATCCCGTTTGTGTCCCCCCACTTTACAAATATGTTTATTATTATTCTTTAACGCAAGCCGTCATCGCCACGGAGGACCACACAGCTTCTGTGAGCGAGCGAGCGAGACAGAGAGAGAAAGCGAGAGAGCACACCTTTATCTATTTAATATATTGTAAAAAATAAAGTAAGAAATCATTCCAATGTGTGCTATAGGCAGGGTTGGGTTGTAATGGAATACATGTAACGGCGTTACGTAATCAGATTACAAAAACAAGTAACTGTATTCAGCTGGTGTTACATTTGAAAAACGAGTAATCTGATTACAGTTACTTTCGTAAACCTGAAGTGAATACATTTTGGAATACTTATTGGAATTATTGGTGGAAAAGTTTACTCACAAAATGTAATATTCATTACCGGCAGAACTGTGTGCACACTGCACGGCGCTGCAGCGTGTCTGTGAGCGAGAGAGAGATACAGCGTGTCTGTGAGGCCCCGCCCCCGCACGCAGATGAGAGAGAGAGGTCTCTTTTAAAATATATTCAAAGTTAGAAACGGAGATGGTTAGATAAAATGTGCAAGATAACGTTTATGTAGCATTTCTTTATTGTCGAAATTATGACATTTCATAATGGGATCAAATCAAAGTGAATGGAAACAGTTTTAAAAGTTATTACATCGTTTCAGATAATAAATAATAATGATAATTAATTCTATTTAGGGGCGCCTTTCAAAGCACCCAAGGACACCTTACAATTCATAACATATTCCAAGGAAAGGTTTTAAGACAGTACAAAGAATGCAGTCCGGGTGATGTGTTTTATGTGGGGTGCAGGTGAGAGAGAGCTGTTCAGAATGACACCAAGATGTTGTGTTTGAGTTCTTGAAAATTGAAAAGAAAAAGTATTCTAAAAGTCATCTGAATATGTTCGGATTACTTTCAGAGCCATGTATTCAGTATTCAGTAACTGATTACATTTACAAAGTAACCCTCCCAACCCTGAGTATAGGACAGTAAAAAAGAAAAAACAGTTTAAAAGGGGAGTGATTAGCAGTGTTGTGCTAGTTACTGAAAACCAGTAACTAGTTACCATTACTAGTTACTTCATTTCAAAAGTAACTCAGTTACTTTACTAGTTACTTACACCCAAAAGTAATGCGTTACTGTGAAAAGTAACGTTTCCGTTACTTAGAAAAAGGTCTCCCATTAATGCCCTTATAGCCTTCCTTTCAGTACTGTTATTGCATTGGAGAATAATACAATCTGTTAATCAACTTGACATGCATTATATGCAATCTGGATTGCATCGATATTAGCTGGCTTTCCATTTTTGTATATTCTTTCTCCAGGTAGTTGGAAAAAGTTTTCCGTCCCATATGCCGTGTGCCGCCCGAACATGCTATCATGCTAACTAGCTCCCTGAAAGCGGGTGACTCCACTGTAGCAATAGCCTGCATGTGTTCTACAACATACCGTGCAATGGCTTTATCGACTTTTCCCTGACTAGCAGTCCCTTGGTTAAAATCCAGCCGCTGTTGCTTAGGTGGAGGTGGAGTGGCGTCGGCTGAGTCTCTGTGGTCTTAGCTACTAGCTTCGTCCCAGCATGTTGTTTTTGCAGATGTTTTAAGAGATTTGAATTACTGGTTTGGGCAGTAGATAGGATCTTTGACCCGCCAGGACACAACTTACATTTAACAGAAACGTTCTTTTCTTTGTGCTCGACAAAAGTGAAATAGTGAGAATATCTCCAGGTGGAGAAACTAGACTTGAGCTCCGCCGCCGCCATGATAGTCTTGTTAGTAAACAACACAAACACGCCCACAGCCCGTCTCCGCATGTGACACAGGAAGTATCAAAGTACATTTACTCAAGTACTGTACTTAAGTACAGTTCTCATCTCTGTTCGCCTGGCTGTTGACTATATAAAAAAACTAACGCAGTAACGGAGTAACGCACCATGTAGTAACGGTAACTGAGTTACTGAATTTAAGAAGTAATGCGTTAGAGTACAAGTTACCGCCAAAAATAACGGCGTTACAGTAACGCGTTAGTCCCAACACTGGTGATTAGTAAAATATGCATACATAGAAATAAAGAATGCTAACTAGGTAACATAAGATAAGAATAAACAAGTTTAAAGGATTTGTTATTGGCTGTGTTCATATTCTAAAGATGTTTGGATTATTGAAAAGCATACAGTTCCCTTTTGTCTGACTGTTGAGAGCTGTATCCATAAATTCATGTTGTGCTCAAAGTGCACCAGATTGATGCATTTCACATCAACATTTAAAAAAACATCTTCTTGGGGGTGCATGCCCCCGGACCCCCCTAGATGATGTGAGGTCCACCCTGGAGGAGGTGAGGACCCCCCTAGAGGAGGTGAGGTCCCCTCTGGAGGAGGTGTGGACCCCCCTAGAGGAGGTGAGGTGCCCCCTAGAGGAGGTGCGGACCCCCCTAGAGTAGGTGAGGTCCCCCCTAGAGGGGGTGAGGTGCCCCCTAGAGGAGGTGCGGACCCCCCTAGAGTAGGTGAGGTCCCCCCTGGAGGAGGTGCGGACCCCCCTAGAGTAGGTGAGGTCCCCCCTAGAGTAGGTGAGGTCCCCCCTGGAGGATGTGAGGTCAACCCCCAAATAAAGCAGGTTAAAATAATTACATTGCATACATGTTCTTTTAGTAAACACTGAAAACGGGTCCCACAGACCCAAACAGCACACAAAGGTTAAAGGTCAGCATATAATAATGTTAAAATGTGCTAAATATATACACTGCAAAAAACTAAAAAGAGAGGAGTAAAAGTAGCTCACGACAGGTGGGCTTTGAAAAGGCCCACCTGTTCAAAGTGGGGAATGGCAGAAAAAGTTTGAGAACCACTGGATGAACCTATGGATTATCAGAAATCATTCAAAGTGACACAGACACATTGGATTAACCTCTGGATTAACTTCAGCATCGTTTTTTATCGTTTTAATGCCATTGAAGACCACTTTTGTCCAGACTACCACACAGACCCATTTTGCCGTTTTTGGCTAACTAGCTCCATATGTTTTGATGTGTGTTCTTGTTATTATCTCCGAGAGTTCGTATGATTGAGTGATAATGAGGGTACTCATCGATTCTGTGTCCCCTCACGATGTGAAACGATAAGTTGAGATATGCAGCAAAGATAAATAATAAGGTTTTGTGAGTGAATTTTGGTGCAGTCATCTGTTAGCATTTTTCGCTCGTTGCTAATTCAGAGGCTCAGCGTTAGCATTGTGGGGGTTTTTTTGAAAAAAAAATTAAAATGATCAGTTAGATGAGTTTCTTTCCGTTACATGGATATAAAACATTCATAGTTTATTAAATGAACATGCCCTCAGACACTGTTTTCTGCAAGATATTGCAGGAGGCCCCCGGAACCGGGGTCTCTCGGGCTTAACAGGTATTGGCAGACAAAAAGTGTTTGTAGACTTCTAATTTCATTATGCTGCTGCCATCATGTGTTACATCATCAATGAAGATTGAGCATGAGCCCGTGCAGAAGAAGCCATCCAAGCCCAAGCCATGACATCACCTCCACCGTGTTTCACAGAAGAGTTTTGTGTGTTTGGGATCATGAGTAGATCCTTTCTTTTTTCACAAGTTAGCCTTTCCATCACTTTCGTAAAGGTTCATCTTTGTCTCATCAATCCACACTCGTCCCAGAACTTTTGAGCCTCGTCTCTGTACTTTTTGGCAAATTCAAATCTGGCCTTCATATTCTTATTGCTAATGAGTGGTTTGCAACTTCTGGTGTAGCCTCTGTACTTTTGCTCCCAAAGTCTTCTGCTAACTGGGGATTGTGATACCTTCACTCCTGCCCTCTGGAGGTTGTTGGTGATCGTTTCTTTACAGTTCTCACAATGTTTCTGTCATCGACTGCTGATGTTTTCCTTGGTCAACCAGTTTGAAGTCTGTTGCTCAGTATACCAGCGCTTGCTTTCTTCTTAAGGACATTCTAAATGGTCAACCCAGTCTCACGGCATTTCGTGTTCACCAACACGATTTTTTATCTATTGATTCGTGTTCCCCAACACGATTTGCCCCTTTTTTTCCGTGTTGCACAGCACGATTTTTTTTCGTGTTGCACAGCACGATTTTAAAAGCAATGTATTTCTACTGCTTGCAGCACGTCTTTTTCTCCGGTCGGGTCGAGGAAGACCTGAAGCTGTGTGGTTCATAAAAACATGTTCTTACTCAATATCAAGCCACAATTATTGCTTTTATTTTAAATCGTATAATTTCGGACTTTTGTTGCCGTCTGTGAGGAAAATAAATGGGGCTCAGAGCCTCAGGATACTGAAATCTGTATTTTTTAAATATTTTGTTCCTTCTAATTTGTTATTCTTTTCAAAATAACACACTGTTATTTACTCACCAATAATACACAATTATCCTTGATTTTATTTATTGGTTTAATTCCATAATCTCGGGCTTTTTTGGCCTCCGTCAGGGACTGAATTTCAAAATAAAAATAACCGGACATAGGCATTACACAAGATCATCAGCTATGGTTTTAAGCTCACTTATTGTATGTTTTAGCCGCAATGCATGCTGGGATTTGGTGTTTATATGATATGAAATCCGGAAAACATTTGTGTACCTTGTGTGCATCTAGTGGTTAAAGCACGTTATTGAATTATTGTGTTTGATTAAAAAAATATTAAGAGTACATACTTTCATAGGGGGAAAGTATAAATATAGAAATATAGAATATAAAAAATCAAGAAGATACTATAAAGTGATCTCTACAATAAAACAGTTTAGTGCAGCATGTACAAAGATATTAATAGGAAGAGGTGCAAAACAGAAAAACGAATTAACCTTTATTTAAACATTAAATAACAGATTCAGGTCTTCTTTTAAATAAGAAAAAAACTTTGGGGGTATCTATCTACAGATAAATATTAAGCCTGACAAAGTACTTAACGTCTAATATATTGCTTTCCTGCAATGTTAACTATGTTGAAGCACTTATTTTAACTGATATTATACATATGAATTATACTCGTATGTATGTAGATAGAATAAGAAATGTGCAGAATATGACAGTTTAATGGTGGAGGTACAAACATATTGATAGATGTCTTGTAATGCACTGTTGAGGAACCTGTGACCCAAGTGTTTCATTCATTGCATAACTACACCGTAGTTGTGTATATGATATGTCAATAAACCTTTGAAAATCTTGAAAGGGATGTGCAAAATAGCCATAATATACAGTCTTTAATGAACTATTAGTAGAGAATAACGAGTAATGAATATACTTTATTACTCGTTTCCATTCATGTCAATTGCAGATACATGTTTAGTCTTCTCAAGCACCAACTATCAAATATCTCTCCTGATTGTTGGCACTTGACAATCACCTTACCTGAATTTTACTCAGGTGTAACTAAAGTCTGATTTAAGGGTTGTTTATATTTCACATAATTAATCAGAATCTGCAAAGTAACTGAAATAAATGCAGTGGAGTAAAAATACCAGCATAACCTCTGAATTGTAGTGGAGTAGAATTACAAAGTAACAATGAGCTGTCATGTGGGTATATATAGCGATTTTCACCCATTTATTAATTATAATAAATAATATATAATAGTTTTACATTTGATAACGCCAATGTGTTTAATACTGGCAACCTCTAATTGTGGGAAAAACGAAAACGTTCAGTAGAGACGTCCCATAGAACATTTGGCGAAACACAACAGCCAGCATCCAGCATGTGTAGTTCTGGGGGGGGCGTTCGATTCCAGTTTTGGATAGTCTGGGTGGTTTCGTTCCATTTCACACAGCTGTTAGACGCTCTGCGTAACCTTACGGGGGACTGTAGTCCTAAACGATAGCTGGGGATTATGGGTAGTGTAGTGTCTTCGGCCATCCTAAACTCAGAAAGGTTGACAATTGCAATGACGCTTGAAATGTCCCTTATCGTCCTACGTCTGTTTCCGGATATTTTATTTTGAAATTCAGTTCCTGACGGACGCCAAAAAAGCCAGAGATTATGGAATTAAACCAATAAATAAAATCAAGAATAATTGTGTGTTATTGGTGAGTAAATAACAGTGTGTTATTTTGAAAAGAATAACAAATTAGAAGGAAAAAAATATTTAAAAATACAGATTTCAGTATCCTGAGGCTCTGAGCCCCATTTATTTTCCTCACAGACGGCAACAAAAGACCGAAATTATACGATTTAAAATAAAAGCAATAATTGTGGCTTGATATTGAGTAAGAACATGTTTTTATGAACCACACAGCTTCAGGTCTTCCTCGACCCGACCGGAGAAAAATACGTGCTGCAGGCAATAGAAATACATTGCTTTTAAAATCGTGCTGTGCAACACGAAAAAAATCGTGCTGTGCAACACGAAAAAAAAGGGGCAAATCGTGTTGGGGAACACGAATCAATAGATTAAAAATCGTGTTTTGGTGAACACGAAATGCCGTGAGACTGGGTTGAAATGGTTGTACTGGCTATGGCCAAGGCTCTGATGGATTTTCCATCTTCTCTCAGTTTCAAAATGGCTTGCTTTTCTCCCATAGGCAGCTCTAATCTTCATGTTGGGTACACCGTTTTTCAAACAATGACAATTTCAAAAGCAAAGAAGAATAGAGGAAAGTTCAGTGCATCTTTGAATTCCCAGTCCTCAAACTTTAACATGATTCAGGATTAAAATCTAAAGCATATCATAAAATATCAGAGAAGTAGTGTATAACAGGTGAGAAAATCTAAAGTTCATTTGTTCACATTCGGATGAAGCGTGTAGTAGAATCCAGGTTAGATGTTTTTACAAACTGTTAACAATTGTGCATTTGGAGACTGGAGAACGGTTTGGATACGTTTAAGCACAACAATATGTTAGAAGTTAGGAAACGAGCAAGATAACAAGAAAACAGTAACAAGCTAATGTTTGGGAAATGCAAGTGTGATGGAAATATAACAACAAGTCCTCCAACTCATACGACCAAATAGGTTGATTGTTCAGCAGCTTATTACTACATGTAGTCATGTTTTAAAGTTCAGCAACTCTAGTGGTCGTGTAAGAAACAACAATTTGCGGCAATTGCAAACGCTCCGGAGGGTCGTATATTCACAAATAACCCTCTCTGGAAAATTCTAAATTGTACAATAGGTTGGCCATTAAAATGCTTTTTGATTAGATTTCTAGCGAGAAGTGTATATTGTACTTTTAGAATCCACGTCCAGTGGATGTGTAGGATCTATAGTTTGATAGATATTACGAAGATTATTTGAGGTCTCGCCAGGATGTATGTCTTTCCCCTATATAAAATTAGCGTCAACCCTCACGGGGTGAAAACAGTATTTCCGGTCTTGAAGTTTTCATAACAAAACTGTCAAATGATTTGACAGTGATATCTGCCATACTTATCCACTAAAACACATCAGTTTATGTGATTACATGACATTAATTGGTTTAAATTGTGTACACTGCTTTTCCCAGGTGTTTCCCTTTCGATTCTGTGAAACACATTTCCTTTTTCAGAGGTTTTTAAAACATACCCATAATCCTCAGCTATCGTTGAAGCTCGGTGATTGGATGTTTTAGCTGTAATGCATGTTGGGATATGGTGTTTATGCGATGTGAAATCCGAAAACATTTAAAAAATGTTTTAGAATAATACTTAATTCCGAGTGTGCTTGCCTTTCTCTTTGAAAGTCATCACATAACAGCATTGTAATACACGGTTCGGCTGCATTAAATATTACACATCTGCCCTAGTTCTTTATTTATAGAGCCCTGATGAGAAGACCTTTGGACAAACTGGAAGAACTGCAGCCGAAACTGAATATGTGACATGGATCATAAATCAGCAATTAAACAATATCTTCCATTTCTCTTCACACAATACGTCTCCTTGCAGTATCAACACTAATTCGGCTGACTTTTATATTTGATCCAATTCGTAGATTATATTTACACCATAACGGTGCACAGCTGATAGAAAAGGACTTGTAGTTTTTAAAGATATTACTGATTTTCTTTGAATATAAGAATGTAAATACTGAGTTGAGAGAATAGTCAGGGGTTTTTGGTGATGGGAGACACATCTATGGAATCACAATTTCAACAGCTTACCATTAAATGACGGATATGGCTCAGATATTAATGTGTAGAACTACAATACGTGAAATAATATAGCAATATCCTGTACAATTATGTGAAAACACGAATAAAACTACACATCTACAAGTATACCTTATATATATATATATACACATCTACAAGTATACCTTATATATATATATAGTGTCCTACACTAATAATATAAAGTTATTATGGCATTGTATGCTGTGTGTTATTTGTAACATCTTGATAAAGTATAATTTATTAAGGTTGACAGTTTTTTAACCCGCACCGCCTAGTGGTTAAAGCACGTTATTGCATTTTTTTATTGAATATGTTATATTTGATGAAAACATATACATATTAAGAGTAGCCTACATACAAAATAAGGGGAAAGTAGAAGGTCAATGATAGAAATATAGAATAGAAAATATCCAGAAGATACTGTAGTGATCTCTACAATAAAACAGCTAGTGCAGGATGTCCAAAGATATTAATTCAGGAGAGGCTGAAATATAAAATGGACAGTAATATCTCTTATCAGTCACACACCTTCTCCCTACACGCATTTTATTAACACTTTCATATCACACTCTTTATTCCTTAAAGACAGTCATAATTCATATGACCATTAAAGATCATTGTCAACATAAACAAAAGTCATTTTAAACAAAAGACAAATGCAATGGGTTCAAATCTCAGGACTCATGTCTTATGTTATATGAGTCTGTGTGTTTCTCTATAAAAACATTTTGAGGGCAGGCAAGTTTAATATATAATGAAACAGTCAGATCACAAATAAACTAAATACTATGTGGTTATACTCATATGTCAAAAAATATTCGGGGTATCCATCCCAAATCATAATTTACTTTGGTGAAAATCAACTACCAAGAAAGTGATGAGGGATCATTTCCACATCTCTATCAGTGTTTGATAACACCACCATGGAAATCTCATGATATGCGTCTAAGATATGAAATGTCAGAAGAAGATTTCTGACAGTTTCAGCTTCTCTCAAACCAGACGTTCTCAACATGTTGAATGTTGTGGGAGAAGTTAACCAGCTCGCCTCTAACTAATAGCATTAATAACAGCCTCCTGGTGAAAGAAAAATAGCATACTTGAGTTCTTAAAAACATACACTATACATAACAAGAACCACATTATTACTGCAATTAAATCGTTGATATTATTCTTATTACTATTATTATTAAACATTAAAATGCAGCCAGGCTCAAAGCTTCCGGCTGTCAATTTATCGTAAAGCAAAACTCAAAGTGACATGCAAATGTTTTTCTTCATCCTCTTTTCGGCTTCCTCGTCTTCGATGCCATCATCAATGCAGTATGTTTATTAAAAGGAAGGACTTTTTCACAGTTTCTTGTCCATCTCACAGCAGTGAGCGCTCCCATTGGCTCAGGTTTCAGTATCAGCAGCTGCCATTGGCTGAGCATGGAGAGCTCTGATTGGTTCTCAGTCTGTTTGGCACATTATCCAGTTGGCTTTAGAACTTATTTGACAATAATATGTGCATGTGCACGTGCAAATGTTAGGGTTGAAGTGTGTATGTGCTGAGGTATGTCAGTGTGTATTGGGGTTGTGTATAGGTGATTAGGATCTGTATTGTGAGCTGACCTATAGACAGGGGTGGGCAGGATCTTTTTTAATTTGTATTTGAAGCACCATATTTATATGAACATATAAATGTAATGTATATTATATACATATATAATCTATCTTTTGATAACACTGCACAGATAATTTGTCCTGTTTTGACATTATTCCAAACATTATGAAACTTTTTCTTTTTTTTATTCCGCAAGCTGTTCCACCATTATCCATCCTCTAAGCTTGTGTAACCAGGGACCAGCTGTAACTGAGTCTCAGCCTTTTCAAGCCCCTCGCTATATTGGGGCTTATTGCCCCAAGTAAAATATACTTGAAATGGTCTGCAAATGTAACTTACAGCATCATAACTGATATTTGAATTATGCACATATTTGTAGTCACTGTGCCTAGCTGGGCTGTGAGCCAAACCCCTCCTGAGCAGCTGCTTTATTGGCTGGAGAATACAACATGTGGCCCTTTGAAAGCTTGCAAAGTCAACTGTACCACAGAGACAACAGCCACAGTGAAAGAACATTCACATAACCCAAACTGTGTCTGGCCATTAGCTGATGTAGCGCTCTGCAACACTAGACTAAAGCCCTGTCCTGGGGTCAAGCTGTCCTCCCTGCTGGACAACGTGTCAGTGGTCCAAACTATTTCAATGGCTTATGTTTTTTATCAAAATTCCCGCTGAAAACTGATGTTCTACTTTTTGCTTATAAGTTTTAGGATTTTAGGCTTTGTTTCCGCCCATCCCTGTGTATAGTCTATGTACAATACCAGTGTGTGTGTGTGTTTGTGTGTGTGTTTATCAGTCCATGCATCCCTTGGGTTTGGTAAAAGACTCTACTAATTAGGAATTTTCAGGCAGAATTAAGAAAAATAATTAAGAACAATAACACCATTATCATAATCTGTTATTACATTTACTATTATTTCATGGATGTGATTTTTTCAGGACATCCGTCTTTGTTCAAAGCACTTTAACCAAGACTCTTTTTGTATACACACAATTCCTGATCACATCCCTGATTAATCTTGTTATTGCATTAACGTCAGCATCGCTGTTGTCCTTAGTCTCTAAAGCCTCCATGGCAAAAATCTACGAAACAATGATGTGTTTGTTTAAAAACTGTCCACTGTGCTTAATTGTTTTTTTATTAATTATAAATGACCAGCCATCTTTTTGCTGATGGTTCAGTGATTCACTTTGTAGGTTGGCAGGTCTTTGCTAAAACCTGACAGCCAGTGGTGGGGGACAACTTGTGTCCAGTCTTTGTAGGCGAAATAATAAATAGTAAGATCAGGAGTCCTCAGCGTGATATGATTGGGAAACTCCAGATTGAAAATCAGGGTAGATCACCCATGGTGAGTGGTAATTGGTCACCAACGGAGATGACAAGCATTTCCACTCACTGTCAGAGGGCAGGAGGATGTGTGGCGCGGCTGTAAGGCACTGGCATGGGTCAGGTCAGGACAGGTCAGTCATGCTGAGGCTCATGGGTAATCCTGGACGGAGGTAAGCCACCGGGACACGACCATTCTCACCGGTCGATCCTGTGATGGATAGACGAGCTTTGGAGCGCATCGCATCTGTGAATTTCATCTGTACAACAAAAAAAAGTTTTAATCATGAAACCCAAACAACAACTACCTAGAAAAGATGTTGTAACACAACACTTACCCTAAAGGAATGGTTCATTGTTTTGGGAAATGTGCTTATTTACTTTTTTTACAAGAGAAGATTTATATCAATCTCATGTCTGGAAGAAATTTAAAAACTGGTTTCAGTGATAGCGTTTTTCCTAAAATCCTGAACAATTCCTTAAAATGATTATCAGCCTGATGTGATTTAAATGCATTGTGGGATGCATTGCAACGTAGAAAATAATTTTAACTTATCTTGAGTGTGGAATTAAATGTATTATTAGAAAAGCAATCATCTTGCATTTTCTTTAAAGACAAAAACGTATTGTTCTTAATAGACTTGAATATTTGTACAGTGTCCCCCTTCAGAAGTCTCTGCAGTATACTCATGACACTGGTTTTATTATTACTATATTATCGCATTTATTCTGCATTTAATATTAGTACACTTTGAATAGGGAATAGAGAATGTAACATAACCTCTGTTTGCAGCCGAGGGGAACAGGCTGTTATTATGTATCCCCCTTGGCCTACTGGTTCTAAAATGACCCAGAAACGTATCAAAAACGATCAAAAATAATGTTTTTTACACAGTTTCTTCTTGTCCAAGTTTTTCATACTCACTGTGCACATGACAAACAGGCAAACTGAGTTAGGTTTACTACATTGAAGAGCATGTGCAAGCAGTACACTACTCGTTGTTTTACTTTTTAAAAACATGAGATTACACATGCATTGGCAAGTTCTGTTCATTATTTCATTTCTGGCTTAATGCCACCAGATTTTCACTTTTGGCAGGTACCATTGACTTATTAATGTTGAATAAATCCTTTATTATGGCTTTTTTTATAGCTAGCTATGATTTTTTTTTAAATATTTAATGTATCACTAACAACAAACTTTATACTAATGTGGTATGAATGAATGAATTCATAATGAATATGAATACATACAATGTTCTAGCAATGCACAAAAGAGACGGCCGTTTTATATAAAAAACGGGAACATGAGTGTTTTAAAAAGCTTCCACAAACAGGCCTTTCACAAATAAAGGTACAATTATTATTACAATTACAGTATCATCACAATTCATTTAAAGACGTAATTCCAGAACTTTTTATATAAAATTAATCTCATCAACATTAAAAAAACAGACATATTTTCCCTTTTGTTACCGCAATGTTTAACAGTGTCATTTTAGTGTTCCTTTGAAGACCTGTCAGGGAAAGCTTTGGTGAGAAAGTATGTTCTCTCTGTGGCCACATATTGCTGCCTGAATTTTTTAATTCAAGCATTTAAAAATTGAGGACAGCTCTTAACAAAGAAAGATTAAATAATCCTTCTTTGTTAAGAGCTGTCCTCAATTTTTATTTTCTTCACTAAAACACTACTTAAATGTGATTCTTTATTCACATGTTATCAACCTTGACAACATAAAGTACTCATTCTGAAGACAGGAGCTCTGAAAGCAAAACTCAGTGTACTCAAACCTTGTTTATTATATATCATATATTATATAAACAATTTCACAACATTCATCTGCTACTTAGTAATTATTTATCTATTATCTAATATATCATTCCAATAACTTGTATATAGACTTGTACTGCACTATTCCACTTTTTTTAAGAACTATTTTTCTTTTGTATTACTTTTAATATAATATACTTTAATATTGCTTTAATATTGTCTGCTTATCTGTATTATTGTGTTGCATTGTTGGAGAAGCCTGTGACCGAAGATTTTCAACGACATAATTACTCTGTAGCTATGTTAGTTTGACAATAAAGAACCTTGAACCTATCTTCATCTTATTAAATAACTAACGACAGTTTCATTATCTTTCCTGTTCATTGTGCTCTGTGTAAATGTGTTTTTAGTAAAAATTGGGTTGAATGTGAAAAACTGGGTTCTTTGACTGATTACATTTCTCAGTTGAAAGAGTTTTGATGGATTGATGGCCTCAACAGCAGTTTTTCGTGTGCACTGATTAGAGCGGTGTGGCCCAGCAGCTGAGCAATCAAGAAAAGTTTCCTTTTAAACCAGCATTTTCTTGAAGCGTGAGCTTTAATGTGAGACGATGACAGATAACTGAGACCAACTCAGACTTGGCAAAATATCTTTTGAGCTGTCTTTTCACTCTCCTCATATAGACGTGAACTCTTTGTTCCTGTTCAGGTTTCTTCTTGAAGATATTATAAATATATACCTTTCTGCTCCCATCTATCCACCTAGCTCCACTCACACTTAATACTTTGTCACAGGAGGCCTGTGGAACTGCCACTCTGCTACTTGAACTATTGAGTTCAGTTCTGGCTATGCCTTCCCACAATCTCTGGATTGCAATGCTCTCACTGAAGCTTGATCACAGCAGATGGTACTCCTGCTGCTCTTTCACCAGCTTACTCCGTTACACACCCTGACCGCAGAGGAGGCGGCACTGGATTACTGATCTCAAATGATCTCAATATATCTAATTATAAATATAATAGGATGCCATATTATCTGCCCTGAGATTCAAAATTGCATTTAGTTGTGCACCTGTGTTGCAACATTACAATTAGTTACCATTCAAGCATTTAGGCAGTGGTCCCAAACCATTGGTCTGGGGACTGGTACTGCTCAGTGGGTTATTTGTTATCAGGCCACAATGAAAGTGGTGAATGATGTGGCGAGTATTTTAGATAATAAGCAGAGTTGTGCAGCTCAAAAGCGTTTGACACCGTCGATCATCGCATTTTAAAGCAGAGGCTAGCCAGTATAGGCATGTCCAGCCATGCAGTAGGGTGGTTTGTGAACTACCTCTCTGAAAGGTCCCAATGTGTTAGGCGCATTCACACCGCAGGACTTTCCCTGGTACTTTGGTTCTTTAGTTCCGTTAGTACCAATAATGTCGCGTTCACACCGCCGGGACTACTCAGTGCCGGGAAATCTTTTGGCCATTTTCAGTCCCTGCTAGAGAGGTGGTACTAACCTGGTGATAAAAGAGTGCCAATTTCTATTCTATTTCTATTGGCTGGGCGAATTGCAAACCACGCCCCGTTAGACTCTGAATTTGTTTTGTTAGGCAGCCATTTTTTTCCTCGCTACAAAACCACATCCACACCTGAGCGAGTAGTTTTTTTGTACTTTAAAGCAGTTATGACCACACGTAGGCCTACTACAACACCGGAGCGGTGGAATGGTGAGGAAGTGTCGGCGCTTCTGGCAATTTTCTCCGAGGACGGGATGCAGCAGCTTCTACAGAAAGCAGTTCCCAACTCCAAATGTTTTGAGCGATGTTCGCAAAAGCTACTTGAGCTGGGAATCGTGCACAGTGCACACGGATGCCGGGTAAAAAGAAAGAAACTCAGGCAGGACTATAAAAAAATTAAAGACCACAATAATAAGAGTGGTAACGATTTTCTATTGTTATTATATATATATATTGCCACTGTTTTTTAATACTGACACCTAACTTGCACTAAGGTGTGTATACCCCCTCCCCCGTGTAGTTCTTCTTCTCTCGTTTTTTTTTGTACTCGCCGTGAAGTGGTTTTGCGGCCTGCCAGTAAACCCAGAGAAGAAGAAGACGAAGTGACGTCAGCGTAATCTTGCCTCAGGGAAAGTCCTGCGGTGTGAATGCGGCTATGGCACTAGCCCCCTGGCGGATTCAGTGCCGTGGTACTTTAGTGCCGGCACTAAAGTACCGCAAGTCCAGCGGTGTGAAAGCGGCTAATGTGTTCACTTTGATGGGCTGTCCTCTGAGTGGTTAAACATTGCTAATTGTGTTCCCCAAGGTTCTGTTTTAGGTCCACTTTTATTCTCCATATATATCAGTTTAGGTGAAAATGTGGATGAAGCTACTTTACATTTCTATGCGGACGATACCGTGATGTATTGTGCAGGTCCCTGGTGTTAAATTACAGGATGTTTTTAACATTATTCAGACTCAGCTCTCTGAGCTTCTTTTAAATGTTGAGAAAACCAAGGTAATGCACTTTTCTAAAGCAAAAAAGACACCAGAGCCTGTTTTTAGAACTACGCAAGGAATAACACTTGAAGTGGTTACCTGTTACAAATACCTTGGTATCTGGCTTGATGATTGTCTCACTTTTAAACTTCATGTCAATAACCTGCTTAAAAAGCTGAGGGTTAGGCTAGGTTTCTTCTACAGAAATAAGTCCTGTTTCTCGCTTGAGGCCAGGAAAAGGCTAGTCACTGTGACCTTTTTACCTGTGCTGGACTATGGTGATTTGATGTATATGAATGCACCTGCCAATTAACTGGTCAAGTTAGATGCTGCGTATCACAGCGCACTGAGATTTGTGACAAACTGTAAAGCATTAACCCATCACTGTACCCCGTATGCCAAGGCTGGTTTGCTTTCACTAACTGTACGGAGGCTCAGTCACTGGTACATTTTTATATACAAAGCCATGTTAGGGAAACTTCCATCTTATATCTGCTCCCTGATCTCATGGAAAATTGTAAGTGGCTACTGCCTGAGATCGAATGCTGTGGTTTTATTAAATGTGCCAACTGCTAGGACTGTCTTAGGGAAGAAAGCTTTTAGATGCGCAGCTCCTCTGTCTTGGAATAGTCTGCAAATTAAATGTAAACTGAGCAATCTGGTGCCACTAAATGTTTTTAAAGCTCGGTTGGATGCTACTCAATCGGAAGCTATTGGTACCTGTTTATGTGGATAATTATTAGGGATGCACGATATTGGTTTTTTGAAACCGATACCGATAACTTCCTGCTTCTCAAGACCGATACCGATAAAACACATTTTTTTACGCCACTAATTATTTTAACGCGATTAACGCATGTGTATTTTTTTTCCTTGGCCGCCCTGTAGTTTCAGAGCGCATTGAGTTTAAAATACCATCTACAAGCTGATGCTGACAGCCCCGCTCCTGCCGCCCGCTTGTGGCAGACCACACTTCCACGCTCACCGGCAGGCACCGAACATAGACTGTATATATAAAGGCACCGACTGGCCATCTGGAGGACCGGGAGGGTGTGTGTATGTGTGGCCCGAGCGAGCGAGAGACCTTACGTGCATTGTTGTTGTTAGCATCTGGTGCTAGCTAGCTGCGCTAACGGATATAAGGAGCTGTTTAAATGAAAACAGAGAAGCGACATTTCGCCACAACTGCGCCGAGCACTTGACTTTATGCAGGAAGCCAGACAGTGGGACATTGTACGAAAAGTCAGCACACTCAGCACGGATAGTGCGCAACATGATTGCAGCGTCCAGGCAGCTCCCGTTCGAGCATATGCCTTGAGTTGCACATAGCTCCAACGCCCATACCACCATACTTCACGGCCGCACACCATTTACGTCCCAGCCAGGCATGAGTTAGGGAGCGCTGGATTTGTGAAGAACTCCCCTCTTCCTAAACCACTAATACCACAGTACTGGCAAAACGGGAGGAGCAGAGTGAAAAACAAGCGCCCCTCATCCCAATCCACCCACACCGCAGTATTTTTTATTTTTTTTTACCCAAAAAATATATTGTATATTGGCTATTAATACTGGTATCGGGTTTATCGGGATGACGTCATAATTCCTAATATCGGACCGATAATTATCAGGCCGATAATTATCGTGCATCCCTAATAATTATGTAAATGATGCTGTATGATGTCCTTTAGTTGTTCTATTTATGTTTTTATGTTTCATGTGGAACTACTTGAGCAGGTCTCCCTTGAAAAAGAGATCAATGATCTCAATGGGATTTATCTGTATAAATAAAGGTTTGAAATGAAAGGCCGCACAGAAAGATTGAATAAAGAAATATTTTATTGATTATCAGTTTGAAATATGTGTTATTTTGAAAAATGACTGGATACATCATGAGCATCTGTGTCTGTTGACAAGACGCTCGTCTTAGTCATGTGATACTTTACTTTTAAAAAAAAAAGAAGAAAAGCGTGCTGGCTATCAACAGGTGGCCTTAAAAGTATGTTTCCCACAACAACTCTGCCTGTGTTCTGGATTAAAATCATGGCAGATTATCCTGAGATCGCCAAAGAAGCACTGAAAACCCTGTTTCTATGTCCAACATTCCGTCTTTGTGAAGCGTTTTTTCCCCCGGTCAAAAGATTTTGTTCAGAAATCTATCGCCCAGCCCGCCTTCATATTTGTTTTTATGCCTGTTGTATCATTTTATTTCGTCACACCTGGAAGGCCCGTCCGTGAACTATTGTCTTACCGGTCCATGGCGCAAAAAAGGTTGGGGACTGCTGAGGACCTTATTACCTATTAACTATTGCTTACTTCAACATTATATAGCGTTACCACATTTTTATTTTACATATTCTTTTAAATTGAGACCCATTCCTATGGCACGTATATCCAACATGAGCTGCCAATGATCCCCATTTAAAAAAAATATCACCAAGAAAGGAAGAGGGAGATGAAGAGAGTGAGATAGATATGAATATTGAAAGCTAGCTTTAATGAGTGGGTGATCAGCAAATAGCAAACGTGCATAAGGTCAATTGTGGGGGGATGTTACAAATCAATGAACAGAATTGCTTGATTGCTTGGAGTTTTGCATCATAGTAATACAATCTTTGATTATTATTTCATATGAATATAGCTGAAAGGAACCCACTAACTGTGCAGCTCTTAGCAGTGTGTTAAATGGACTGTACTTACAGTCTTCTCGACCCCTCAAAGTGCTCTACATACTACCAGTCATTCACCCATTCACACCTAGCACCACTTGCTCTAGGAACTAACATTTATACACACTCACACACCGTTGGCCATCGGGAGCATCTCAGGGGTTCAGTATCTTGCCCAAGGACACATTGACATGTTGACTGCAGGGCTGGGATCGAACCCACAACCTTCTGGTTGAGAAAAGACTGCACTTCCTCCCAGCCACAGTCCCCAGTGTTAATTGAAGATATGAGTTTTATTATTCACCATTTTATAAAAAAAACAAAAAATATGTCTCAGTAGAATATGGTATAAATCTATACATTTTGAAAATGGAGGTAAAGAGAGAGACATAAAATACAACAACTTTTACTGAGGCCACTCAATGCAGCGAGATGTACTGTAGCATTACAGGACCAAAGCATCGTGAAGTATGTTGCAGTATGGGCAAAAGTGAATACACATTTGAGGCAGATGAAACCATTGAGGACCATTGATATGTTGTGAATGAGTATGAATTCTGGTTTAGAGGAACTTCTAACATTATCTTTTTGTTAAGGATACCTGGCCATGGTGCCTGATACTGCTACATCATATAACTCAATAAGCTTTGGGCTACTTTCCTTTTGAAATCATTTGTTATGAGTTTAGCTTGTGTTTGCTGAAGGAGAGAAACAATGTTCAATACATGTAATATAGGATATCACTTTGTTGTGAGGCTTAACTAAAATATGGTGGTGTACCTCATTCCTATCCTTAGGGGAACATAAATGATATTGATGGATACAAGTAGATTCAGTTCATTCACTCGGTAGAGAATAAGAGACATCTATACAAGCCAATCTCCAACACTAATGCATTGTAGTCCAAGCAGAAACATCTAGAAGGTTAAACAGAAACAACAGTTGAGAAGCTGGAGTAGGAAGTGGAGTGGCTGTGCTCCATCCGTCAATGGTTTCTATTCTATTGATGTGTTGTTATGGTGAACCTATCGTCAGAGGATAATTATATGGAGTGTAATGAGTGTGCGAGGGCCGGCCTTGATTTTGTTTCCAGACTACTTTACGTATTACATACAGTATGTCTAGGTGGGAAAGATTTGCCGGGTGAGGTGACAATAGAAGTGTCTTCTGACGCTAACATGTGTATAATGGGGTACAGTTCTCCTGTTTATTTAAAACAACCACATTCTGGCTGGGTCTCCTGACTTTGAGGGGAAGGTTATGTAATGCGACAGAAGTTTTCCCCTGATCTTTTCCACTTTGACCCACTATTCCAAGGTTGAGTGCCCAGGTTCAGCTCATCCTTCCCTAAAGGCAGACTTGCTAGTCCTTTCTGTTGTAGAAATCTCAGTTGAAGTATAAATGTGCACCTGGGCCTCACATTTGTCCCCACAGTGTCTTCCATCAGGCCATGCAGAGCTGTGACATTCCCATACTGTATGTGTTGTAACAGGTAAATCATCTCAAAGCAACAGTGGTGTTCATCACAGCAACACAGCTGTGTTTTATTAACGCTGTTTGATAATGCTGCCATCCAAACCATCCTATCCTGAAAATGAAATCATGGGACTGCCTAATGAAAAGCTGACATCACGGCAGATGGAAGTGATCGGTCAGAGAGTCGGTCCATAAAAGAGGATGATTGGCTCGAACGTAAGAAAGTTTGATCAGGGAACTAAACAAAGTACAAATGGAAAAGCGGATGGGAAAGAGGCTGAATAGAGCAGAAGAGAGGAGTGTAAAGAAGGAAGCGGGACAGAGGAGTGAGAGGGAGTGAGGAGAGGTGATGAGTGGACAAAGGAGTTTCACAGCCATACACAGGTTAGATAATATCCAGATACTTTGCATGCAGTGTTGCTTTTGTTTATCAAGAACAACTGCTGCATTCCTGAACATCTAGTGAATCATACCATCAGCAGTGCCAGTCAACAACAGTTATTACTTTTGTCTTCTTTTTATGATCATTTTAACATGCAAAAAGTATAACATAATAATACCAACATTAATAAATTGGAAACAAAGCAGTAGCGTAAGCTCTTTGGAACTGAAACTTGGCATTGAATTTAAAAAATATCCTAAAATGTTTGCATAAAAGTCATTATATTGTAAACTTATATGTTGCAATTTAAAAAAAAATAGGCCCAGCCAATTGTTTGCCTTAAATAAAACAGTTATCTTTTCTATGAGGCCTCAATACCTCTTTTTAAGATAACTACTGTTTTCATTGATTAATTATCTCCTCTTTGATTTTGTCATTCAATGCCACAACTGCCATTAAAACTAAACGCTCAACAGCATACCAGATCAAGTTCCACTTTGAACCATTGGCCATATTAAAATGTGTCCTTGAAGCTGCTAGGCACCACCATAATGATACTACAGCTGCTGTTTGATGGTATGAATGGATACCAATTGAAAGTGAATTCTAAAGAATGTGTATGACTGTGAGGTGAGGAAAGTTTCAGCCATCAATCATCACTCTCCTACCCGTGTTAGATCTTGACACTCTCAATGCCGTAAACGTTGTAGCCCTCTTTATAGGTGGCGTAGTTTGGCTGGTGGCTGGGGGACAGCAGGTTGAAGTTGGGGGCATGTTGAGGAGAAGACAAAGTGTGTGTGTAGTTTCCTGTGTGCTGGGGGGAGGACAATGTGTTGGCTGCCACCTTCATAACAAAAATAAAATGATTGGTATTACTATACTGTACTTATTGAACAAATAATCTTTAGAAGTGTGACCAATAGTAGTTTACTGCAGAGAGAGAGAGGGAGAGATTTATATTACCCCATCTCTAAAAGGGCTGACAAACTTCATCCTCAAACTTACAGATGTATTAACATGAACAGTATGAGTAATGCCAAAATGCTTTCCTTCCTTACCAATCACAATGTCTGCAGTAAAACATTTAACCCCCACACATCCTTATTTTTTTCCATTTTTTTTCCTACATACACTTCTTAAAAACGACACCACAAATAAAAGAGGGAACACATTTTGATGTTATAGTGACAGTGTATTTCACAGCAGGCTTTTTATAAAAGTATCAAGTTGCCACTGGTGCTTTTATAAAGTGGTGTAGGGGGTAAGAGTTATGACATTATTAAATGCATTAGGAATTGGCTCCAAATGAACTGAAATCTTTAACTGAGGTCGAGTAAGACAGGGACAGTCGGAGTACAACACTGTTCACATTAACCAATAATCAGTCTGTCGCCCAAGGCTCATCCTTCACAGCATTGCAGAGATATTTAAATAACTGCTCTTCATCAATGATCTAGTTCTGTTCCAACAGATAAGTGTTTACCCAGAGTCTGTCCCACCCTCAGCAGGAAGAAGGGGGCAAAGGGACACTGAGAGTGAATGTGGTCTCTTGACCATGGTATTTCAGAGGAGAGTAGATCTCAGGGAAATAGGCAGAGATACTACTTTTTCTGGAAAACACCAAGCTACAACAAAGTTATCATAGGGGTTAGAATTAGTGCATCAGGGCAACACATCCTCACTCCCAGGTTGGCCTATGTTGACGTTACAGATGTAGCACCTAATTTCAGACTCCAGCTTACAGCTTCCTGCCTACGACCTGCCTAAAACCAGTATCGAGGAATGTTAAGCCCTCCCACTATTTTCCAAGAGGGCGTTGCCAGATTTTCAATTTCAGGTTTTAACCAGGAGATGGCGCTTCATTCTCAAATACAGAAAGACAAGTTCCATGGACTTGCAGTTGTGTTTTGAACAGCATTTGAACACATCAATATTTTAGATCAACTAAAGTATATCTTATAATATCTTGTAGTATATCTTGTAATTCAATAATATATAGTCTTTATATATTAAATAATCATAATAATAATGTAAATGTTTACATTACACTTCTTTATTTGTTATGCTGTTTGCTTCCTCCTGCTCCCTTTCGGACACATACTGTATGATTTATTATTATTATTATTAATATGAAGATATTATTAAGATAAGATGTTACTTTATTGATTGAACATTTTAGTTTAGAATGTGCTGTCCCACGGTAATTCAGAAGGCTCACAGGTCACATTCCGGCCATTAAACAATAGGTGCTTTCACACCGTCTACAGTTTGATTTAATAATAATAATAATTCCTTACATTTATTATAGCGCTTTTCCAGATGCTCAAAGCGCTTTATAAATACACATATTTTTGTATACATGCAATGGTCACTGTGGACAATACCCAGAGGAGCAAGTTCAGGTGCAGTGTCTTGCCCAAGGACACAACGGCTTTACAGACGCAGCAGCGGTGGGTTTCACCCCTTGATCTGATGATCATTGCACAGCACACTGCGCCACACTGTCCATCTTCACGCCTCGAAGTCATCGAGGCGCTTTTACAAGTACACATTGATATTATACATCTACTGTGGACATTACCCACAGGAGCAAATCCGGGTGAAGTGTCTTGCCCAAGGACACAACGGCCTGACGCAGTGGCGGCAGGAGCGGGTTTCGAACTGGAGTTCCCCAGCACCCCCCTTGATCTGATGATCAGATGCACAGACCACTGCGCCACCCGTCCTTAATTTGTATAGAGGGAGCTCTGTGGCTGAATGGCCAGCGATTAGGTGTGGCGCATTTATCATAGGTGATCAGAGCTAACTGCCTGCCGTCAGGTTTCATTTAAAAAACTGGTCTGATTTTAAGACTATTTCTGCGCTCATAAAGAATGATAAGAATAAGAATAATGTGTATTGAACTGGTTTAATTCATTAGTGAGTTTATTTAACACTAGAACCGCCAATCGGGTCAATTTGTGTGATGTGTGTTGTGTGTGTGCAATGTAACTTTTTTTCAATAAAATATTAAAGTCTCCCAGTCCGTGACTTTTCCTGAAAGTGTGTTATGTAGCACCCTATGTTGTTAGACATTGCATTCTAATAGCGGGATTTGACGGTGGTAGGTAGGCCTATACAAAAACCTCTGGCGGTTCTAGTGTTAAGGTAATAAGGTACAGTAGAAGCCCTTTTTTATCAGTAACGAATTTAGCAGTTGAACATAAAAGTCAACTAACTGAGGGTCACTTGCAATGACAGTGTTGTGTCAGCTTGTCACTCAGAGTAACCTACAGTTAATTTAGCTGCTGGAGAAGAAAGATCAGGGGGGGGGGGGGGGGGAGAGAGCTGTGGTTGATGGGCCATAAGTTGTGTAAATACACAGCTGAGAGCTGCCGTTTCATTCAGACTGTTTAAAAAACGGTAACAACGGACTATTTTTCTTAGCGGATGCATGTCAATTTAAATCAATACATACAACTATTTTTTAAATCGATAAAAATATTTTCTAAATCCATAAAAGCATTTCAATTAATATTTACTTTGTTGAGAATGTGGCCATGTAATAAGCCGGATAATTTGCAGCGACTTGTTCCTTATGGGGAAAATAACACCCTTCATGCCTGATCTGCCGACGAGGCTCCATTACAATATAAATATTTTTTGTGAATTACTGAGTTTAGGCACGTTAATAACGTTTTAATGAAGTTGAATACAGTATATTCATATGTGTCAGTGATTTCATGTCAATTCGGCGAACATAAACATAAATGATCGTGGTGAAGATGATGATTAAATTAGGATTACAAATCGAGAGCCGGGCTGCATTTCCTCCCGTTCGTTTTTTTCGACTAAACAACATTATTTTGTTAAATAACAACATGGTGATGTTTTGTAAATGATTACGTGTCTCTTATTTAGCACAGAGTATGATATCCGTGACATATGGATCTTAACAAAGTTCCGCTGTACATCCAGCGTACTGTATCTGACTTTATTTCACATGAGCTCCAGTGTGGAACCCCACTGCACCCCCTGGTGGATCAATGATCCATTCAATTCAAATTCAAAACCTTTATTTATCCAGGTAAAATCCCATTGAGATCAATGATCTATTTTTCAAGGGAGACATTGCAGCTGGCTTCATTATAATTACATTTATTTATCACGGGGGAGGTCTCAAGTCACGCTGGAGGTTTTCCCTTGAGCGAGGGCAGATCACGTACCAATCACGGCCCTCGCATTTCAAACTGTCTGAAATGAAGCGCTACATCTGTATGTCAAGTCCCCTGTGTCGGCTTTTTCCAACGCAAGAGGGGCGCAGCCGTTTCGGCTTTTTCCAACGCAAGTACTTGGCGTACATTTTCAACTTTCCGGGATGTCCATAGGCTTCTATAGAGCTCCCTAAACGTATGTTGTAGATGACTTGAGATCGCGAGAGAATGCTACCCGCAGATCCATTCTCACAGCGTTTATCAACCTTTTTCTTACTCAATATCAAGCCACACTTATTGTTTTTACTTCTTCATTTTAATTGAATAATGTAGGACTTTTGTTGCCGTCAGTTATGGGGAGAGTAGGGGCTCAGAATATTGAAATCTGTATCCGTATCTGAATTAATGTACGTGCCGTTGTGCTTACAAACTCTTCAACGACAACCCTAATTATATTTAAAAACATTTTAGAAGGCCTCACAAAATACTTTAATGTAAATTAAAATGTAAATGTTAAGGGATGTGTGTAATGTGGTGATTGACATTATTCACCCACGGATCTATGGGTTGGGGTATTGTTCCGCACGGACATTTTAGTTAACCGGACTTCCTGTTGGTGTGAAATCCGAAAACATTTTTTAAAAATAAAATAATACTTTATTCCGAGTATGCTTGCTTTTCTCTTTGGAGGTCATCACATAACGGCATTGTAATACACGGTTCGGCTGCATTAAATATTACACATCTGCCGTAGTTCTCTAATTATAGAGCCCTGATCAGAAGACTTCTAGACAAACAGGAGAACTGCCGCCGAAACTGAATATGTGACGTGGATCATAAATATATCAGCAATTAAACAAAATCTTCAATTTCTCTTCACAATATAAGTCTCCTTGCAGTATCAACACTAATTCGGCTGACTTTTATATTTGATCCAATCAGTATATTGGTATATGTACACCATAACGGTGCACAGCTGATAGAAAGGGACATCTGGTTAAAGCACGTTATTGAAATGTATTATTTTTATTATTAGATATTAATAGGAGACACAGACAGACAAACTAATAAGGCTTTATTTAAACATTAAAGAATACTTTAGGTTAAGATCTTATTTTGAATAAGAAAAAAGCTTTGGGAGTATAAATATTAAGCCTGACAAAGTACTAATATATTGCTTTCCTGCAATGTTAACTACTGTATGTTGAAGCACTTATTTTAACTGATATTATACATATGTATTATACTCTTATAAGATGTATGTAGATAGTATAAGAAATGTGCAGAATAGGACAGTTTAATGGTGGAGGTATACACACATATTGATAGATGTCTTGTAATGCACTGTTGAGGAACCTGCGACCCAAGTTTTTCATCTCCGACCTTGTCAGGTATTGAACATTTAATAAAAAAAGAACACAGAATTATTCAATATAAAACACAGAATTTGTATGATTATACTAAATGATTTACAAATAAACACCACTGCATATGTACAACTGTTACACATGCTGATGTAACGCAAATGTTTCCAACTTGGGATCAATAAAGTATATCTTATCTTAAGCTGATCGATGGCTACTGCCATATTTGCAAAATGTGCCTCTGAACCTTGACAAGTGCATGTTTCAGGCTTATCAATGAACAACAGGAGGGGTCACAGACATAAGACCAGCTGTTAAATAAAGCTCTTCTGACCTTAGCTGGCATGTGGGTATATATATGAATGCTGCCCATTATGGGCACAAGCAATTTTCACCCATTTATTAATTATATGTTTTAAATGTGAGTGTTTCCTATCCCCTAAACCTCCAGGGATGTACACAATTTAATACTGGCAACTTCTTATTATGGGAAATACGCAAACGTCTTTTAAAACTACAACTCCCAGTAGAGACGTGCCATAGATAGAGAACATGTTGTGAAACACAATAGCCAGCATGTGTAGATCTGGGGACGGGGTGGGGGAGGGGGGGACGCGGTGGACCCGTTCAAATCCAGTTTTGGACAGTCTGCCGTGGTTCCATCCCATTTCAAGTGCTGTTCGACGCTCGGCGTAACCCTCGGCGCACACTCAAACATCCAATCAGAGCTTGAGGACTCTCACGGGGTTTGTCAAGCGAAGCGGAGAGAATACTTACTTCCAGGTGTAAAATTCTCGTCCTGACGGACTCCAACTTGTGTTTATTAATCAAACAAATAAATAAACACAAGGATAATTGTGTCTTATTGTTGAGTAAATAACAGTGTGTGGTTTAGAAAATAATACAAAATTAGAAGGAAAAAACGATGAAACAATACAGATTTCAGTATTCTGAGCCCCTACTCTCCCCATAACTGACGGCAACAAAAGTCCTACATTATTCAATTAAAATGAAGAAGTAAAAACAATAAGTGTGGCTTGATATTGAGTAAGAAAAAGGTTGATAAACGCTGTGAGAATGGATCTGCGGGTAGCATTCGCTCGCGATCTCAAGTCGTCTACAACATACGTTTAGGGAGCTCTATAGAAGCCTATGGACATCCCGGAAAGTTGAAAATGTACGCTAACCCCCTTGCGTTGGAAAAAGCCGACACAGGGGACTTGACATAACATCAACATAGGCCGACCTGGGAGTGAGGATGTGTTGATCAGGGAGATTTACCTTGGCCATAAACACCCTTTGCAACAAAGCAAAGCCAATTCAGAAAAATGAATATCTCCACAAGAATTTGGGTAAATATTTGAAATGTTCTGATCACACGAATTATGTCTTATGGACACAAAACATGAAGCCCTATTTTAAAACTAGAAACTTGGATAAAACTCCTCCTGAAAATATAAATTGGGATTTTGTAAAATAATTTAAAGGCTTTGCCCAAACACCTCAAGTAGTGAGTGCAGCACACTGTGAAAATCATAATCCTAAAACACATATTATTGTGAGATTATTGAGATTAAAAGAAATTGCACAAATACAAATTCCTCTCTTTTCAATTACTGTAAAATATGAAAAAAATATAAAAGCACATTTTTACAAAAAACAGAGTAGGACCACAAACTTGCAATAGTGTTTGTACACACTGACACGAGTACATTTCTTATTTACTTGTCCTAAATTATATGACCCAATAATAAAATATTCCAAAAATATTGTAAGAATTATTACAGGGATAAGTTTAGTTTTTTGTTTCGGAAGAAATGTAATCAATATGAGATACCAAATCTGGAGCACAAAGTCAATGTCCATAGCAATTATGCATGTAGCTAGTACACATGGTAAAAACATTTATATTACATATACTTGATAAGTATTAAGGGGTTCCAGAGAATCTTTAATTTCTGGATAATATGAATGTGCGTTTTACCTGAAAGGCAACTCCATATAAGGAACATGAGGCGTAATGAATTTAAAAGTGTGATGTACTATGATGTGTAGTGAGTAATACACATTTATCTTAATATAGCAACCCGTATGGGTGAAAAGGTTTTTGCTGTGCAGCACAACTAAGTTGCTCATACTGTGAGCAATTTAGTTGGGATTTAGGTGCTAAAAGGCCAGAAGACCAACATAAAGCTAAAAGTAATTCAATAAAAGTAAGTAACTGTTTGCCAACAAGTTTTACCATCTTTAAAGGTTGATGTAGACAATGTATAGCAAAACAAGTTATTGTATGTTGAAATCATACACTGGGAAATACGGAAACAATGAATCACTACTAATTGGGCAATCCTCGACAAACCCTTAACACCATAGGATTTTTCTTAAACTCTAAAAACATATCTTAATACACAGAGCTCATCCCAATACAAACTATAACTCAATCAAACTACAACATGAATTGCAAAAGTAAGTTACCTTCATTTTTTTGGCCTCAGCACGGCTCTTGTAGCAGAACTCTACCAGAGCCACCATCATGGCCAGACCCAGACCTCCAACCAGGATATAGAAGACTCCTGCCACGTTACTGAGAGACAGGGCGCTGGTTTTCTCCTACACACACACACACACACACACACACACACACACACACACACACACACACACACACACACACACACACACACACACACACACACACACACACACACACACACACACACACACACACACACACACACACACACACACACACACACACACACACACACACACACACACACACACACACACACACACATAAAGCAAATAGAGGTTAGCCTTCAAGAACAATTATTTTAACAAGGTGTTTTTAAGGTAACAGCCATCTGTGATGACTGACACACTATTTACTGTTTCAATTCAATGTTCTCCTCATTAGGCAGCATTCAAGTGAATACAAAGGGCATTTGCACAGTCAACTAAATACAGACTTAAATTGGTACTGCACAAATACATTAAAAATGACCTGCACACTATAAAGCATCCTCTATCAGTTTGTCTGTATTGACCTTGTAATGTGCATTTGTATGCATGTCTGGCTTATGTTTAGTGATGTCACTATGTTGACAGAACTCAGTAGTTACTTTGGTGATTACAAATAACATAACTGATAGAAACCAGGGAAAATGTTGTTCTTTTTCACCCTTAGACATGGCAGTGTTAAACAATGGATGTTATCCATCCTGTGCACAGGCAAGAAGAGTATTTTATATCAACAAATTCAAATGTGGCCTTAGATGTATGGATGGAGGTCTGCTCCATCTGTACCCAGTACCATGATCTCCATTAGGCTGAACACCAAAACCTGCTGCGGAGCATGTTCCAGATAAGAGATCAATTCACTGAAAGCACCGCCTGCTGACCAAGTGTTGGTCAGCAGTTTAAAGCTATCAAGTAATATTACAGGATTAAGGAAATACAGTTTAAACTGCCGTATGCAGGAAAGACAGCCGGCAAAAATCAGACTGTGTGAATGTGAACATTAATAGAATATCACCTCCATCTTCAGAGAAATCCGACTATTATTACATTTGCGTTAAGCAAGCTTACTTAAATATCTGCCACAACATAAGTAACCGGAGCAAAGTAACTCAGAGCATTGCGTACAGTGTGGCATTTCTCATTATCACATCATATCACATCCAAATCACATCATAATATATATTTCCTTATGTGTCAGCTACTCGAACCCTATCTGGCCGTGCAACACTTAAATTATCACACTGTATGCAGATGTGTTATTTAAAACACTTTAAGTTGACGAAACACTCAAATATAATTGAATTCAGATCCACTCGTGTCTTAGATGGGGAAGTGATATCATAAAACTGTTAATGTACGCATTTAAACACTTGGTAGTATTTTTTTACGAGCTGTTCTTCCTGTGCCTTGCAGGTGCAGCTGTGTTGCTTTTATCCTGGTTTATCTGTTTAAGACATGGATGTTTAAAGTCTAACTTCTTCATATTTGTCTAACATGATAGTTTACTTTTCATTCATGAAGTATGACGCTGCGCTGTCAGTACGCTTGTCCCTGTTTGTGATTGGTGAAATGTTGCTAACCCCGCCCCCTTTCACGTGAACTCGCACTCAGCCAGACAGAGAAACCCTGGGTTGATTTACCGAGTTGATAACCAGCGTCGTAGGACCGCTTAGCGAGATCACGTTTGTTAGGGTTAGTTAAGATAACTCAAGCATATCCAGGGTCTGTTGAACTGGATTCGATGTACAGGACAGGACAACCTGCTGGCACCATGGTTGGTATCAATACACTATAAGGGTCCTTACATTTTAGCTATTTTCAATACATAATCTGGAAATGCCATAAATCTGCTAGCATAAATGTAAACAATTAAAAAGTCCTTTAGTCCAAACATATGTATCTTGTATGTATAAGTTTAAGTTTTGTTTTACTGCCAATCACGGGAATATTGTGTATAGAATGTATCTACCAGTGGCGAACCGTGTCTATCACAACTGGACCTTCTGTAGACGCTCTCATTCAGTGCAACGGCCAGGGCATTCGATCAAGGATGTAGAATACCTTGGTTGAAGGATATTCTACCCAGAGACCCAGAACAAGATCTGATTGGTTGCTTTCTTTTCTAACACAAAACCACTGAAATGCGTAGTGCATGGTCCGAGAAGGACAAACAAATCAACGTAACACTGTAATATTACAGATCAACAACACAGATACCATTCTCATTTATTCATTTTATATACATTTTATTTATATAATTAAATCGATTTTTTGTTTGTTTTATCTGAGTGTTCCAGGGTATTCTCTGAATACCTTGAAGGCCCTGATGGTTCGCCATTGGGTTTCACCCACGAATAAGTACCTTCCCAGGCTTTGTTGTAGCTGCATTTAATTTTTCCAAGGTTCCATTTTACACCACCAAAAGTTTATCCCGCTATTTCGTTCTATTTTATGCCGGTAAAAGGGCTCCGTGTAACCTAGGCAATGAGGAAGCCAGGGTGCCGGGTGGTGACAGGCGGGCGAGTCTTACCACGTGGGTTTAACTTTTGATTGATTGATATCTCACACAGGCAATGGTGATAGGCCTATCTTGCTTTCTATTCAGCCATTGGATAAAAGCCAAGTTTCGACTTTCTGCGCGACTATCACTCAAATGCGGGACAGTCTCAATTTGTGGGACGCGGGACAAAGGATAAAAATGCTCTGCAGTCCTGCACAAAGTGGGACACCTGGTCACCCTAGGCCCCACTGAAAATAAACTGCTTTGGTACAGCCCATGCATAAACCCTCCGAAATGGGGGGAAACAGATAACATAATAAACTAACAAACAAAGAGATTGCCTTAAATCAACAAAGAAGCCCTACCAAAAATCAACAACACACTACCTTTTCTGTGTATATATTGTGATATTATCTTAAAATTGCCTTTGCATCTCCTACTGTGCAGTCATTACCCTAACAACTCAGTGTCTAAATAGGGTTTGAGACAAACAAACAGAGAAACAGATATACATAGTAAAACATTCGTTTTTTTACAACACCTGAGTGACACAGTGAGCCTTACTGCTAATGCAAGGTGAGTTTAACTTGACAAGTTCTATTCTGCTCCTGTTTACACCTGGCAAATAACATGTGTCTTTGGTTTTTCAATGTGAACCAGGAAACATTCACGCACACTCTGCTGAGACCAGCATCTAAATACACACATATAGGACTTCTATAATGTACACACAGCTTTATTTTCCTGATACATTTAGAACCAAGTTTACTGTGAGTGTTGAATGTGTGAGCAGACAGTGTGATTCATCCACAGACATATACAACTAACCTTATTGGTGGAGTCCTTGAAGCCACACTCTCCTTTATCGTACCACCACTTGTTTTTCATCTTGTCTAGGGTCCCTTGCTCATTCAGTTTCAATACGGCAAGGTTTACTGGCACTCTTTAATGGAAATAACATAAATAACATCATTATCAATGTTATCTTATGTTATTAGAGGGGCAACAGTTCTCACTCTTTGGTCTAGCAACCAAGACAAGGCCCACTAATGTTTGTGCCATTCCACAGATTGGCTTTCCAACATTTTGCCACATTACTTGGACTTTGAATACCATGTTGAAACGTTTCATTACAATTTTGCAGAATATAAGTCAAAAGCAAATAATTAAGTTATCTTACCATCTATTGTCAAAGGCTTACATTTTTTTATTTTGTAGACCTTTACGTTTGTTATCACTGATATAAACAACACAAATCTGCCAAAATGATGTCCTTTAATTGTAAGGGACACTATGTCTGGCCCCAGAGACAAAGAATGAGAGGCGCTGCATTGAAAAGTCTTTTTGCTTTTTCAGCAAAAGTACTCCTCCAGGCTAGAGCCATAGATAAACAGAGTTTGTTCAGGTCGACAAACTCTTTATCAACAGCCCTGCTCCTGACTGTTGCTGCCATCTGGTATGAGGTCACCTGACCCTGAGCTGGCCCCTCAAGTCTGCCCTAACCCTGACCTCAACCAAACAGGGTGCAACACATCTGTGGAAGAAGCAGCATGGACGACAACGTTACCCGTCGGTAGTTTTTATTAGCAACTCAATTCAGGATGTATTTGTAACATGAGTAATCATTTGTTCTTAGATGTATGTGAAATGCTATATAGAGCATTGCTACCTTTACAGGTGGTGTTGTAACTATGCTGCTTCTTTACATTTTTCTTTCTGACAACCCAGTGTTACCTCAATGTCTGTGTTTTAGTGTGTGTGTGTGTGTGTGTGTGTGTGTGTGTGTATGTGTGTGTGTGTGTGTGTATTAACCTTGCTCTCCCCTCCGCCGCTGCCGCATTCTCCCTTGTCATACCACCACTTGTTTTTCAGTTTGTCCAGCAGCCCCTGCTCGTTCAACTTTAACACCGCCAGGTTCACAGCATTTCTACATGAACACAGTGGCTGTTAGCAGTTCAGTTGTTGTCAATGTCAGTCCTCCTGCTGGAATGCATGCTAACAGCATGAAATACTTTGGCATAAACATCATATACACAGCTGGAATGCCTCTCTTTTTCTTAGCAGCAAACTCTTTAGTATTTGATAGAATAATCATGTTTAGCTAAAACCAATCTGCTGAATACCAATGGCAATAAGAATGCTCATGAATATGTTGAGGTCAAATATTTTGATATGCCTTTACAGGATCATATAGATGGGTATGGGTATGAACTGTTTTTAATTGTCTATGACACATTTGCTTTAAATCTTGTTTTAATCTCCTCTTGCTCTTTGTTATTTATAAAGAACACTAGACAAAACATCCATGAATCAGCTTCCCGGAGTTTGGTGGCATTGGCAATGTTATTCACTCCGGGTAAAATGTCAGAGGTTGCCAGCTGCAGCTTATATCTTAGAATGTCATTGTTCTTACTATTATGGTAACATTAAGCAAACTAATTGATATTTTGAATCAGGTGATATCACCAAGAAAAATGATTTAACAGTGCAACTTAGACAAGCTGATCAGCTGATCAGAAAAGTAACAAACTAATAAACTAAAGGGAAACACTAAAACAAGTTGAACCTAAGGTGGCTCTTTAAACTGAGATACAGGTTAAAAACAGATGGGATAGGAATAATCATTTCACCACTCTATTGGTAACTAACCTGCAAAATCCATTTTTAGTGATGTCATCATGTTCCTTTGTGAGTATTTTGGTAGAACTGATGGCCAAACACTAATTGATCCAAATATTTTTTTATTAAGCATAGTTTTACTTTAAGTTAAAGTTAAATTATGGCTTTGCGTATAATAAATGACTAAGATTTGGTATACGTTTTGTTTGAGGTTAAGCTATAGGGAAAAGAAAGGTAGGAGTTAGGGTGAAACATGTAAAGGAAAGTTGTGATTTAAAAGTGGAGAACTCTAAAATGTTTTGACCTACCTCATGTCACTTTTAGTTGTCGTATCACTCAGCTGGACCTTAATCGATATAATAATAGTAAGTTGATGTGGTCAAACCATATATTACTAAATCAGAACTTCTGGTAATTGTATCAGGTAGCTTACAAAGAAAATGCATTTAAGTGTTAGATACTTTTCTTTTTGAAGTTATAGCTACAGGCTGTAAGCATTATAAAAGCTGAATGAATTGGAACATTTTAGCTATTTTATATTTTTTTCGAATGTTTAAAGCTAGATAACATTGGAAAAAAAATATTCGATCCAGATTCCATAAAATACCATCAAAGCCCTGTGTACATGAACATAAAAAACGACTTCCCCATCCCGTGGCAATTAAAATATTTGCCGGCATTACTGACAATAGTAATGCTTCTTCTTGAGCAGCCTCACTGCTGTTCGTACACGTCTCCATGAACACCATCAATTTGAGTCTGCTTGGAGGTTCCTCTCTGGGGTAATTCTGACCTTTTCTAAGTATCAGGCTATTAGGTTTAAGGGATTTTTAACAGATCTGTGTAACACTCACTTAAAATGATGGTAAATTAAAGTAACAGTAACTCCTGGTCTAATCTTCAAAGGGACTGATTCAAGAATATTTTGAATAATGCACTTGGTTTAAGAGTAAGGTTATGCATGCAAAGTATGGAATTATATTTATCCGTTTTCATCCTGATCAGGAATAATGATGAATGATATAATACATAACATATAACCATTTAATGTCAATATTTTTGAGTTCTTCCTCCGTTTTTTCAGATCATATTAGTGACTATGGCTTGAGAAGTGAGCCAGTGTCACACAAATAGTAAGACGTGTGTCAAATAAAGTGTTTATTTCTAACTTTCTTCTGTTTCTTCACTATGGGAAAAATACTTTGAAGCTCCTCTGACACATACCAAACCCCAATTAAACACCATCCCCCAAAGTCATAATCACACTTTTGCCATGAGGAATCTTGCATATGTGAGTAACAGACGTCCTGTTAGGGAATATATCTCCTTTCCTTGGGCAGTTCTACATAATAAAAGGAAAATAAACTAATAACTAAATATTTCAACATTGATAAAGACAGCTCAGCTCATAGTTTAAACCATGGCTTATCATTTAATTGACATGCATGTTTTAATCATCAACTCCTTTTTTTGTAGTTTGCACTAGGGCCTTTTAATGTTGTCCTGCAGCCAGAGTCAGATTTTGGGTTTAGCCTGTAGGTTTTCCCGACACATATCTTTCAGTGTTTCACAAACCACCTCAGTGGAGGAACAGTAGCTTAACACAGCCCTGTGTGCTTGTGCTTGTCGGAAAAGCTCATATGCTGCAAAACCTGTGCAAGCCTGGGGGGTCTATATATCCCATAGTGAAAAACAGAACAAAGTAAGAAAAATGACTTTGGGTTACTTTGTGTAATCATTCCACATAACGTGTACACAGCATCATTTTTGATAATGCATGAAAGACTTTAGGCTTAAAGTAGTTATTCAGTTATTTTTGCAAAGCAGTTTTACTAAGTTACCCTAAAGAAAATCTTACCTGAGACTAAATTCAAGTGTTTTTTCTTTGTTTTACTTTTAAGAGCTGACATCAGAGGTCGCATTAACGAATATTTTCCGTCTATGACGAAAACATTTTAACAATGGCGGAAAAATCGGAAAGCCGTCCGTCATTTTGACAGATTAGTACAAAGTATCCCCGCAGCGGGGCTCCGTTATTATGCTGTGTTATGCATGCCCGCCCGAAAGGAAATTATATCGTTTCCAAACCTAACTTTGCCGAACAGATCAACAAAAGTATTTGCTTTACGCTGTGCGTGCTCTCGCGAGGTGCTGTGGGCATGCATAACACGCCGTTGACAGTTCACGAACATGCTGGCCGACGGGTGATAATGGATTTTGACGGAAATGTTGCGATCCTGTCCGTCAAAATGACGGGCAGCGAAAAAGTCTAGCGCAACCTCTGGCTGACATATATACATTCTTGAAACGGAGCAATGACAATCCAGCAGGAAGAGCCTTTTTTCATAAAAGTAATGATGTAATGGCGGGATGTACATGTATATGCGGTGAAATTGGTGCTAATGGAGAGTGGTATTCTGTTTCCTAGTGAATCAAGCAGGTTTGTTAATAGCACACTTCACGTATTACTAAGTGATTTATGCATGCTGATTTAGGGCATTTAAAACACTATATTTTTTGGTGTACGAATGTAACTAATCACTTGGCACAGGCTCAGTTCACTTCCAATTTAGTTATTTACAAATTCAGTGTGACCATCTAATTTGTCATTGACTGAGAAATCATTGCTACATTTTTATATTATGATTTTTACATGCCAAAGGGTTTTTTGTTGGATTTTTTCTTTTTTGAACTGAACCCGCCATTTATATAATAACTCATCCACTTTGACTGCAGTAGTGGAGAAAACAACATTAAATAACAGAAAGATCATGCTAGGAGCAGAGACATCGGAAACGTAGAAGAGACGTTTGCAGAAGTGAATACTTTAATGAGTATGTAGTTCTGAATTTAAAAAATCCTGAATAAAGGCCTATAAAAAAAAAAGATGTCTCTGGTTCTACCATGTTACAGCACAACAACTTTCATACATTAGATATATGGAAGGATTGGACATAAAGCTCCATTAGGCGATATTAATAAAACTCAGGTTTTCACTGAGAGAAGTTTGTGAAAGGGTTGCTAGTTGCTGCTGCTGAGTCAGCAACCAACTCTCTAGCTCTTTTAACATCTCGAAGTTCAACTGGCTCTTCCAGATGTTCTCACTGATCCAGATCCCCTAACCACTGCATCCAACTTCAATACATCACACTTGACTAACAAGTTTAATTTAACCGCCTGGATGCTATCTGCACTGACAATACAACTGGAAAGCTAAATATAACAAATGGTTGATAAGTTAGTGAAACTAGTGATGCAAGATAGTTTCATCATCAAACTTGCATGTGAGTGATGCACAATAGTCACATCACTAGACATGCAATGTAATCAAACTCCAACCTGTCATGCAACAACTTAGTTTTTGTGAACTTGCACTGTTCTCAAGTTCCATACGACAAATCTATTAACTACCTGCAGTCTGAGTAGCCTGTCACAGTTCCATTTAAGTTGTTTGCCATGCTTTGTTGGTTTTACTTTTTTGCTGTCAGCACCGTTCACAGCTATACCACGATGTTTATGATTAAATTGAGATGAACACAATATACACTGAACAAAAATATAAACGCAACACTTTTGTTTTTGCTCCCATTTTTCATGAGATGAACTCAAAGATCTAAAACATTTTCTATAAACACAAAATAACCATTTCTCTCAAATATTGTTCACAAATCTGAAAACATCTGTGATAGTGAGCACTTCTCCTTTGCCGAGATAATCCATCCCACCTCACAGGTGTGGCATATCAAGATGCTGATTAGACAGCATGATTATTGCACAGGTGTGCCTTAGGCTGGCCACAATAAAAGGCCACTCTGAAACGTGCAGTTTTGCTTTATTGGGGGGGTCTTGGGGGGTCCGAAAACCAGTCAGTATCTGGTGTGAAGGGTAGGGGTAGGGTTAGGGTAATGTTGTGAATCAAGTGGCCCATGGTGGTGGGGTTATGGTATGGGCAGGCGTATGTTATGGACGACGAACACAGGCCACTCGATTCACAACATTACCCTAACCCTAACCCTAACCCTACCCCTACCCCTCACACCAGATACTGACTGGTTTTCGGACCCCCCCAGACCCCCCCAATAAAGCAAAACTGCACGTTTCAGAGTGGCCTTTTATTGTGGCCAGCCTAAGGCACACCTGTGCAATAATCATGCTGTCTAATCAGCATCTTGATATGCCACACCTGTGAGGTGGGATGGATTATCTCGGCAAAGGAGAAGTGCTCACTATCACAGATTTTTTCAGATTTTTGAACAATATTTGAGAGAAATGGTTATTTTGTGTATATAGAAAATGTTTTAGATCTTTGAGTTCATCTCATGAGAAATGGGAGCAAAAACAAAAGTGTTGCGTTTATATTTTTGTTCAGTGTAGTTTACAAGAACTAGAACACAATATACTTTACAAGAGCACACAGTGTTTACCTGGCATTTTTAATGTTGACCATGGTACTCAGGTGCAAAAACATAAAGCATTACTGAAGCACTGAATATAACCTGACATAATGAGGACCTTCAGCTGCATGCTGCTCTATAAGCTCATTTTGGTGCCATGTCATGAAAAAAGCAGATGAACAGGCAGTCAATAGGGGCCAAGCAGTGTACTGTTGTCTCAGTGCATTGTTACAATTAGTCCTTTGGGATGTTCAGGTTTAAGCTAACAGATCAGACATAATCTTGGTTAGTCAATATACTGAAGTATATCAAACTAATCACTATAACTGTCTATTGCACTTTGGTCTTCAGAAATCGCTTAATGCTGCTTTATGGCAAATTCAACCAATACAAGTAATGGCAAACATAACTCAAAAAGAGCCAACTGGCAGAAAGACAAACAGACAAAGAAGAGACAGATAAGCATACAGCCATCTGTAGTGTGCTGAAACGACATAACAGACTCAGTGACTAGCATGCAGCTCTAGACACACACACACACACACACACACACACACACACACACACACACACACACACACACACACACACACACACACACACACACACACACACACACACACACACACACACACACACACACACACACACACACACACACACACACACACGGTGTATGTCATATACTTATGAACAACAACAAACAATCCCTTGATTCAGGTCTTAAAGAGCCAGCTCATCATAATTGCTGAAAAACCTGACAACAAATTATCCTTACCAGACAGAATATGAAATCAGTTAAATTGATAAAGCAGCAGATGGGGCTGGAGTATTTCTTTGAGACCTGAAATATCAAACTTTAACAGCCCTCCCCCAGTTGTCATGGCAACCACCACCAGCCAATGGTCAGTTGTGGTAACCATGGTACAAATACAAACCACTGAGAAGATGTCATCAGGGTAGGTGGATTATTATAACAACGAGTAAGCCGCCATGCCCCATTCATCACACTCACATACTGCAACACCCAATTGGCACTAAGGCTTGGGACCAGACTACATCGCTCCCCATGGTGCTTTATTTCCTGAGCAGGGCTGTACATGAACACAGCCACAGTTCACACACTAGCTAAAACTCCCTGACTACTATAGCCGATGGTCAGTAGGTGTATTCCGATCATCACTCTGCAGGTATCCCTTGAAAAAGAGATCATTGATCTCAATGGGATTTTACCTGGATAAATAAAGGTTTTGAATCACTGGGCTTTAGAGCTCTGAATGAAAGAAATTCTGAATCTACTCTAAATTGTAAATTGACAATAAAACATGTCTCTATTCACGAAATGAGCTGTGACAGGGGCGAAAACAGAACTCGGCAGCAGGTTAGTAGTGTGAATGGTACATGGCAGTGCAGGTTGGCTAGCATTGTTATACTGATCCACCCACCTTAATGGGGATCCTTTTGGCGTGGCGATGCCGTAGCCTTTGGAGTCGAGGTTTCCTCCCACTTTCATAGTGTCGCAAGGTTTTCTCTGCTCTATGTACTCATTCATGGTGGACTCCAGCAGGTAGGCATATTTCCCTTTGGACTTCCTGACTCGCAGGACGCCCTCAGAGGTTTTTTTGACGAAGACAGAGGGTTCTGCTGATTTCATATATTGCCACATCTTGTCAAACAAGGCAATTTTAGAGCGCTGAAAAAAGAGAAATTCACAGATTAGAAACAATGAAACGTTGCAAAAACGTATGTACCGTTAAGTTCACTGTATTACTAATGTACACAGGGTGTTTTAAAGTATAATGTGGAATTTTCGTGTAAACACATTTGTATCATTGAAGTAAAATTAATGCACCTCATTGAAAAACATTTACAGAATACTGCAAAACCTGCATTATTTAAATAAATGTTTCAATCAATTCTGGTTTACCTGCTGCAACTGCCGATCAGTAGAACACTATAAACGTTAGCCGGAACAACCATCGCAACTCCTACTTGTAGGTTTGATGTAGCCATTGTTATCTTTCTTTTGGATTGTGAAGTTGCTATTTGCATGCCCCTTACCCTGAAGAACTCTTTGGTTGATCCAGAGTCGAGGGTTCCATACGTGATATCTGTCTGTTTAGCCAGGTCTTCAGCACTTTCGATTGGAGAAACCATTCTCTCAACCGTCAGGAAAGCTGCCAGGTTGGCAGTGTATGATGAGATGATAATCAGAGTGAAAAACCACCACACCCCCCCCACTATACGACCGGACAGGGACCTGCATAGACAAACAAACACACGCACAGTTTTTACAGTCTCATGACTTGAGCACTGATATGAGAAGTTCAAGGGCTAGCGTGGAAGACGATGATCAGTGTTCATTAGAATGAACGTAAGTCTCTGACAGGTTGTCATTTATTTATGCCCTGTATGACAATGTTTTTGACCATTTCATTAGCCTTATAATTTCCTTTCCACAGAAGGAAATAAAATGTTAAGCATCCATATGCAAGGACTACTCTTAAACAATTGTTTGTTATTGTTATTATTATCATGATGCGTCGCTTTCCACCTTCTTCTCCAGTAGGACTCAGATGAGGGTGTTGCACTTTTCTTTTCCTTATACATGTGATGTTTTGGTGTTGTTTTGTTTCTCTCCGTTAACCGTCAAGTGGGAAATAAAAAAAAATTTGTTTGTGTTTCTCTTAGTATCCTAAGATACTGTTACGTTTGGCTGTGAAAAAAAAAGAAATATATATTATTATGAAGGGCAGACCATCTATTTGTATTTATTTTGTTTTTTTTAGAAAGGGGCAGGTCACATAAGATTGTATTCTTCTCCCTGCTCCTTTTCGCTCAATGGTAGTCATGTTTTGTGGCAATTATTGTACATTTGGTTTTGCGTACCATGAGCGGGACAAATAAAAATGAAATTAAATAGTGCGTTCACACAGGATTGAATCTTCGCATTGTGTTACTAGCGCGAGTTTGACTGCAGCTTTCATTTGTGTTTACCTGCATCACTCAAACAAGGCTTGCTTGCGATAAGGCGGGGCTTATCTCCATGTCCATACATGTCCATCTCCATACTAATACACATATCTACATACTAATACACATATCATTTTGATATGTGTATTACAATTATATCATGGCAAAATACCAACAACAATATTAACATATTTTGCTATGATTTAATTGTAATACACATATCAAAATGATACCGGTTAGTAAAAAACATGAATTGATATTGATCAGAGTTTGAAAGCTAGAAGAATAGAAGAAGAATTGGGAGGGATGAAACCCTCTTTAATGGTCACACATATAGAGCACACAGCACACACAGTGAAATGTGTTCTCTGCCTTTAACCCATCCTAGCACCAGGAGTCTAGTACTAGGAGCAGTGGGCAGCTATTGCACAGCGCCCGGGGAGCAATGGGAGTGAGGGGGGGAAGGGGGGTGTCCGGTGCCTTGCTCAATGGTACCACGGCAGGGCAGGAGGTGAACTGGGACCTCTCCAAGTGGCAATCCACACTCCATATTTTAGGTCTGTTCGGGGACTTGAACCGGCGACCCTACACCTCCCAGTCCAAGCCCCTACTTTAAAAAAAAAAATATGTTGTATCTTTTATTATCAAAAATAGACATTTAACATCTCATCACAACTACATAAAGCATTGCTCATAATACACACATTCAATATTTCATACCACTAGCTTAAAGGTAGTGTGCCTTAAGTTTTCCGTTCAAAGTTGAAGCACAATGCTCCCTCCTCATCCAGCTCAACTAGCCTGCTGCCATCCACAAAATCCTCGCAAAATGTGTCCTTTTCCACATGTATTAGCACAAGGTTAATGTCCCTTTTTACTGTCCTCTTCATTATATGCCACACCTCTGACATTTTACCCTCGAAATGGGCAATGTTCCTCCTTATTTGGACCGCACGCCTTCCATGGCTCAGAACATAATTTAAAAGATTCACATTGCATTCATCCTTCTTCTCAATCACACCAAACAGCCACAGCTCCTTCCATTCCATTTCTCTCACATACCATTCATTCCAACATCTACCAATTAACTCTTTCATCCTTCCAAAAAAAACAAGCTCTTTACATTCAACAAACTCAACACATCCTCACTCCCAGGTCGGCCTATGTTGACGTTATGTCAAGTCCCCTGTCGGCTTTTTCCAACGCAAGGGGGGGGCCTTAGCGTCCATTTTCAACGCAAGGGGGGGGCCCTTAGCGTCCATTTTCAGCTTTCCGGGATGTCCACATGCTTCTATGGACGCTCATGGCAGCACGGCGTTCGTTTGTGTCGACTGCCCTTAAAGGCAATGTGAGCGTCCATTCTCATTCGATAACGGAGAATTGTACACCCGGAAGTAAGTATTCCCCTTACTGTCGATTGATTTTACAGTGATATCTGCACTACTCATCGACTAAAAAACACCAGATTATCCTTGTTAATTACACAACATTGATTGGTTTAAATTGTGTGCAATGCTTTTGTATTTTTCCCCTTCGATTCGGAGAAACAAATATTTTTTCGGAGTAAAGGATGGCATAAGACACTACACTACCCAGAATCCCCAGCTATTGTTTGCACTACACCATGTGCTCTGTTTGACAAACCCCGTGATAGTCCTCAAGCTCTGTGATTGGAGAGTGTGCTCCGAGGGTTACGCCGAGCCTCGAACAGCACTTAAAATGGGATGGAATCACGGCAGACTGTCCAAAACTGGATTTGAACGGGTCCACCGCGTCCCCCCCTCCCCCACCCCATCCCCAGAACTACACATGCTGGCTATTCTGTTTCGCAACATGTTCTCTATCTATGGCACGTCTCTACTGGGAGTTGTAGTTTCGTATTTCCCATAATAAGAAGTTGCCAGTATTGAACTGTGTACATGGAGGTTTAGGGGATAGGAAACACTCACATTTAAAACATATAATTAATAAATGGGTGAAAATTGCTTGTGCCCATAATGGGCAGCATTAATATATATATACACACATGCCAGCTAAGGTCAGAAGAGCTTTATTTAACAGCTGGTCTTATGTGTGTGACCCCTGTTGTTAATTGATAACATTACATTACATTAATTGAAAAGCCTGAAACATGCACTTGTCAAGGTTCAGAGGCACATTTTGCAAATATGGCAGAAGCCATCGATCAGCTTAAGATAAGATATACTTTATTGATCCCAAGTTGGAACATTTGCGTTACATCAGCATGTGTAACAGTTAAATATGCAGTGGTGTTTATTTGTAAATCATTTAGTATAATCACACAAATTCTGTGTTTTATATTTAACAATTCTGTGTTCTTTATTTATTGATTGTTCAAGGCCGGAGATGAAATATCTACATACATCTTATAAGAGTATAATACATTATGTATAATATCAGTTAAAATAAATGCTTCAACATAGTTAACATTGCTGGAGGTATGCACAAATATTGATAGATGTCTTGTAATGCGCTATTGAGGAACCTGCGACCCACGTTTTTCATTCAATGCAGAACTACACCATAGTTGTGTGGGCCTATATGATAATTATGTCAATAAACCTTAGAAAATCTTGAAATCTTGAAAGGGATGTGCAAAATAGTCATTATATACAGTCTTTAATGAACTATTAGTAGAGAATAACGAGTAATGAATATACTTTATAGGGATCCTATTCATATCTAATAATAAAAATAATGAAATTCAATAACATGCTTTAACCACTAGGTGTCCCTTTATATCAGCTGTGCACCTTTATGGTGTAAATACAGCCTATCTACCAATTGGATCAAATATAAAAGTCAGCCGAATTAGTGTTGATACTGCAAGGAGACGTATTGTGTGAAAAGAAATGTAAGATGTTGTTTAATGGCTGATATATTTATGATCCACATCACGTTTTCAGTTCCTCATGTTTGTCTAGAAGTCTTCTCATCAGGGCTCTATAAATACAGAACTACGGCAGATATGTAATATTTAATGCAGCCGAACCGTGTATTACAATGCCGTTATGTGATGACTTTCAAAGAGAAAAGCAAGCACACTCGGAATAAAGTATTATTTAAAAAAAAAAAAAATGTTTTCGGTCTGTTTCCGGTATTTGTTAATGACGATGTGCTGTGAGATGTGAGACTGGAATTGCACATGGGAAAATAACGTATCTTTAGATGCGGATTTTGTTAAACTAATATGTTTGCGCTGTGGACCAACACTATACATTGACGGGGAAGGGGGTAGCAATAAAGATAACACCATTAAACAGTTACACAACATAACAGAAATAATATCGATAGCAGCGTCCCTAGCAACCACCTTGGTAACAATGAAAACGTTATGGACGCAATTTCCTGAAGTAATCTTCGTAATAACTAGCAAACTAAAGATCATGTACATCCACTGCACACATAATCTGAAATAACAACTCATATTTCTCCCATCAAATGACATCAAAACGCATTTTAATGGCCAAACTAACTTTAAAATAGGCATTTTCCACCGAGAATAAAACGAAGTTCGGCCATGTTTTTTTTTTCTGCAGGGAGAAATTTGAAGATCACGTGACGTCAAACAGAGCACATGGTGTAGTCCAAACGATAGCTGGGGATTCTGGGTAGTGTAGTGTCTTCTGCCATCCTTTACTCTGAAAAAATATTTGTTTCTCTGAATCGAAGGGGAAAAATACAAAAGCATTGCACACAATTTAAACCAATCAATGTTGTGTAATTAACAAGGATAATCTGGCGTTTTTTAGTCGATGAGTAGTGCAGATATCACTGTAAAATCAATCGACAGTAAGGGAAATACTTACTTCCGGGTGTACAATTCTCCGTTATCCAATGAGAATGGACGCTCACATTGCCTTTAAGGGCAGCCGACACAAACGAATGCCGTGCTTCCATGAGCGTCCATAGAAGCATATGGACATCCCGGAAAGCTGAAAATGGACGCTAAGGCCCCCCCCCCTTGCGTTGAAAATGGATGCTAAGGCCCCCCCCCTTGCGTTGGAAAAAGCCGACAGGGGACTTGACATAACGTCAACATAGGCCGACCTGGGAGTGAGGATGTGTTGCATGCACACACGTTTCAACCTGATCCTTACACACATCACACTCTCTCTCAACAGTTGCATCAAAATGGCTAATGATCAGGTTGTTAAACACCCTATTATGCCTCAACAAAACATCTAAATGATCACATTCAATACTGTTCCACTTAATTTTCACATTCTCCCACATTCTCCTGCCAGTCATACCATTCACAACACTCATCCACACTTTTTCTGATGCAGGTCTTCTAATCACATCCCCTTTTAACCTTTTATCCACCCCTCTAGCACCCACACTCCCATTATTTACATACATTTCTCCCATCCATTCTTTCCTTACATCCTCCACACACCTTTCATCCCAATGTGTCTCTTGCAAGCAAATAATGTCTGAGTCACATATCATTAAGGCCTGCTCTCTCCTGTCCTTGGACCTCAGCCCATTTCCATTGAAAGAGGAAATTGTCACCATTACAAGTGTTATTAAGGTTATTATTGTTTTCATTCTATTTATTTTTTGTCCGGACACTTTGCAACTCCTCCTGTCGCTTTCACCCGTCTTCTCTCCACCGCTTTCTCCTTATCGGCTTTCCTCTTTGCATTCAGCCTGCTGGATTCTCTCCTCATTCCTCTGCTCTTTAACCCATCATTCGCCTCGCCAAAGATCTTCTCCTCTATGGGACCTTTCATCTCCACCTCCTCGTCCTCATACTCATTCTCCTCGTCGTCCCCTCCCTCCTCCATGTCCGACACAACCGAGCTGACCTCCATTCCCTCAGCCGTCTGTCCTCCGCCTCCTTCTCCTCCTCTCCTCCCACCGACAGCTCCTCCTCCAGCCTCAGGATCAGGTTCAACTTCAACGTCCGCTTCAGCCTCGGTATCAGTTTCTGCCCCCAGAATAACATCCACCACAGCCTCTACTTCAGTCTCAGCCAAACCTTCACCACTCCTCGCATTCTGTCCATCATCCGCAGCAGCCGGAACAGCAGCAGTATTGGCTCTGCTACTACACATCTTTCCTTCGTCTGCTTTCCCCTTCTTCCTCCCTCCGTCTCCTCCACCATCCATGGCAGCCGCGTCAGCTTCTCTCTTTGCAGCAGCCGCCACAAACACCGCCGCGACAGCAGCCACAGCTTCCTCGTTTATCCTGCACCCAGCCTTATCACTTATATCCTCTTCTTCACTCTCTTCCTGACTTCCACCCTCCTCTTCCTCCATTCCATTCTCCGCTGTGTTTTCCGCCTGGGCACTTTCTCTCCCCCTGGCTCCGCTCGCCCCCTCCTCCCGAGTCACACAGTCCCGGGCATAGTGTCCCTGCTTGGCACATTTATAGCATTTAAACTCAGGGCATTCTTTGTATAAATGCCCTGGCCTTATGCACATCCTGCAGACCGGTACCTGCTTGTCGTGAATCACCCTGAAGTATTCCGGCCCCTCTAGAGTCTCGAACCTTGTGGAGTACGGAAGTGACCGCACTTCCTTATTGAATTCCACTCTCAGAAACCTCGTCCCATCAACCACATCAGTGCCGGGCCACATTCTTCTCTTTATTGCCGAGACAGGCAAAACCCCCCACATTGCCAATCTGCCTTTAATTGTAGTGTCCAATATATACGAAGGTATATTTAGGAATGACACCGTGAGTTCTTTTGCCATGCAGTCTCTGCCCCGCACCAAAGCCCCATTGATTCTTATTCCATCCAACAGTTTATTTTTTCCTTTTTCTTCAGCCATTGTCACTTCATATAGCCCATCTCCTTTAACCCGACATCCCATCACAATCCTGCATTCTTTCTTAACTCCTTTTAGCAGATCCATAACAGTTACCACTGCTTTCCCACTCTCCACCGCCACCACCACTGTCAGCTCCTTTTTATATGTATCCTCCTCCACAATCAACTCAAACTCCTCTCTCACCTCCTTTTGTTTTCCTACTCTCTTGCTTATCTTTCTTACAGTGCAGACGCTTTTCTGCTTGCTCTTGCCTCTGCTTACTTTTTATGCTGATTTTCCTATTCTTATTCTCTGAAAACTTCGAGCAGCGGCTCATGGACATTAACTTATCACTGGGACAGTTCATCTTCGTAAATAGACGGAGGGTTTCAGCCATATTTCAACATTTTTACGACGACGTCAGTCTTACAATAGCGTGGCCTAGCAACAGCTAAAGCCTGGTAGGCTACTGCTATTTAGCTAGTTGGTAGCAAAATGCCTCCGTTCTCTACAGATGACTTCCAGAAACTTATACAGAAGATGGCTGTGTTGGAAATGAAAATGCAACGGTTGGAAGTTAACGTGGAAATGAATGGACTATGTCGTGGGAATGACACGACTTTACCAGTGTTTCAAAATAATGGAGAAGGGTATGCTAACTCACAGCTAGTTAGCAGCTACAAGGATTCCAAGGAACAGGAGGGCTGTGTACCGGGTAATACATCTACAAGTGGTAGTCCTCCCTGGAACTCTCTGGGTGCAAATCCTAAGAGTAAATCATTTCCATGGGATTTGGGAGGACGGATAACAGGCAGAGCCCAGAGCTCCGAAATCTGTGATGAGACCGGCTGGCCTGCATTGTTATCACCCAGGAAGAGCGCCTCTTCAACCCCTATTCATACTAGGAAACAGCAGTGGACAGCTGCTAAAGGGAGAATTACAAACAATCCTCCTAAACCACCAAGTGTGCCAATCCAGAACAGATACGCTCCGCTGACCGAGAACCGGAGATCTGATGACCTGGATAACATGTCCTCTTCACACAGCAGGGTAAGGACCAATAGCTACTCCAAAAGTAAAAGGCTAGAGGGAAAGCTAACGACTGGGCCTGAAACTCTGATTGTGGGTGACTCTGCTGTAAGAGATGTAAAAGGTCTGTGTAGTAAGAACAACACCAAAGTACTCTGTTTTCCCAAGGATGTGGTCTCTGACTTGGCTGAGAAGATCCTGCATATTGGGGCTGAACATCCGACTGTGAAGAATGTGGTACTGCACATTGGAACAAATGATGTTGTGAAACAACAGTCAGAAGTGCTGAAAGAAGACTTTAAATGTTTGTTGGAAACTGCCAGCTCTCTAAATGCAGAGGTGTTCATCAGTGGCCCTCTACCGCCAGTCAGAAGAGGAGTGGAGAGATTCAGCAGATTGTTTGCACTGAACACCTGGCTTTCAACGGCCTGTACTGACCATTCTGTTCATTTTATTGACAATTTTAACTTTTTCTGGGATCGCAGACATCTTTTCAAGGCAAATGGAGTTTGCCTGAACAAGTCAGGAGTGAAATTGTTTATCTCTAACATATTCAACTGCCTGCGTTATCAATCTGTTCCCTCTGCCAAGGACAAGCGGCAAGAGGAAACAAAACAGGAGAAAGACACAACACAACACGCAGAAAACCCTGAAGAATTATCACTGCACCCGCCTGAGGAATGTTCTGATTATGGGAGACCTATGAGACAAATGGAGGAGTCTCCACTGCCCGTCACCCCCCCCCCCCCCCCTGTCAACGCCTTTGAGGATACTCCGTTCACCCTTTCACCCTCGCCCACCCTCCTGGAGATCGATGAACACACAAAGGAGATACAGAGGGTTGGCACCGATTCCTTCCTGGAGTTCAAAGACCAAACTAAGGTGATACGCAGGGCTGGCACCATGTCCTTTACCCCCGCTCCTCATCGACGCCCACCAAAATCACCGCGGAGATGCGCACCATCTCCCCCGTCCTCATCACCGCGCCTACGTCAACCACCTCCCCCCCTGGCAGCATGTCCTCTACCCCCGCACCATCTCGCCCATCTCCATCACCGTGCCTACGTCGACCACCTCCCCTCCCTTCGAGGGGGCATCTGCAGTCTCCGAAGCCTGATAAGGATGTGTGTGTACAAAACACAACAAACTCTTACTGATATGTGATGGGTCCAGGCTCAAGGGCGTATGGCACTCTCAACTCTTTCCAGGACATGTCGGGGCCCTGCCTGCCTATAGCTTTGCCGATATCTGTGTTGATAGGTAATAGATTAAGAGCGGTGAATCATAGAAACAGGAAGCGCTCAAACGTTTGTGTGAGTGTATCTAATTTAGCAGTGATTCCATGTCAGCCACAGCTTGTTACAAAAAACATGACTGATAGTGTGTTTAACAAACTTAAACTAGCTTTATTAAATGTCAGGTCTTTGGCAGGAAAAACATTTTTAATCAATGATTTTATCACTGAGCACAATCTCGATTTTATGTTTTTAACAGAAACTTGGATTGAACAAAATAACAGTGCAGCTGTTCTTATCGAATCAACCCCTCCCAACTTTAGTTTTATGAGTCAGGAAAGAATGCATAAGAAAGGGGGTGGAGTTGCTATTCTGTTCAATGATTCCCTTCAATGCAGGAAGACAGCGTATGGAAACTTTGATTCTTTTGAATATGTGGCCCTTCGGCTGAAATGCTCCTCTCGAGCTCTGTTCCTAAATATCTATAGACCACCCAAATACTGTGCAAGCTTTTTTGATGACTTTACTGAACTGCTGTCTATAGTGTGTATTGACTATGACCGTCTAGTCATTGTTGGTGATTTTAACATCCATGTTGACAACCCCCAGGACAGAGGGGCTAAAGAACTGTTTTGTGTTCTTGATAGCTATGGACTGACTCAGCATGTGACGGAGCCCACGCACAATAAGGGGCACACTCTGGACTTAATTATCTCAAAGGGTGTGAATATCTCTAAGGTTGTGGTGACTGATGTTGCACTCTCTGACCATTCCTGTGTTTTCTTTGAGAGCTCTATTTCTGTTCACAAAAATGTTCAAAAAGAGGTAACCACAAAGCGATATTTAACTGAAAATACTAGGGAAATGTTTACTCAGAATTTCTCTTCCACACTTGCCCCTGCCAACATCTCAGTAAATGAGCTAGTAGATCATTTTAATTCAAAAATTAAAAATGTTATAGATGCCATTGCTCCAACTAGGTTAAAGGAAGTGTCTGTCAAGAAAATATCTCCATGGAGAAAGGCCATGACCGTGAAAACAGAAAAAAGAGAATGTCGAAAAGCTGAACGCAGGTGGCGAAAAACAAATCTCCAGGTTCACTTTGAAATCTATAAAGAGATACTTGGCCTTTATAATTTGGAATTGAAAAACGCACGACAATCGTTCTTCTCTGACATCATTACCAAAAACAAAAACAACGCACGTGCCTTGTTTGCTACCGTCGACAGACTAACTAACCCCCCAGTGTCAGTAGCCTCTGAATTTCTATCCATCACTGACAAAATTCAGAAAATCAGACAAGCAGTCAGTGCCTCTGCATCAGGAACAGCAAATGTGTTGTCCCTATCTCCACTTAACATCAATTCAGACATCATGACACAATTCCATCAGATTAATAATAAAAACCTAGAGGACATTATTCAACTTCTGAAATCCTCCTCTTGCTGCCTTGATATTATTCCAACAGGATTTTTCAAAGATGTTTTGCCTTACATGGCCTCAGATCTACTTCATATAGTAAACAAATCTCTTCACTCAGGTATTTTTCCACAGGCCCTGAAAACTGCAGTCATTAAACCGCTCTTAAAAAAGAATAATCTAGATGCTTCAGTAATGAACAATTACAGGCCCATATCAAACCTGCCATTTCTAGGTAAAATCATTGAAAAAGTTGTTTTTCAACAGTTGAGTAATTTCTTGCATTTAAATAACTGTTTTGATGTGTTCCAGTCAGGCTTTCGTCCAAACCACAGCACTGAGACTGCTCTTGTAAAGGTCTTTAATGACATCCACTTAAACACAGACAGTGGCAGAACTTCAGTGTTAGTATTATTAGATATCAGTGCTGCGTTTGACACTGTTGACCACAGCATATTACTAGACCGACTGGAAAACTGGGTGGGACTTTCGGAAACAGTTCTGAATTGGTTTGAATCCTACTTAAAGGACAGAAACAACTTTGTTTCTATAGGTAAATACACATCTGAGTTGACAAATATGACATGTGGGGTTCCTCAAGGCTCCATCTTGGGGCCTCTTCTCTTTAACATCTACATGCTACCACTGGCTCAGATAATGAAAAACAACAAAATAAGTTACCATAGCTATGCAGATGACACACAAATTTACATAACAATTTCACCAGGAGACTATGCTCCAATTCAAACACTGAGTAAGTGCATTGAACAAATCAATGACTGGATGTGTCAGAACTTTCTCCAATTAAACAAAGATAAAACTGAGGTAATGGTTTTTGGAGCCAAGTCAGAACGTATAAAAGTTAGCGCTGAGCTTCAGTGTGCAATGTTCAAAACAACAGATAAAGCCAGAAATCTAGGTGTAGTCATGGACTCTGACCTGAGTTTCAACAGTCACATTAAAACAGTTACTAAATCAGCCTACTATCACCTAAAGAATATATCTAGGATTAAAAGACTAATGTCACAGCAGGATTTGGAAAAACTTGTCCATGCTTTTATCTTCAGTAGACTCGACTACTGCAATGGTGTCTTCACAGGTCTCACTAAAAAATCTATTAGGAAGCTGCAGCTGATTCAGAACGCCGCTGCTCGAGTCCTCACTAACACTAAGAAAGTGGATCACATCACTCCTGTTCTGAAGTCTTTACACTGGCTTCCTGTGTGTCAAAGAATAGATTTCAAAATACTGCTGCTGGTTTATAAAGCACTGAATGGTTTAGGCCCAAAATACATTTCTGACCTCCTGCTAAATTATGAACCATCCAGATCTCTCAGGTCTTCAGGGACTGGTCAGCTTTCTGTCCCCAGAGTCAGAACTAAACATGGTAAAGCAGCTTTCAGTTATTATGCTCCAAATATCTGGAACAAACTCCCAGAAACCTGCAGGTCCGCTACAACTCTGACTACTTTTAAATCCAGGCTGAAGACTTTTCTTTTTGTCGCTGCTTTTAATTGAACTATTCATATCTTAGACTGCACTGTAACTTTTATCCATGTACTTTTTTCTTTTAATGTTTAATTGACTGCCATGTATTTTTTTCTTTTAATGTTTATTTTATTAGCTTTTCTTTTTAATGACTGATTTTAAATGCCATTTTCTTAATCTCTTTCATTTTTTGTAAAGCACTTTGAATTGCCTTGTGTTGAAAAGTGCTATATAAATAAACTTGCCTTGCCTTGCCTTGCCTTGCCTTGCCTTGCCTTACTCCTGTTTTTTCATTTTGTCCATTCGCATTTTCGTTGTCATTGTCCTTTCCTTTTCCATTCACAGTTGTCCCGTCCTTCTCCGCACTCTGCTGTAGTGTGTCAATGTCCGTGATCCGTGACGCAGTTGATAAATCCATTCCCGTTTTCTTTGCCAGTTTATCCATCCGATCGAAAAAACACACAGGTCGGGGGAAACCCCCAGCCAGCAAGGCTGTTTGGGGGGGACTCAGAACAAAAAAAACACAACTATAAGTTTGACGAAACAAAAGCGATCCACAAAACAAACAATTCACTTCTTTCCTCCTGAGACCAAAGTCACGCACGTCCTCTCACATGCCAAGCCCCTACTGACTGAGCCAATGCCGGACAATGAGTGAATAAGTGAACTTCGAGAGATTTTTTGAAGGATTCAAGAGTGTTGGCCTTTCGGATATGACTTGGAAGGGGGCTGCAGCAAAGGCCCTGTCACTCCAGGTCCAGAGGAAGGGGGGGGGGGGGGGGCTGCAGCGAACGCCCTTTCACCCCAGGTCCAGAGGGAGGGGGAGAATGCAGCGAAGCCCCCCCCCCCCAATGTTCTTTAACCAGTTAAGCCCCGAGCCTGTTTTTCAGGTCTCAGACTCCAAAATGACAAATGACCATATATTCACTTCTAAAAGGGGTAAATTAATCATCTTTTTTCTCAAAGCAATGATAAACCTGTGAGTTGGATGTATAAAAGTCAGAATCAATATAGTTTTTTTTATTTTAAAGTAAATTCAGATTGAACATAGTAAAAAAATGTAAATGATAGTGTCCGTCCAAAAGAAAATCGTTACTTAGAGTGAAAACCACCCTTGAATGATGGGATAGTAGGCTAAAAGCTTTAGGAATCCAAACTATAACATATATTAAGTACCCTGTATCAAGATTGATGCAAAACAAGTGATATTTTACCTTTTTAGCAAAAAAGAAAAAACTTCTGGGGTCATTTGGGTGGATTTGCTATATCTCTGGCGATGTTGATGATTGACACCTCTTTTGAACCGTTCGAGCCAATAGAATCAAGGGGAAGTTCCTAAATCCATCTAAACATTACCATTGAGGAGTGAGAATGATGGGCATGCAGTTTGCCCAAAACCGGAAGCTGGGTTGTAGCTCTCATAGCAGCTAATATGAAATCTCCGTTTTTGAAAACAATGGAATGATGGATTATCAGTAATCATTTTAAAGTGACACAGACACATTGGATTAACCTTCAACTGTGTTTTTATCGATTTAAGGCCATTGAACACAACTTTTGATCAGAAAAACAGCAAAGGTAAGACATATTTGCCGTTTTGGCTCCGTAAAGCTACGTTGTGAGTTGTCTGGTTTCGCCTTCGCTGTCCTGAGTTTTGGTCGTGGAGAGATGATATACCCCTAGAATATGTGGAATCTCAGCTTCAATCTAATATCCTGTTTGTGCAGATCCGATAAGTAATAAAGTATTTCTACCGTGAGTTCTGTGCTAAGTGCGTTACCATTTTTTCGCTCAGGGCTAATTCAGAGGCTTGGTATTACCCTTGTTTCGTTTAGCTAAAAAATAAATCATATCGTCAGTTAGCTGAGTTTCTTCCCGTTAAGTGGGTATGACACATTAATAGGTTGTTAAATATTAAGAAGCCCTGAGATACGCAGGGGCTACGGGGCTTAACGGGTTAACCCGCTCCACCTAGTGTCGAAAGCACGTTATGACTCTTTTAGCGTCATTGCTATGCAGGTAAGATGTATTTTAATCACGATTACAATTTTGGCTTGCAACGATTACGAAAACAACTTAATCGAAATAAAACGATTATTTTGCTACATTCTCTTTCGCAATGATGCTCTCAATTTGTCTTGCGCTATTCATCCTGCCTGTGCGTGCGCTTTCGCCCCTCCCTAGAAAGCCCTCTCGGCCAGGTTGTGAGTGACATTAGTTGTGTGAGATGCAACTCCTGCACAAGAAAGGTAAAACGAATTCTGCTGTTTTTAAATACTTTGGGTTTAAAGGTCACATATCATACTATTTTTAGGCAATAGCATAGGTCTCAGATATATACAAATTAGGGCTGTCAGTCGATTAAAATATTTAATCGCGATTAATCGCATGATTGTCCATAGTTAATCGCGATTAATCGCAAATTAATCGCACATTTTGTATCTGTTCTAAATGTACCTTAGAGGAATCTTTTTCAAGTTTTTAATACTCTTATCAACATATGAGTGGACAAATATGCTTTATGCTAATGTTTATTATCATTTGAACAATGACAAATATTCTCATGAATATGAAACACAACAACCTCTGAACATTACAAATATTCGCCTCAATTCAACCTGGAACCTCTCTCATACAATAATACAATACAAATGGTGTGTGTGTGTGTGTGTGCGTGTGTGTGTGTGTGTGTAGTAGATGGTATTTTAAACTCGATGCGCTCTGAAACTACGGGGCGGCCGAGGAAAAAAAATACACATTAGTTAATCACGTTAAAATAATTAGTGCCGTTAATTATTTTTTGCGTTATTAACGCAAAAAATATCCCTCATATCCCTCTATTTCATTTCCTGTTACTAAAGTGATGATTCTGGGTATAAAGCTTTACAAAAATAAATAAAGAGGGGGCGGAGCTTATGCCTGCTCACGCGGGAGATTTCTACCGGCAGATACTGCCGTGATGAAACGCCGGGTTACGTATTGTAACACTTGTTATATTAGCACAGGCGGAGCCTTCTACTGGACTCTATGGGTACTACCTTATCATGCAAGCATTCACCTACTGAGATTTCTATAGATGTAGCCGGCCCCGGGGCGGGCCTACCTGAATGCGTGTGCATCTCACTTCCGTATAAAAGGAGGCCCCGCCTCCTGACCATCCTCCTTCACCACTCTTCAGCGAGCTGTATAGGACAGACAGTGCCCCAGGGCAGACAGGGAAAGTCTGCAGCTGTATGGGTTCACTATGCACCCTCTCTCCTGAGTCCCTAAAGAGCACGGGGAGAGCGCAAGTGCCCCCTATGTCCCCACACTCAGACACTGACCCCGTGCAGAGTGTGTACGGACTATAGTATGGAGGGCTCTCCCCCTCCTGCCCCCAGGCAGGTGAGCCCTTTAGCCCTGTAACGGAGCGTCCACACAGCAGCGTGCGTTGACGCTTGGAGGTGGGCGTATCTGAAGCTTGGGGATTTTTTGAGAGCAACGCGACCAACAACCAATCACATGAATCTCCCGCCCCCGACATACAAAGCAATAGCAATGTTAAAATGAAGTAAACTGGATATAAAATCCCCAAACAGGCGAAAACCTACCAGTTTCACCCACTGTCTCTGCCACCTCCCTCCATGCCTCGCTCCTCCGGTTTGTATCCCGGTAGATCAACAGAGACTGATCATACAGCACCGGGTGATTCACTACCGCTATAATGAATTTTCCCTCCATTTTTTTGAATATGAGGAAATGACCTGCGTAGTCTCTCCCAGCATACACGCGGTTTGATTGGCTAGCGATTGTACTGGCAGATTTGCATAAACGGGATTTCATTGGCTGACGCCTCCGTCGAGGCGTCAAAAGTTGAACATTGCTCAACTTTTGACGCCAGCTACGCCGGCAACGCTCCACGTCGCTTCCCAAAATGCAGTTCGGCTAAAAGTGACGTCACCCCATTCAAAGTGAATGGGCAGAAGCGTTGGAAGCTTCAACGCACGCCGCTGTGTGGACGGGCCGTAAGGGCCCAAAGCGCATTACGTCACCCCGCGACCCTCCAGGAGTCCGGAGAAACGTAAGCGCATTTACGCCCGGGGAGGGGGTCAGATGCCCACTGACCCACAGCCCCCCCCCCTCCTCACCAGTCCTGTGTTGCCCCAGCAAGCACAGACGCTGAGAAAGAGCCAGACATATCCAAGAGATAAAACTTTATGAAGGGACCTGGCGTTGACCAAGACGCCGCCGTGCATATATCCTCCACACCGTTGAATAAAGCTGTCGACGCAGCCACAGCTCGTGTGGAGTGCGCACGGACCCCCGCTCTCCCTGCCTGCTCGTAGGCGTGTGCAATGCCTCCGCAAAGCCAGCCTGCCAGGCGTTTCAGGGTAGCTGTGCGCTTTACATAACATTCTAACGCGCGCACCGGGCAGAGGAGGTGTAATTTAACTTCCCTGGACCCACTATGGGGTGGACTAAATCCCCCCAACTGAAAGTAGCAACGCTGTCTTCCACGACAGTGCTTTCAGGGAGGAGAGCTCTAGAGCAGTGTTTCTCAAACTTCATACCAAGGACCACTTAACCAATAAAAAAATCACTCGCGGACCACCTAACTCCACAAATATCCAAAATAGAATCGTTTTTCTAGAACAGATTACAAATCGCCTGAAAATGGTACAAACAAGTGGCGGCAAGTGTGATGAAGGTGTTGTGCTGGGCTATATCATGCCATCAAAATAAACTTTAGCTCGCTCCATTGCGGAGATATTTATTTCAAATGTGAAATGTTACCAATATACTCGCGGACCACTAGGGGGCGCTCACGGACCACCAGTGGTCCACGGACCACACTTTGAGAAGCACTGCTCTAGAGGCTCAAATGGCTCTGTGACCAGAGCTTCGAGCACCAGCGGCAGGTCCCACTGCGGGTTGGGGTAACGCACTACTGGGCTCAGCCTCCTGACCCCCTGTAAAAACCGCAACATCAGTGGATGAGAAAAGGCTGATCTGCCGTTGAATCCCTCATGACAGGACGAGATGGCTGCTGCATACACTTTACAGTAGAATGAGCAAGTCCTCTGTCCACCAATAACTGTAATAAGGACAAAATAGAGCCCAACTCACAATATAGGAGCTCTATGTCCCGTTCCTCACGCCATCGCTGGAATCCCAGCCACTTCGGCCTGTAACGGGCTGTGGTGGATCCCGCTCTAGCTGCCTGGATAGACTGAATAACATTATCAGACAATCCACCCTGTCTCAGCCTGTCCCTCTCAGGAGCCAAGCCTGGAGAGGACGGGCCAGAGTGGGTAACGCCCCGATTGCACCTGCCTCTTGAGACATCGCCCCCCAGAACTGGGGAATCGCCCAGGGCTGGCCCACCTTCATCTGTGTCATCTCTGAGTACCACGGCGCCCCGACGCGGTCCGGCGCTACCAGAATGACTGCCAGACGTTCTCGCCTCACTCTCCCCAGGAGAGGGAGAATGAGACGCAGCGGTGGAAAGGCGTATAGCAGCTTCCTTGGCCATGGCTCGTGTGCAAACGCGTCCACCCCCAAGGGCGGGTCATCGCTCAGGGCCATGGAGAACCACAGGGCACAGTGGCTGTTGCGCCGGCTGGGGAACAGGTCCACTTCCGCTCTCCCGAACTGGGCCCAGATCTGCTTCACCACCTCTGGGTGAAGCGTCCATTTGCCTTGCAGGGGGCCGCCCCTCGACATGCGGTCGGCCCCCCTGTTCTACAGTCCCGGGGCCGGGATATGGAAGGCTCTCAGAGAGAAAACCACCTCTGAAGCCCATAACCACAGCCTCTCTGCTGTGGCCAACAAGGTGGCGGAGCGGACTCCGCCTTGCCTGTTGATATAAGCCACTGTGGTGCTGTTGTCGCTCCTGACCAATACATGTCTCACCTGAATTAGGGGCATGAAATGCTGGAGGACTAACACTACCGCCCGTAGCTCTAGGAGGTTGCTGTGTCGTGTTTCTGTTAGAGACCAGCGCTCACCTATAGCCCTCTTCAGGCAGGTCCCTCCCCATCCTGTTCCCGTGAACACTGTGATGTAGGAGGTTACCCGTCCCAGTGGAGACCCCCTCCGGAGGCACCCGGGAGACCCCAGAACCGGAGGTTGCACTCCACTGAGGGGGGGGGGGGGATGGTCACCAGCCGCCGTTTGTGCCTCTTGGGATCCAAACGCAGGCTGGAGAACCACCTCTGCAGTAACCCCAGCGGGACCACAATGTGAGCAGCCGCCATGAGACCCAGAGTCTGCATGACAGTTAAAGCTGTCACTGTCACCCCCTGTCACAGCCTGTGAACCGCCCGAAGCAGGGACGCACTTCTGCTCCCTGACAGGGTGCATTGAACACCACTCCCAACTACAACGACTGTTGGTGAGGTATGGGGGTGCTCTTTTCTCAATTGATCGCAAAGCCTAATTTGGTTAGGTGTGTGATCAATTGTGCTGTGCAAAGCATTGCCTGTTCCCTGGACCTGGCCATGACTATGAGGTCGTCTGGGTAAAAGAAAAACTCTCATGCCGTGGGCGCATAGCGGTTGAAGCGCAGTGGCCACACATTTACTGAACGTGCGTGGGGATAGGGAGTAGCCGAACGGTACTCTGTTGTACTCGTAGGCTATCCCCTGGAAGGCAAAACGCAGACACTTTCTGTGCTCCGGAGCAATTTCCACATGAAAGTATGCGTCTTTCAGGTCGATGGTGGTCAACCAATCGCCCGGTTTGCACAAGCCCCATTAACTGTTTTATAGTTAACATTCAGAATGTTCTGCAGGCAATGTTTCGATTCGGGCTGCTGAGATCTAGAATAGATCTGAATTCCTCTGTCTTCCTGAGAACCAGGAAGTACATGGAATAAAGACCATTTTCTCTGTGCTGAGGGTGCACAACAGACACAGCCTGTTTCTGCACCAGAGCCTGAATCTCTGCTGAGAGGAAACCAATTTCCTCCTGGGAGGACAAATTTCCTCTCGCATGCCCATAAAAGGAGGTGGGACGCTGCAAAACTGGAGTGAATTGCCCCGTTTCAGCGTCCTGTCCATCCACTTTGTTAGTACACAGCTGAGTTTCCATTCCCCAGAACATTGTGTTAATGGAAAGCCCTCAGCTGTGGGGCCACAGCTATGAATCTGTGATACTCTGTGGTGACCCGTTCCACCGCAAAACTCCCCGTGAAGGGAAGATTTGCCCATGGAGGGTCGACACAGAAAGGGCCGATTATTTACTGAGGTCACTGAACTCACCGCCGTGCGCTCTTGTTTGAGCGTGCGCTCCACCAAAATGCTGTTCTCACCACTACGGTAAACAGCATTTAATCGGAGTCTTTATAGGCATAGTGTGTTCTACTGAGGTCCCTGAACGCACCGCCATGCGCTCTTGTGTGAGTGCGGGCTCCGCCATAATGCAGCCTTTACCACTACGGTAAACTGCATTAATTGGAGTCTTTGCTCTAGGTGTAGTGTGTTCTCTGACAGCAATACGCCGGCCATAATGTCCCTGCACCCGCATAGCGGTTCATCCCTCTCATCTGCGCATGCCCACTAGCCACCTCCTTTACAGGAGCTACAGCTGGGGCAGCAAATGGGGAATTTGTACGGTTAACATTGTGTGTAAGTGTAGCATTTGTGGAAACAAAAGACACTTAGATTTGGATACAGATCAACCTCATTCTTATTAGAAATGTAGTGATCTGTGCATTATACAGGGAGGAGGCGGGATCAGATCCGTGAAGACGGGCAGCCGGTCCCCGTGAGTGCCGGCACGCCGGTTCCACGGGGTAGGCCGAAGAGGTGGAGGGCGCCGCGGGCACGAGATCTCTGTGCCAGCACCTCTTCCCTTCGTCTCACCGTCGCGCCGCGCTCCCTCGTCTACAGAAAAGCCTGTGGAGGAGCGCGCACTGCGGTGACTCTTCTCTCTACTGAGGTCTTTGAACGCACCGCGGCCCGCCCTCAGGGGAGGGGGGCCGCGCGCGCCGTCCGTCTCTTCGAAACGGACATTATGGGAAAAAGTGGAATTGTGGAGAGAGATTAATCTTACTCTGGGATAAATGCACTCGTTCTCACTGAATGCATTTTTCCCACACACACACATCACTCTAGAACTAGAGTTTACAAACGTAAACCACCATTCCCCTGCGGAGGTCCCTGAACGCACCGCGGCCACTCTCACGAGGGCCGCGCGCCCACGTATTAACGCTGTATTTCCCATTCAACGGTGAAATGCATTAATCGGAGCTATTATACCAGGCAAGGTGTGTTTTCTGACAACAGCACGCCGGCAAAAGCGTCTCTTGAACCCGCACAGTGCTTTGACAGCACTCCATTTATTCCACTCACGTGGACACGCCCACCAGCTGGCTCCCTATACTGGGGTTTACAGCGGGGGCGGGGAGTGTAGGACAGTGTTTCTTCCGCAGGGGATGGGCAAGAATCAGCTATGCTGCGATTACTCCTTATCCCGTGAGCAAGGAGATCGATCCATAGAGCCCTTCCGTAAAGACAGGGGCTCCCAGGAGATCAACACGATCCTCTTTGGAAAGTGCCACGCGGCGTAATATCCCAGGGACATCACAAGGCAGGCAGCGGCGGTGGCCTGTGATGAAGTAGGGTCGACCCTATATCATGTGAAGCCACCGAGCACCGGTCCCCGGGGGAACCGGGCCTGGGGCAAGGCCCGTGGACCAAGCTACTTATTCGGCCTTGCGGCCCAATAATCGCTCTGACCTGGTGAGGCGGAGGCATCTCTAGCAATGAGCGAGTAGCCCACACGCCATGATCACCACCCAGGGAGAGTACAGCCCTGGGCGGTGGACTTCCATGGACGCCGGACTCGGAAGGAATGGCGAACGTGAAATGGCACCGCCTCGGCCATATCCTGGTCCCCCAAACACTCGAAGCAGAGGTGGTGGGGATCGGCGCCCACTATTTAAGCCAGGGCACGATTTTAAAAAAATACTCGTTTTTTTCTTTCTCTTTCTTCCTTTCTCTCAAAAAATACGTCTCAGACTCAGTGCTAGGCTATCACCTCCGCTCGCTGAAGAGTAAAGGATGATGGTCAGGAGGCGGGGCCTCCTTTTATACGGAAGTGAGATGAGCACGCATTCAGGTAGGCCCGCCCCGGGGCCGGCTACGTCTATAGAAATCTCAGTAGGTGAATGCTTGCATGATAAGGTAGTACCCATAGAGTCCAGTAGAGGGCGGAGCCTGTGAGAGATATAACCACATCAAGGACTATTTCTGAAACAGTATGGAGCTCAAATGCTTTTTCTCTTGCCTGTTTACCACAAGGTGAGTTCCTTTTTATTTCCTGCTTCTTTACACATACTCTCTCCAGTACAGGTTAGCTCTGGGTGTTAGCGATGCTTGCCAATATAAACAAAGACCATATTACATCCAAAACAGTCGGCATTGTTTCTGATAGCAACGTTTCTGATAGGGCCGTGGTTCCGCATTGCCGATATTACGTCATATCGGACACAAATCTGGATCAGCTCCACTGTTCCCCCGTTTTTAGAGATTTGGGTATGGAGGAAAAGAGAAGATGTTATTTTTCTGATGCTGTGTGAGTTCCCTGACACACCGGGGACACATATTTGTGTATAAAAGACATACAAAAGTGCATTTAGCATGATAGGTCCCCTTTAAGGAGTCCGATGTGGAACAAAAAAAAGTACAGTGCAGGATTTGTTATACGATTGTGTCGGCACCACAAGCTAACACAACTAATCTGTTTAACCACCTAAAATGGGTCAGTGTATGTTTTGGTCATTGGATTTTCTTTTCTCAAATAGATATTGAAAAACTAAAAACGACTGGATATTTAATTTTAGTTTTAAAATTGAAAAACCAAAATTTAAATACAAGCAGTTTTTCTTTATCATGGTCAAAAAGAGATTTACTAAACTTAAAAAATGGGATGATTTTCATTTAAAAAAATAAAATCACTAGGAAACAGAAACAAAAAAACTACAGTTTTTTCATATTCTGCTACCGGAAGTTACCTTACAAAATAAGAGCGCAGATGAGGTTAGAATCCGTGTATCTACTGTCCATTTGTTTTTCTTTATTAAACAAGTAAACGGAAGAGTGTCTGAGAGGCCTTTTTGATTTTTACCTTACTAAATGGTCTAATACTCATTGGAGCGAGGAGCGAGGCGGAACTCACGGAAGTGATTTCAAAACAAAAGCACTCGTTTGTTTGGAACGGTGATAATATTATAAACAAGGGGAAACAAGCCCATATTGAGCCCAGAAAATGAATGTTATTAAGGGCTGTACATATAATAAGCCTGTGTCTAAAATGGACAACATTGTTAGGAGATTTAAACTAACAATTCTGCACTGCGGTCAACTCAGCCGTCTCTCGCGTTCATTTTTTGTCCTGCTATATTTGATGATCGATACAAATATGTGTTACCATAAGTTCTTAATGAACCTGATACTGTTGGACTCGGTACTAATTTGACTGCTACCAGAAATAAAATGAAGTACTTTTACTGTGTACTTTGTGAGTACTCTTCTGTCAGAGTCCCCTCCTGAGAACAAGAATGCATGTTTCTCTGCTATTTTGAATAACTGTTAAAACACTTTTCTTCATGAGACTTATATTATTGGACAGAGTATTTTAAGAGGATATGGTTGACATAATATCAGCAATACTTCCAGTCAGTACTCCAGCAGCAGCAGCATTTTTACCCCTTGGAAAGTCTTTAGAGTCTGGCCTGGATAGCTGGTCACAAATATCCTTCAGCAAAGTGACACAATCAAACAATCTATAATTTAGCTCTGGCCTTCACTCACAAAAAAACATTTAGTTGAATTGGACACATTTTTCGAAGCTCTATTGACTGACATGCAATGACTGGGACTGATGGAAGAATCTGCGAGGAATGAACTAGGAGCAGATAAATAATCATATATTAAAAGACAGCAGCTTCATAAGAGGCCAACAAGAGTGACAGAGTGTGTCACTTTGCTGAAGGATAGACCAGCTATCCAGGCCAGTCTCTAAATACTTTCCAACCATGATAAAGAAAAACGCCTTGTATTTCAATTTTGGTTTTTCAATTTTAAAACGAAAATGAAATATCCAGTCGTTTTTTGTTTTTCAATATCCTTTTGTGAAAAGAAAATCCATTGACCAAAACATACACTGACCAAAATGTAACCACAAACTGGAATACGACCAGGCAATAAAACAATCACATCACAGTCATCAATTAACGACGCGATTTACAGTGCAAGGGCCTCGCAAAGAAACAAAGATATAACAGATGCCATCACATTCTACATAGCTAAAGACATGTGCCCAGTTAGCACGGTTAGCAACAAGGGGTCTAAGCAACTGGTTAACACTATGGACAAGCGTTACGTGATGCCATCTCGGCATCATTTCACCAGATCTGCACTGCCTGCCCTATATGACAAATGCCGTGGGGTTGAAAAAGTTGAATACTTTGCCACCACAAAGGACCTTTATTTTTCTAAAGTTCAATAAATGGATGTTTTCAAAGTCAATTTAATAATCTTGATATCAATATTGACCAAAATAATCGTGATTATGATTTTTGCCATAATCGAGCAGCCCTAATGTCTGCTGCATGTTTTTGTTGAGTATGTTATATTTGATGAACAAAATGAACATAGGAGTAGATACACACTAGTGGGCAAGTAGAAGGTCAATGATAGAACTATAGAATAGAAAATATCAAGAAGATACTGTAAGGGATATCTAGAATAAAACTGTTTAGTTCAGGACGTCCAAAGATATTGATAGGAGGATGAGCAAAACAAACAAACTAATTAGGCTTTATTTAAACATTCTAGAATACTTTAGGTTATGGTTTTCTTTTAAAAAGGCAAAAAGCTTTGGGGGTATCTATTAGGGCTGTGCATCTTCACTGGTCTCACGATTAGATTATGATACGATTATCCTGTCAACGATTCGATTCAATTCGATATCCAGATGCATTCCGATGCATCACGATTCATACCAATGCGTTGCATCCTCAATTTTCTATATTACTGCACATGGCTTATTTTTTATCAATGCATACATGCAGTAAATACATATGAACTCTCTTTTTATTATTTAGAAAGTGCTTCAGAAATCAATAACATAAATGTCTTGACATCCATGTATAAACCAAAATAAATGAATTGTATAGGTCTAGCCTCCCTATATCTGTGTGTGAAGTTGTTCCATCCTCAAAAACAAAAAAATAATGCTTCTGCAGTCTAGCTGCAGCTTCTAGCAACAGTCTTCTGTTAAAAAAAGGACACTGAATGTCCTGAATGTGGCATCACACACAGGACTTGAGTCTGAACACAGCAGACAACAGGAGTATTTACAATAGCATATACAAACAAAAATAGTGCATGTGGGTGCACACTTACATTCTCTGTCTTACTGTTGCATAAATCCCATGAATGTATGAGATTAAATTAGCTTCATTATATCTCAGTGATTAAGTGAATAATAAAGTTTCTATCGGGTCACTATCAGCCTGTCACTCATTATTTTCAGGGAGGGGGCGGGGTTTGGAGGAACGGAGAGGAGACGGTGATCGCGGAAGCTTTTTTCCTCCTGCCTTCAAAAACTTTACACACGTATATATCGTCTGAAAATTGCTAGAGGACATTCATACTTCGGCCGACCCCATACTAGGTTCGGGCACCTAGTTAGGATGCCACCTGGGCGCCTCCCTAGGGAGGTGTTCCAGGCACGTCCAGCTGGGAAGAGACCAAGGGGTAGACCTAGGACCAGGTGGAGGGATTATATCTCTTCGCTGGCCTGGGAGCGCCTTGGGATCCCCCAGTCAGAGCTGGTTGATGTCGCCAGGGAAAAGAAAGTTTGGGGCTCTCTGCTGGAACTGCTACCCCCGCGACCCGACCACGGATAAGCGGGGGAAGATGGATGGATGGACATTCATACTCTGCAATCCAAGACTTAATTAAATCCACCAAAAACCTGACATGATTGTAACGCGATTATTTTTGAAAAACATAAATCCCTGTGCCCCAGCGACACGGAGTGATTCAGAGCGGGTCCTTCTGCTGTTGGTTCTGGACTGGTGTTCTTGTGTTGGTGGATAAAGCAGACTGCTCCGTGTTTGGTGTTGCTGTGCCGCTGTCACGTCTGTTCCCTGATCTCTGCGTCACCGACCGATTTGATATTAAAGTGACAGAAAAAAAAAACGTTATAGTAAAGCCGCGGCCGGAAAATCAGGAAGCAACGTTACTACGCTATAACCGATTATCTTCCGTCACTGCATCGAGACCGAATCGTCCACGTCCGCATCGTAGGAACGATTATTTTCAACACCCCTAGTATCTATAGATAAATATGTGCAAAATAGCCAATAGTCTTTATTGAACCATTAGAGATTAGCGAGTAATGAATATGCTTTATACGGATCTGCAGATAAATGTTTAGTCTTCTCAAGCACCCACTATCAAATATATTGCTAAATTGTTTGTGGCACTTGACAATCACCTGTCCTGAATTTTACTCCAGGTGTAACTAAAGTCGGATTTAAGGGTTGTTTATATTTCACATCATTATCCAAATCTGTAAAGCAACGAAAATAAATATATTGGACAAAAAATACACGATTAACCTCTGAATTGTAGTGTAGAGTAGAAGTACAAAGTAGCATCAAATTGAAAGTAAAGTACTTAGGTACAGTGCTTGAGTAATCAAATCAAATCAAGTTTTTATAGAGCACATTTAAAAGCGATTTTCAGTCGAGCCAAAGTGCTGTACATGTAATAAAAACACTTTACTACAATAACAAGAAAAGACAATCATTTACAACAGAAATATAAAAACAAAACACAGGGAAATGTCAGGTGTCGTACTCAGCTCTGACTAGAAGGCCAGAGAGAAGAAGTGTGCCTTTAGTGAGGATTTAAAACCTCACATGGAAGGGCAGACTATTCCAGAGCCTAGGGCCAGCTGTTGTGAAGGCTCAGTCCCCTCTGGTTTTGAGCCTGGTCTTTCAGGCACTATCAGCAACAGCTAGTCAGCAGACGTAAAAGCTCTGGCTGGGTGTGGCGATGAAGGAGTTCGGCTATATAGGCCGGAACCAGCCCATTTAGGGCTTTGAAAACAAAGAAAAGGAGTTTAAAATCAATCCGGAACCGAATTGGAAGCCAGTGCAATGAGGCCTGAATTGAGGTGATGTGGCCAGTTTTTTGTGTCCAGTCAGAAGACGTGCAGCTGCGTTCGTTCTTCTCTGACATCATTACCAAAAACAAAAACAACGCACGTGCCTTGTTTGCTACCGTCGACAGACTAACTAACCCCCCAGTGTCAGTAGCCTCTGAATTTCTATCCACCATTCATGCAATGATTTTGCCTCCTTCTTCACTGACAACATTCAGAAAATCAGACAAGCAGTCAGTGCCTCTGTATCAGGAACAGCAAATGTGTTGTCTCTGTGTCCACCTAATATCAATTCAAACACCATGACACAATTCCATCAGATTAATGATAAAAACCTAGAGGACATTATTCAACTTCTGAAATCCTCCTCCTGCTGCCTTGATATTATTCCAACAGGATTTTTCAAAGATGTTTTGCCTTGCATGGCCTCAGATCTACTTTTTTTGGAAACAAATCTCTTCACTCAGGTATTTTTCCACAGGCCCTGAAAACTGCAGTCATTAAACCGCTCTTAAAAAAGAATAATCTAGATGCTTCAGTAATGAACAATTACAGGCCCATATCAAACCTGCCATTTCTAGGTAAAATCATTGAAAAAGTTGTTTTTCAACAGTTGAGTAATTTCTTGCATTTAAATAACTGTTTTGATGTGTTCCAGTCAGGCTTTCGTCCAAACCACAGCACTGAGACTGCTCTTGTAAAGGACATCCACAGACAGTGGCAGAACTTCAGTGTTAGTATTATTAGATCTCAGTGCTGCGTTTGACACTGTTGACCACAACATATTACTAGACCGACTGGAAAACTGGGTGGGACTTTCGGAAACAGTTCTAAATTGTTTGAATCCTACTTAAAGGACAGAAAAAACTTTTGTTTCTATAGGTAAATACACATCTGAGTTGACAAATATGACATGTGGGGTTCCTCAAGGCTCCATCTTGGGGCCTCTTCTCTTTAACATCTACATGCTACCACTGGCTCAGATAATGAAGAACAACAAAATAAGTTACCATAGCTATGCAGATGACACACAAATGTACGTAACAATTTCACCAGGAGACTATGCTCCAATTCAAACTGGGTAAGTGCATTGAACAAATCAATGACTGGATGTGTCAGAACTTTCTCCAATTAAACAAAGATAAAACTGAGGTAATGGTTTTTGGAGCCAAGGCAGAACGTATAAAAGGTAGCGCTGAGCTTCAGTCTGCAATGTTCAAAACAACAGATAAAGCTAGAAATCTAGGTGTAGTCATGGACTCTGACCTGAGTTTCAACAGTCACATTTAACCAGTTACTAAATCAGCCTACTATCACCTAAAGAATATATCTAGGATTAAAAGACTAATGTCACAGCAGGATTTGGAAAAACTTGTCCATGCTTTTATCTTCAGTAGACTGGACTACTGCAATGGTGTCTTCACGGGTCTCACTAAAAAATCTATTAGGAAGCTGCAGCTGATTCAGAACGCCGCTGCTCGAGTCCTCACTAACACTAAGAAAGTGGATCACATCACTCCTGTTCTGAAGTCTTTACACTGGCTTCCTGTGTGTCAAAGAATAGATTTCTAAATACTGCTGCTGGTTTATAAAGCATTGAATGGTTTAGGTCCAAAATACATTTCCAACCTCCTGCTAAATTATGAACCATCCAGATCTCTCAGGTCTTCAGGGACTGGTCAGCTTTCTGTCCCCAGAGTCAGAACTAAACATGGTAAAGCAGCGTTCAGTTATTATTCTCCAAATATCTGGAACAAACTCCCAGAAACCTGCAGGTCCGCTGCAACTCTTACTACTTTTAAATCCAGGCTGAAGACTTTTCTTTTTGTCGCTGCTTTTAATTGAACTATTCATATCTTAAACTGCACTGTAACTTTTATACATGTATGTTTTCTTTTAATGTTTATTTTATTAGCTTTTCTTTTTAATGACTGATTTTAAATGCCATTTTCTTAATGTCTTTCATTTTTTGTAAAGCACTTTGAATTGCCTTGTGTTGAAAAGTGCTATATAAATAAACTTGCCTTGCCTAGGTCTTTAAAAGACAAAAACGACTTGATCTTGGCCAAAAGTCTTATTTTAAAAAGGCAGGTTTTGACTATGGAGCTGACCTGCTTATGAGTAAATGTACTTAGTTACTTTACACCACTGCTGCCTATCTTTTTCTGCAATGTCAAGCGAGTTTATCACAAGAGGTGTATCTTTTAAAGAAACTTGTGTATTTAAGATTGTGGTTTACCGTTATGGTTTTGCTTAAATTGTTATCAAAATCCATAATTTCTTAACATCATGCTATAACCTTCGCTTTTTTTACTGGATTGTTTAACCCGTTAAGGGACACCATTTTCAGATCTTTAAATTGCATCCTGATCTTTCTTTGAGTATACATTCCTCAATCTGACACAATTAATAACATAAAAAACACATGAAACATTAACACAAAACTGAACCTGAAAAGGAAGAGACTTCCAACTGTGGGGAGCAAGTCCATTCCCCAGTTCCTTGTTGGAGGGTGGAGGGGATATTAGTTATATTTTTTAGAGGGATGATTAGCCCGACTTGTGAGAGCTGGTTAATTATGCACCTAATCTCTACCCCATCTTCCCTGAAGTCAGGATATCATTAACTTGATGTTATGTGTAAAACATTTAATATATTTGACATATATTACTCAATCAATACATTTCTATATACATTTTTTACAACAGTAAGTTATGGCTAATATCAGTGTTGTAGTCAAGTCACCAATTCACAAGTCCAAGTCACTCTCGAGTCACCACTCTTCGAGTCCGAGTCCAAGTCCGAGTCACCAAGGGAGAGTCGTAGTCGAGTCCGAGTCCAAGTCCGAGTCACCCAAGGAGTGTCCGAGTCGAGTCCGAGTCATCATTACCTGTGTTCGAGTCCGAGTCCGAATCCGAGTCACCTAAGAAGAGTCCAAGTCAAGTCCGAGTCACCCAAGGAGTGTCCGAGTCGAGTCCGAGTCATCATTACCTGTGTTCGAGTCCGAGTCCAAGTCCGAGTCACCCAAGGAGTGTCCGAGTCGAGTCCGAGTCATTATTACCTGTGTTCGAGTCCAAGTCCGAGTCACCCAAGGAGTGTCCGAGTCGAGTCATCATTACCTGTGTTCGAGTCCGAGTCCAAGTCCGAGTCACCTAAGAAGAGTCCAAGTCAAGTCAGAGTCACAAGTCTTCATGTATTAATCTTCGTGGATATATGTGTTGAAATGTAGCTGCTCCTCTACATTGCTTTTATCCTGTCATGTTATACTAATCTGTCTATTGAACTGCTGTGAAGCCAGTTTGGCTACAATTCTTGTAATAGGTGCTATACAAATATAAAGCTTATTACTAATATTAATATTATATATAAACTATATTTAAAATGAGTTACCTTTTAGAGAAGTGATTATATTTGTATGTCAATATTTTCCTATGGTAAAGTTTTCGTTTTGCACTTTTATTTTGATAGTAATAAGATCGGGACTCTTATTTTGAAGGAACTTTTACCGGTTAGCGCAGAAAGCACATGGCTACTTAGCATGCAAAATGACGTCATTCTGCATGTTAAGTAGCCATGTGCTTTCGTGTTATCGGCTGAATCTTTATTTATTGATTAGATCACGTTACTCTGATGATAGTGTTCAAGACATCCTCTATGTCTGAACTCGATCCTTAGAGTAATGTGTTACGGAGCCTTCTCTTCAATCTTGTTTCCACATAACGAGCATTTTGCGCTGCTCTTTTCCAATGTGGAAGCAGAATGTGTGAAAGCATACAGCACGATGCGGATGTGTCTCTAGACATCTTTAGACTGGAATAGCTGGGCCCAGTACGTGAACTCGCCTCGCAGGTGCACACGCCAGGACAGAGGACATCAGACTCCAGAGAAAACTTGCTCGAGTCCGAGTCCAATTCGGAGCGTCAATGTACAAGTCGAGTCCGAGTCATCGTGGGGGGGAAAATTCACGAGTCCGAGTCCAAGTCATCCTGCGCGAGAATTCACGAGTCCAAGGCTGCAGTCGAATAGTCCATTTAGCTTAGGAACCTTCCTAACGGAGTGAAATGACCCGGAAGTCCCTCAGTGGCAGCCATGATAAGTGCCGTTCGAATTCTCTAGAATGATAGGAAAGGAGGTTTCAAACTTCCTTTATAACCTCCTTTAGCTTAGGAACCACTGGACCTCCCTAACCGAAAGGAGAGGAGTAAATGCTGCCCCACAATGCATTGCAGCCGCAGCATTTGACGTCACACAACAGTCGGCCGTTCACGGACACAAACGATTATGACGGATAAATGATATCATGAAAGTTACGGTGCTTATTAAGCATTTTAAAACGTATGTGGTAAGTTGCCAAAGTGCTTTGTTCTGAACGTTCATCAGTATTATAATCAAAAAGAGAAATATGAACGTTAGTTTTTACTGAAATGATCAAATAAAGTCAACATTTCACTGAGCTATGTGGGGTTTGTTCAACTTTTAAAATATGTTTGAATGGTGATATACACAGTGATAGATGTTAAAGACTAACGTTTATAATAAATACATTTGTATTGATTTTAAGATATTTTCATAGTTCATACAATCATACGTATTGGGATCATTTGTATTAATGTGGACCGGAGGGAGAGGGTGTCGAGCATACGTTTAACTTTTTTATTTCGATTCCAACTTTGGTCATGAAGAATATGTTTCTCTGTTGTCCACGTTCATAAAGCATAAAGCAACAGCATCAGAGCACGGTGCAGTCTCTAGATGAGTCCGTCGTTCTTATTATACATCCATGTTGTAGTCCGCTGTATAGAAAACTAGTTTCCATAGTTTCCCCACAGCAGCAGACGCACACAATGACGTCCGCTGGCGCATCATAAATACGTCGGATAGTGAAAGTGCATTCGGATTCTCTAAAGTACCACAGTCTCTTCTCCTAAGTCCTTTTGAATTCTCCTATCCACTATCCCTTAACCCCGTGACGTTTCACTCAGAGGTCAAGGAATAGGAGATAGGGTTAGAACTTAGGAGCTGATTTTTAAACTATCCGAACGCAACCCAAGTCCGAGTCACGTCAATCAGTGCACGAGTCCGAGTCGAGTCACGAGTGCCGAAAATCGGCACTCGGACTTGAGTACTCCATCTCTGGCTAATATACATATCTAAATGAATATTAATAAGGGACATTTCATTGATCATTTATAGGCAAACATGGCAGTCATGTGAAGCCCTCAAAAGCTGCGGGAAACCGGTGTAGGACGTGTGTGCGCGCACTGTTTTATAAATCTGAATATTTGTGTGCTTTTTTGTGTACAAAATACTTTTGTACTTCCTGTATTGTGTCCCTACGCAAGCCTTTCACATGAATCCCACGCAATGTTTTATAAATGAGGGCCATTGTGTCAAAGTTGTGTTCTATACTAAAAGTACAACTAAACTAAATTGTCATTTTTTTAAATTATTGATCCAAAGGAATAAGTCCATTTGCCAATGCCGAACAGCCTTCTCCTGCATTATAAAAATATGCAGTTAAAACAAACAACAAGCTAACAGAACAATGGTCAAGAGTTGGGAGAGGAAAACCCTGAATTTCCTATCAGTTACAATAAAATGATAAAATACATCATATATGTTGCTTCTTTTACAGGAAATAATTGCTCAAAATGTCTCATATCACATATTAAGCATGTTAACATGAACAGCTTCCTGCAGGTGTTATATGTTCAATATGTGAATTAATTAATTTGTTATGTACTGGTATTGTTATGTTAAAATTATAAAAAGTGGTCCCTTACGTAAAAAGAGATTGAGAAGCACTGATCTAAAAACACCTATGTTTAGATCATATCATTCAAAGTGTACTTTTAAATGCAAAACCGTTACATATACACATAACTCATTGGAGATGGGTTTGCAGCACAGACATACGAAGATATGCTGCAGTAAAGCAGGACATTTGTTTTATGTTCTAACTATGCAACAAATGAGGGAAGCACAATCCTTTCATCAGAGCAGAAAACAGGGTGACAGATTAGAGGACATGCTCACCCTCATGTATATTCATCAGAGTTGACAACATATTATCCTGTTAATAAAGAGCAATCCAATACAACTTGATTCATAAATACAAGCTGAGAAACAGCCCTCTGAAACTGTGGATTCATGTTAAAAATGATATATTTCAGAAATGCCTTCACTCTTACACAAGTAATGTTTGTAATGGTTTAACTGCGATACCAACCTTGGTGATATGTCACAACCCTGCCGCATGAAAGCCCCCAGAGAGAACCACAGGGAGTTGAAGATCCCAAACTCATTGGTGGATTCGGTTGTTAGTGGCAACGCTCCGTCCTCTGGTTCCTCTAGTGTCCACTCATAGGGGCTAAATCTGGATACCTGCAAGAAAATAGAGTCCTTTATACTACAGATTCTCCCCCCTCTCTATTTTGTGTAGTTTCCACTGTAAAAACGCTTTTCCATTCGATTGCATGGTGATATAGCGCTCCGTTCATAGGAACACATCTCACACACACTCCTTGCAGAGCATTATGTTTTTTCTGGAACTTCTTGGCTTTCGGGGGGTAAAACCTGTTAGCCAGTACTCTTTTTAGACAAACTCAGTCGAGGTTCCAACCAAGCTGAGTCGTTACACTAAGGTGGAGTTAAAGATCTCCTATCATGCTATTTTTAGGCATATATTATGGGTCTCAGATATATAAAAATATATAAAAAAACATGTCTATGATGTGTTTTGCTCAAAATACCAAACAGATCATGCATTTTAGACATCCCTCAGATCTCTCTGTTTCAGCCCTGTTATGCCCCTTTTCCACCAAACCGGTTCCGGTTCAAGATCCGTTCTTGTGCTTTTCTGGTGCTGAACTGGTTCTTCTCTGTAGCACCACTTGTGTTTCCACCACTCAGAGCCCGACTGGTGCTGCCGTTGCTGCGTCATGATGTCACTGTTTACGTTGCTCCCAAACGCGACTCACAACAACAACAATTAATGACTGCGTCAGGTCAATGATCGTGTTTCTTTTAATCGTTAGAAGCCAGATTAAATTTAAGAACTACTTCTCAACCGTTGTACTTTTGCCGTGGTTCATCGTTTATTAATGTGGTTCAGCTGCATTTACCGACCGCTGCAGTGCTGCTCGTCGAGTTTATTCTCCCGTTAACTCACGGCAGCGGCCGCTGTAAAGTCTTCACTGTCTGACTGTCACACAAGCAGCTGATGAATATTCCCCATCCCCATAAGTGATTGTGTTTCAGTATGAATTTACGCTGTTTGGCATCACAACGCTGTTATGAAAGTTTATCTGGTATAAAATGGGTGATGTTAGCATAGAAACCAAAGCTAATCCGACTATCTTGACTACTTGTTGCTATCCTATTGTGGCATAAGCCGTTTTCCACAGGCACATTTTAACGGCGTATTTTTCATTATGATTCTACTTGTGATAGTCGGACATGACAACCTGTGTAGCCCATGTATTGATTCCATCCGATAGCTTGATTGTTAAATGCGCCAGTGAAAGATGGCCGCATTGTCTTGTGGTTCCTCTCCAACTTTGCCCTTTTTCGTTTATTTACTTTTTGTCGTTTGCTTTTAACATGCAAGCCGACCGCACCAACTCTGCTATACAATATAGCAGAGAGGAACTTCTTCACATCAGAAACTTTGTGGACAATAGCCCACCGACAGACAATGGAGATTCGCCATGGCTACCTGTTGTCCTACCTGAGAGATGCAAGAAGAAGACCAAGCGGGGGTCCCTCTTCCTAGTATTCTTCTGGCTAATGTTCAATCGATTGAAAATAAGCTTAACTCAGAAGTCGGATTGCTTTTCAACGGGACATTAAGAACTGTAATGTAAAAAATGACATGTAATGTAATGTGTTCATTCTCACGGAGACTTGGCTAAACCCCACTATCCCGGACTCCGCCATTGTTCCTGACGGATTCACTATTTTTCGCCAGGACTGGACAGTTAACTCGGGGAAAAGTAAAGGTGGCGGTGTGTGCGTCATGATAAATAAGAACTGGGGTACAGATGTGAGGATTATTTCTTCGGACTGTTCTGCTCATTTAGAGCACCTCATGATCACATGCCGGGCTTTTCACCTGCCGAGAGAATGTACATCTGTTGTGATCACAGCAGTGTATATTCCGCTGCTCGCCGACAATGACGCGGCACTCGATCAGCTGCTTGGGATTATCGACAAGACCGAGACTTCACGGCCAGAGGCCGTGTTCGTTGTGGTCGGGGATTTTAACACCGCCAACATGAAAAAGGTCCTGCCAAAGTACTACCAACACATCAGCTGCCCGACTTGCAGGGGAAACATACTGGACCATGTTTATTCCCCTTTTCTACATGGATATAAGGCTCTCCCTCGCCCTCCCTTCGGCAAATCAGACCACATCTCACTGCTGCTGCTAAAAACTCAAAACTAAAACGGGATAGACCGGTAACAAGGACAGTACAACGATGGAGTGAGGAGTCAGATTCAGCACTGCAGGATTGCTTTGAATCTACGGAGTGGGGTGTGTTTGAGGACAACAACAACATCAACACACGGTCATCTGCTACCTTGGGAAATGCATCGATGACGTGGTACCAAAGGTTTCTGTAGGAACAATCCAGAATCAAAAGCCCTGGATAAACGGCGAAGTGCGTGGCAAGCTGAAAGCGCGCACTATCGCGCACAGAGCTGGAGATTTGGAGGAGTACAGGACATCTAGGTATGAACTCCAGAGTGCTATCAGCAGTGCAAAGAGACAGTACAAAGACAGGGTGGATCTGACTTCAAAGGCTGTAACACCCAGAACATGTGGGCGGGACTAAGAACAATGACAGACTACAAAGGAGCAGCGGGGGGGTGCTGCGGGAGTGTCTGTGTGCGCATCTCTCCCAGACGAGCTTAACAGTTTTTTTGCTCGCTTCGAGAGCAGCCAGGCTGTGGAGGCACAGAGGGACCAGGAGCCCTGCCCTTTTGTTTTAAACAGGGCAGATGTGTGCAAATCCTTTAAAGGGGTTATGATCAGCCACACAATGCTCCTGGACCTGATGGCATCCCTGGCCGTGTTCTCAGGGTGTGTGCAGTCCAGCTGGCAGAGGTGTTCACAGACATCTTTAACAGGTCCCTGCTGCAGTCTGTAGTCCCCACATGTCTCAAACACCATCGTTCCTGTCCCCAAAAAGACAAAAATCAACGTCAGCAAAACCAAGGAGCTGATTGTGGATTACAGGAAGCAGCAGAGAGAGGGACACGCCCCCATCGCCATCAATGGGACTACGGTGGAGAGAGTCAGCAGCTTCAGGTTCCTCTGTGTCCACATCACTGAGGACCTGACATGGACTCTTCACACCACCACCAGCACCAAAACAGCTTGACAGCGGCTCTTCTTCCTCCGCAGGCTGAGGAGGTTCAACATGGACTCCAGGATACTCTGCAACTTCTACAGGTGCACCATAGAGAGCATATTGACCGTCTACAGGTGCACCATAGAGAGGATCCTGACTGGCTGCATCACGGCTTGTTACGGCAGCTGCACCGCCTTCAATCGTAAGGCTAATCCGGACTAAAACCACCAGACTCAGGGATAATTTCATCCCACAGGCAATAAGACTGTTAAACACCTGAAGCAAAATCTGTTAAACACCTGAACTGTTGAAACAATATCCAAAATAGTCATCTGGCTGCTACTTTAAAATTATTTAACTACTTAGAAATTATTTATCTATTTACCTAATATATCATATTCCAATAACTTGCATGTAGACTATTATTGCACTATTTCACTTTTTTCAACAATTTTTCTTTTTGTATTTACTATATTTTTCTATTTATCTGTGTTTTGTGTTGCACTGTTGGAGAAGCCTGTGACCTAAGAATGTCATTGGCATAACTACACTGTAGCTATGTGTATATGATTAAATAAAGAACCTTGAACTGCTATAATACAACACAACAGGAAAACGTCTGCCTGCTCTCCACAATGATCAATAACAGAGAACGGATGGTCAAAGTAAGGTAAAAATAAACAGAATCACACTAAGCCTGGTTAGTGTGGCCTGACTTTTAAAGTGTGTGTTTTTTTACAAGTGTGTGGTCACGTTCTAGTCACTTTTCTCAGCGCTACTGCTTGTTACAACTTTTATTTGCCGTACTCGCCACTAATTGTTATTGCTCAGGTTAATCTTGCCCCTTCCGACGTAAGCGTGAAGTATTGGTTCTTTGTTCTTGCCGGGCAGCCGAGTGGGGCCAGCTAAGAACAGTTTTTTGGTGCTTAGAGGCGGCTCTGCTGCGGTGGAAACAGGAAGGACCAGAGCTTAATAAGGCTTTAGCCCGGAACCGGCTCTAGAACCGGTTTGGTTGAAAAGGGGCATTAGAGAAGTGCTGATTCTGGGTCAGTAGCTGCTGGCCCCACGCCCTTTGGAGCACAGCAAGGCAGCAGTGAGGTCTCCTCTCTGCCTGCAGAAACTCAGCTAAATGCTGCCGTGATTAAACACCATATCGTGTTCCAAACCACATCAAGGATTATTTCTGAAACAGTATGGAGCTCAAATGCTTTTTCTCTCGTGGGCTTACCACAAGGACAGTACCTTTTATATTCTGCTTCTTTACACATACTCTCTCCAGTACAGGTTAGCTCTGAGTGTTAGCGATGCTTGCTAATGTAAACACAGACCATATTACTTCCAAAACACGTCGTGCATTGTTTCTGATACAGCAACGTTTCTGATAGGACCGTGGGTGTAAAGCCAGCCCACATTTACGATATTATGTCATATCGGATGTACATCTGGATCACCTCCGTCCCCATTTTTAGAGATTTGGGTATGGAGGAAAAGAGAGAGGGTTTTGTTTTCTGACCCTTTTTGAGTTCCCTGACACACATTTATGTATAAAAGACATACAAAAGTGCATTTTGCATGATAGGAGACCTTTAAAAGAAACCAAGATTTAAAACAAAAATGCAAAGTATGTAATACACTTATCCTTACAAATTACAAAGTGCATTGGTTCCTGTGTTTAGTTGCCATTAAAATAATGAGTGAATCTCCCGTATTCAAATTAGTCATCAAGTATATGAACTCCATTTTAACCAGCTGCCACATTAAAAGACATAAAACGTAATTCAAACAACCTGAAACCTGATTTCAGCTGTCCACTGTCTCTCCACTGCTCCACACTTCATATAAAGACACTAGTCTTTGCCTTGTGTAGTTAAGATATTGGCAAAATAAAGTAAACAGAAACCATGGTAATACATCAGACAACATTTCAATGTATATTACATAGCCACATCTGAAAAGTATGACCACCATGTTGACATTACCTAAGAGTTCTGGTAGGAATACAAAAACACATAAATACAGATAAGCAGTCTGACTTACCAGAAAGAGAACCACACTAACTCCTATATAGGCGAAGACAATGCACATCCAGATTTCATAGGCGAGTGGGTCCAGAAAGGAGAAGACTCCTGGTTTGGATTTCTGCGGCTTCTTGATCATGATGGAGATTCCCAAAGACATGAATGGTTTGGAGAAATCTATCACTTCTTCACGAACAAGAGTGATGGTCAGAGGAGCAATTGCGATATCTGCTTTCTGTTAGAAACAAAAAGACAGAGTGACAGTATTTGACAGTTGGCTTTATTTATGTTTCCCCACCAGTGGAACTAAGGACCTAATGCTGTAATACTGCCCAGCATGCTCCGTGCCAATATCTGGTCCAAGAAAAAAGAAAGACTGATGCTGTGTCTCAAATTATATAGAGTATGCTGTTTTTAGTGCATGAGTGTGTCCCAATGGGAAGTATGGCAAAAAGCACAATAAGTAGCGGACGGTGATCTCATAACAGTCAGGTCTTTCAAATGACAATGGAGACATCTGGAGCTTCACCAAACACAACATTCTCCACTTCTGGTTCCAACATGAAAACAAACATTTAATTGCTTACCCCATACACCAGCTCTCCAACCATACCATTCCAGATCTTGGTTTCTGCATCTCTCGCTCCGTATTTGCCATCCCCCACAATCCTGAGCTGGTAGCGTATACCACAATGCTTTGCAATCTCTGCAGCCAAATCTACGCAATAACCTAGCATCAGTCCAAAAAAAGCCACACATGCACAAAGAGACACATCAGAAGTGTTAGACAAGCACCCGAGAATATATACAAGCCCTTTGGCATAAACTCAACTCAAATATCGAGTAAACAAAGTCAATGAAATTCATTTAGAATGTAATTACAGAATGAACAGACACCCACACACAATACAATTGATAAGTTATACCTTCATAACGGTCATTGTCTTGAAACTGCTCGGAATTCTTCTTCATCATGACGTAGGGGGCTTCCTACACACACACACACACACACACACACACACACACACACACACACACACACACACACACACACACACACACACACACACACACACACACACACACACACACACACACACACACACACACACACACACACACACACACACACACACACACACACACACACACACACACACACACACACACACACACACACACACACACACACACACAATCATATAGGAAACAGTATGTTATTTTTTCAGGAAGTGAGAAATGATTGGCAACATTGGCAGCTTTGTGGCGGTTTCAATATTGAGTGTTTCTGCAGTTTCCCTGCACATTCACATTGAGTGTAATTCATTAGTTTATTACCAGGATCGTCGAGACAATGACTGTCTTGTTTTCCATTCCCATGGTATCATTGGGGTAAAGGTCTGACTTTGTCACCACCATTTTATCCACCTCATTCCAATAGCCAATCTAAGAACACACATAAACACACACACATATGGTTATATACCACACAGTTACAGCTTTGAAAGTATTCATATTGCAAATTGATTGTTCAGTTACCTTAACAGGGCCATTGTTCTTCAGCTCCATCACTGTCACTGAGTAGTTGATCCTCTTCCCGTACTGGTCAAACTGAATGTTCCCTGTTAATCCGTCTACACGCACCTACACATACAAGTACACAACATACAAGAGGTTCAATGTAATTGATGAATAGAAACACACACACACATTTAAGTTTGCACACAAACATATTTATGATACTGAAAGTAATAATACCAGCAGCATACTTAATACGTAACAGGTGATGTTCTAATTATTAAGTTAAGAAAATTGGGTAAAGAAACGTCCCTGCATCTCAATTAATCAAACAAATATATATAAAAAAACATTTTACATATGAAAAGCTCATTTTTGGTTAAGATTGCTATGAGACATAATGTGTTAGGGCTGTACAAGGGCGTGGAACCAAATGCACGATGCAGAGACAAACAAAGTATCAAAATAAAGTGTTTTCATGTAGACAGGTCATAACACACTGAATACATCAAGCAACAAAACAAAAACTACTAATACACTAATCTAACTCTATGGACAATGACAAAAGGATCTTACGCTGGAAGGCTTGGAACACACAAGACAATCTGGCAACGAGACAGGGGAAGACGAGAACTATACTAGACAGACAACACCAGGTGAAGACAATTAGACAATCACAACCGTGGGAAAACAGACAAGGCAGGAAACGTACTTTAGACACATGAGGGTAGACAAGACTATCAAAAATAAAACAGGAACCTATCTAAACACATAACATGAAACCTAAACTAGGGAACAATCCTAGCAGAGCCGTCTACGCACAACAGAATGTTGTACTGTGGGAAGTTATCACTGCTGCAATCATTTCATCTTTTGTCGTAGTATGTTCACATCAACCACATGGATCCTCTAAATCAGGGGTTCTCAAAGTTTTGATGAGTGAGGGCCAATTTAGGTACCCAATATTGGATTGAGGGCCGCCCAAGAAAAAACGGAACACAAAATAATTCCAAAACAAATCCTTTCTTTATTGTACTAACCAATTACCGCAACTCGCGAGATGCCTAGTTGCCATGCAACCAGTAGTCTAGCAAACTTTCCACAAACTGTCATTCATAATTTAGGAATGACAACCCAGGGGGCGCAGTTTTACCATTCTTAACCCTCTGGAGTCTAAGGGTATTTTCTCGATTTTTAGATGTTTTCTTAAATCACCTTTTAAATGTATTTCTTCTAACATGGCACCCCATGTGTTAAATATCAAAATGTTCAGGACAATCTCTAGTCTTGCTATATATGCATATTGCTCACCTTAGAGCACTGTTTGATGAGTTAAGTAGCTCAAAAGCTTAAAATGTGAAATCTGATTTTTGGAAAATCTTCAAAACTCTTGTGAAAACACAAATTTACTCATGTGATCGAATTGTTTTGGTGTTTTAGATTTGGTTACCAAAGTCCTAGGATCACAAAAGCAGTGACATATTTGAATTACACTGTATATAAATGTGTTATTCATGTCTAAAATGAAAAACATTCAATTCAAATTTTGAGTAAAATAGGTGTTTATCACTCTACTTTCACCACAGCAGGGACTGAGATACATTAGGACTGAATAATGACTTCATATTACATACCAAGGTTCATGTGATGTGTACAAATACAAATTGAGCATTCAACCTTTTTTTTTCAACCAACAATTTATTATAAATATGTTTTCTTCAACCAACTATTTATAGAAATATAAGAAACTGGAAAATCTCACTATTTACAATATTGAACATCAGAACTTTCAACCAACTATTCATTATAAATGTCAAGACAGTGTCAAGGTCTTTGTCTGTCTTCCAAGACAGTGGGTCTGGCTGCTGTGTAGGTGGGGGTGATGGTGCATGGGCTGCTGTGTAGGTGGGGTGTACAAGTGCTATACGAGACCTCCACGAGACCTCCTTGCTGGCTGGGTTGAAGGTGATGGCTGTGGTGGAGCCTTTGTGCTGAGGTGTATCTTGACCTGGTGACAGCCGCAGATGGAGGTGGAGGCAGTTGTAGTGATGCTGGTCTGCTGGTTGAAGGTGGTGGAGCCCTTGAGCCACAGTAGATCTTGACCTGGGGGCCGGCACAGATGGATGTTGTGGCTGCTGGATAAACGCCGCCTGTGTAGGACAATAATTACAACTAATTTCATTGAAATAAAGTTCAAGTAAAATGTTGCTCAAGCACAAATAACAATGCACACATACAAATAAAGTTTGGGAGGTTGCAGAAGGAGTCTCTCTCGATCTCACACACACACACACACACACACACACACACACACACACACACACACACACACACACACACACACACACACACACACACACACACACACACACACACACACACACACACACACACACACACACACACACACACACACACACACACACACACACACACACACATTTCCAGTTACTTTACATTCAGTATAAAATCACAGACACACATATACATAGGCTACATCTGATTACAAAGTCTCATCTGTACAGAACAGTATGATAAAATAATCGATGGCAAAAACATGTCACTGTAAATGTCTCCGTTGGGGGACGAATAAATGATTAATTTAATCATCTACACATGTAATCTCACTTTTACACACCAAAATAACGTGAACACAGAGTAAACGTTTGCTAATGGAGAGTCTATTTTGTCCCAATAAAAAGTTCATGACTATCGATAAAAAATATATATCAATAAACCTATTGTTCATTTTCGCGGTATTCCCCACACATTGCCAGTACACTATTATTGTAATATTTACACTTACCCATGTCCAAATGGATCCTTGTTGTTGTCTTTGTATTCTTCTTCTTCAGAAGAGTCGAAGACTTCAGGTTCTGAGGCTCTATCTTCACTGCTGCTAGCGAAAAAAATCTCTAGCGAAGTCGGCGACTGTAAAGTTTTTTAAGCCATTTTCTGTCTCTCTCTTTCTCCTCACAGATGGGAGACACGTGGTTTATGTTTTGTTTACTTGGTGGGTAGGCCCTTAGTGATTTATCGATGTCCATTGGTCATTTCAGACCATGATGGCTGCCGGCCGAGATTTCCTTGACGGACACACGAATCCACCAATCCCACACAGTGTAAAGTCAAGCTGCTTTGAGCGGACATATTGGCTGCTGTACCCTGGTTACAGTCTCACAGGAGATACCGCTGGAAAGCTACTCATTCTAATTCTTACTAGATACAACCATGGAGGATTAAAATATAACGCATGCATTTCAGCGTGTCACATTAACTATCGCGGGCCGCCAGAAATATTTACGAGGGCCGCCATTGGCCCGCGGGCCGCACTTTGAGAACCCCTGCTCTAAATAATCTTCAGATATCAGGATATATCCTTTAAACACCACATTAAAAAAAGTTCAAGGAGCGCCTTCTTCAAAACTATGCAGTCCTTACATATGTTACTTAAAGGCTGAATGAATTTAACTTTTATCAGCTTTAATAGAAATGGGCCCGTCTCTCTCTCTTCTTAATGAGGTTACCTGTTTGAGGGCACGTTCAATCTCCACCCCTTGTGCCCAGGGAACTGCTGGGTTGGCCAAACAGTCCCCACTGTTGCCACGACGACTCATGTCTATTCTCTGCTTGTGAAGAAAGCGGAATGCCTCCGTCATCACATGGACAGCATCATAGGTGAGGGCTGAGGTGTACTGTAAGACAGAAAAAGTTATACGAATCAAAATCATCTCAATAACCTGCTGCCTATTTCAGAATCTGAAATACTTTAATGATTCCAGGGGGACATTGGTTTAGTGTCAGATATTCCATTTGAAAATAAATCAAATACAAAAAGAGAATTGAAAAAATATTGATGAAATCTTAAAATAAGATGCTGAAGGGGCTGAAGGAAGGCTAGCTCTGTATTTGGAGTTAAACTGGACAATCTGGAGGAGGTGGCAGAGTGGAGGATGAGGAGGAAGCTGGACTGTATCCCCCCCCCCCCCTCCTCCATGCAGAGCAGGATGAGGAGCACGTTCAGACTCACCCCTCCTCGGCCAGTAGCCATCAGGCTGCTTAGTCAAGGACAGACCCCCACTTAAGAACGTTGATGACAGCCTGCACATGATTTGCCCTTGATTGACCTACTTTGGACTTGCACTTGCCAATATATATTTTGATATTCATAATTATTCACATTTGTATACGTGTTAACAGTTTCACTGAATTCAAGTTTTGATATGTTACTATGTGCTGGTATTTACATTCTTTATTTTTTTTTTCTTAATTATCTTTGTGTCAACTCTCTCAATGCTACCCTATGTTTTAATCTAATTTCTGTTGTTGCTCCCTAGGCTGCTCAATAAAGGTTTATCTAATTGTATCTCAATTTATCTACAACCATGCAGATAGTGTGGGTTTTAAACATCTACTTTACTTCAGGCTGTTAATGAGTACTTACTATTTTTAAGCGTGTTACCACATTGGTTGTTTCATAACCTTTTTGAAATGTATTTTGGGAAAAGTGGCTGTGGAAAAATGTATTATTGGAAATATGATGTCCAATTTTACTGCAAACATTAAAAAGTGTTTCATGACAAAATATGTTCTCCTCAGTACCTGGAGAGTTAGGTCAGATTATTTAATTTAATTAAGCATGATTGTGCTAGTGTATGGAACAATTTAAATTAATTCTAACCAGCCTACTGTATGAACTAATGTTATATGTCCAAATCTTACTCTGATTCGTGAATCAGCTCCTGGATACTCCTTCTCTTCCAGGGCCTCCCATCGCTGGTCAAACTTTGCCACCACAGGATCATCAAAGTCTACTATCTGAAACCCAGACACATTCGCACCTCCATACTGGATTTTAGATAGGTCGCCATCTACAAAACCCTGAAAGATGATAAACACAACATTTCAGTTAATGACTTTGTAGTTGCGTTCTATTCATAGAACCACACATGTGTGCCCTACTGGAGGCAGATCTGCTACTTCAACTACAACTTTCATTCACAAGGAAAAAAAAGCAGTTAAAAACCAGGCTTCTTTTATATCCTGCACTACTGAATGTGGCTATGCCTTGCAGAGGTGGGAAGTAACTAAGTAATCGAGTACTGTACTAAAGTACAATGTTGTAATCCACTGCAGTTCAGAGGTAAATGGTGTACTTTTACTCCACTACATGTATTTAATACATTTAGTTATTTTACAGATGTGGATGAATGATGTGAAATCTAATCAAGTGTTAAATCAGACTTTAGTTCCATTTGGAGTAAATCCACCAGCTACCCTGCAGTATACAAAGTCATTCAAACTAGCTGCACCTTTACCAGCTTTGAGAACACTTTCATGATCAATCATTATAAAACATTAGTGGTGCACGATAATTATCGGCCCAATAATTATCGGTCCGATATTAGGAATTATGACGTCATCCCGATAAACCCGATTAAAAAGTATGAATTGCCCCGATAATATACAATATATTTTTTGGGTAAAAAAAAGAAAACATACTGCGGTCTGGGTGGATTGGGATGAGGGGCGCTTGTTTTTCACTCGGCTCCTCCCGTTTTGCCAGTACTGTACTGTGGTATTAGTGGTTTAGGAAGAGGGGAGTTTTTCGCAAATCCAGCGCTCCCTAAAGGCCCTGTCACACTGTCCCGAAATTGACACCCGATGGACACACGATAAAGGAAATGTTCAAATTCGGCTGTGATCGTAGCAACATCGGGCCATTCGTGAGGGCATCTTAAGCCATCGTATGACCGCCGGTGGAGTTTCTCAGGCTCCGGCAGCAACTTAGTGAGCGGCAACTTCGTAAGGCACTCGTGAGGACATCTTGTCAAATCGTGTCATCTTCGTGTTATTACATTACATTACATTTAGCTGACGCTTTTATCCAAAGCGACTTACAATAAGTACATTCGACCAGGAAGACACAACCTTGAAGAAAACAGAATCAAATAAGTACATCAGGTTTCATAGAGCCAAACATTTCAAGTGCTACTCAACTGGCTTTAGGTAAGCCAGTCCTTTATTAGTATAAAAGTGCTTCGTTAATAGTTCTAACGCTCGAAGTGGAGTCGAAAGAGATGAGTTTTCAGTTTGCGCCAGAAGATGTGGAAGCTATCTGCCGTCCTGATGTCAATGGGGAGCTCATTCCACCATCTTGGAGCCAGGACAGCAAACCCACGTGTTTTCGCCGATGGGAACTTGGGTCCCCCTCGCAGCGAGGGCGCAACGAGTCGTTTGGCTGATGCAGAGCATAGTGCACGCGCTGGGGTGTACGGTTTAACCATGTCCTGGATGTAGGAAGGGCCAGATCCATTCGCAGCATGGTAAGCAAGTACCAGTGTCTTGAAGTGGATTCTAGCAGTTACCGGAAGCCAGTGAAGGGAGCGGAGGAGCGGAGTGGTGTGGGAGAATTTAGGAAGGTTGAAGACCAGACGAGCCGCTGCATTCTGGATGAGCTGCAGAGGTCGGATGGCACATGCAGGTAGACCAGCCAGGAGGGAGTTGCAGTAGTCTAGGCGTGAGATGAGAGAGTCTGGACCAGAACCTGAGTCGCTTTCTGAGTCAGCTGGGGACGTATCTTCCTGATGTTGTAAAGCGTGTATCTGCAGCAACGGGTTGTAGCAGCGATGTTTGCAGTGAAGGACAGGTTGTTATCTAGGGTCACACCCAGATTCCTTGCAGTCTGAGTCGGGGAAACAACTGAGGTGCCGATGTTGATTGTTAGGTCAAGAGTGGGACAATCTTTTCCCGGGAGGAAGAGCAGCTCAGTCTTGTCAAGGTTGAGCTTGAGGTGGTGAGCAGACATCCACTGAGAGATGTCAGCTAGACAAGCAGAGATGCGTGCAACGTCCTGGGTCTCTGAGCGGGGAAAGGACAGAATTAATTGGGTGTCATCAGCGTAGCAGTGGTAAGAAAAACCATGCGGGCTAATGACTGATCCGAGCGAGTTTGGGTACAGGGAGAAGAGGAGGGGACCAAGAACAGAGCCCTGAGGGACCCCCGTAGTTAATTGACAAGGGTCGGACTCAGACCCTCTCCAAGTCACCGTGTAGGTACGGTCTTTCAGGTATGAGGTGAGGAGGGAAAGTGCAGAGCCTGAAACTCCAAGTTTTTGGAGAGTTCGAAGGAGGATCTGATGATTCACCGTGTCAAATGCAGCAGACAGGTCCAACAGGATGATGACAGAGGAGAGGGATGCAGTTTTGGCAGTGTGCAGTTCCTCCGTGACAGCAATGAGAGCAGTTTCTGTGGAGTGACCTGCCTTGAAACCAGACTGCTGCGGATCCAGAAGGTTGTTCTGATTGAGATAACAGGAGAGTTGTTTAAAGACAGCGCGTTCAAGTGATTTAGACAGGAACGGGAGGAGAGAGACAGGCCTGTAGTTTATAACATCAGACGGGTTGAGAGTGGGTTTCTTTAGGAGAGGGTTTACTCTTGCCTCCTTGAGACTGTTTGGAAAGTGACCAGAAGTTAGAGAAGTGTTGATGAAATGGGTGAGAAACGGTAGAATATCAGGAGCGATAGTCTGAAGGAGGTTTGAAGGGATAGGGTCCAGAGGACAGGTAGTAGGGCGGGCAGAGGTAATGAGGGTAAGAACCTCACTTGGAGAGAGAGGGGAAAAGGAGGTAAGTGTGTTGGTGAAAGAAGGGTCTGGTGACCCAGCGGTGAGTAAAGGTGAGTCAGAAAAAGAAGAGCGAATATCATCAACCTTTTTTTCAAAGTGGTTAACAAAGTCGCTTGACAGAAGTGCGGAGGGGGGAGGAGCTTTTGGAGGGTCCAAGAGGGTGGAGAAGATGGAAAATAGTTTTTTAGGATTGGAATAGGAAGATTGGATCTTATCTTGAAAGAAAGTGCTTTTTGCCTGAGAGATCGAAGCAGAGAAAGAGGAGAGGAGAGCTTGATAGGTTAGGAGGTCGTCACGGTGTTTGGATTTCCACCATTTCCGCTCTGCTGCCCTAAGGATGGTTCTATTAGCACGCAGTGCATCATTTAGCCAGGGAGCAGGAGGGGACTGACGAGCCTGCCGAGATGTGAGAGGACAGAGCGAGTCCAGAGTGGATGAGAGAGTAGAGAGGAGAGTTTCTGCAGCAGAGTTTGGAGGCAGGAGTTGGAACGAATCAGAGGAAGGGAGGGCTGAGAGCACCGACGAGGCAAAGGTAGAGGGGGAGAGGGAGCGAAGGTTACGGCGGACAAGTGCAGGATGGGAAGAGATTAGTTTGTTATGTTTGGAAAGGGATAGAGAGAATGAAATGAAGAAGTGATTGGATGTGTGGAGCGGGTTTACAGAGTGGTTAGAAGTAGCGCAGTTCCTTGAGAATATGAGATCAAGGATATTGCCAGCTTTATGAGTTGGTGGGGACGGAGACAGTGAGAAAGCAAAGGCGGTTAACAGAGATGTTAGTTCGTCTATCTTCCCTGTCTGGAGGTTGAAGTCTCCGAGAAGTACAGCGGGAGGGCCAGTTTCAGGGATGAGTGAGAGGAGATTATCTAATTCCTCCAAGAAGTCCCCCAAGGCGCCTGGTGGACGGTAGAGAACAACAATGGTTAACTGTATAGGATGGGTTACTGTGACGGCATGGAATTCAAAGGTGGAAGGAGTGAAGTTAGGTAGCTTGAAGAGGGAAAAGCTCCATTTGGGAGAGAGCAGGAGACCAGTGCCACCTCCTCTGCCAGTGGGTCTGGGTGTATGGGAGAAGGAATATGCAGTGGAGAGAGCTGCTGGGGTGGATGTGTTGGATAGAGTAATCCAGGTCTCAGTGAGAGCAAGGAAATCCAGAGACTGCAGGGAGGCGTAGCCAGAGATGAAGTCAGCCTTAGGAACAGCTGACTGGCAATTCCACAGGCCACCAGAAACTAGATGTTGGATCTCAGTGGAGCACGTGGGATAGACGAGAGCAGGCCGGTTATATCGATTAGGAGATACACGGGGCCAGTGATAATTGCGAGAAGACACATGAACAGGAATGGAGAAAATACACATGATTATAGCATGAGGGGCTAGAAAACTAAAGAAAAGATAAATAAGACACCAGCTCAATCAGAGTAGGATTTGCCTCCTCTTTGCCTCCCTCGTGACTCCCGCAGGACTCCAATGTCTTTGTCAGTCTTACTCCCGCAGGACTCCAATGTCTTTGTCAGTCTTCGGCTGTCTGATGCTGAAGCTGACGCTCCAGGAAAGAGCTACCCAAAATGGACGTCTGATTGCTCAGTTCTCACAGCTGTAGGGCCACAGCCCTCTAATTAGTTAACTATCTACAGCTGATGGGCGACAATAGACTGGCCCTGCCTATATTAATGCAGGCTTGAGTGCTGAGACCTGTAAAGCAGGTTTCGCCTGAGCAGATCTGAGATTTAAAATCTCTCAAACGCGATTTAGCCGTTTAAGCTACAATAACAATTTATACAGAGTCGAATAAATGAAACAGAGAAGTCTAATTAAACAAGAATATAACTTACAGTGGTTGCTGCGTCAATAGGTAATGTCGTCACCGGGTCCAGATGCACACTGAGTTCATCAGATTTTAAATGCGGTATTTAAATGCTTTTTAAGGTAAAAAATGACTGAGTCACGCGGTTGTACTTCACGCTATCAATAGACTGGCCCTGCCTATATTAATGCAGGCTTGAGTGCTGAGACCTGTAAAGCAGGTTTCGCCTGAGCAGATCTGAGATTTAAAATCTCTCAAACGCGATTTAGCCGTTTAAGCTACAATAACAATTTATACAGAGTCGAATAAATGAAACAGAGAAGTCTAATTAAACAAGAATATAACTTACAGTGGTTGCTGCGTCAATAGGTAATGTCGTCACCGGGTCCAGATGCACACTGTTATCATCGGTGCCATCGGGCATTCGCCTTCACTCTGATCGGGGCGAATGCCCGATGGCACCGATGATAACACGATGCCCTCACGATGGCCTTACGAAGGGCACAATTGACACACAAATTCAACACGAAAATGAACCTTCACAAGATCCTTCGGCAATTTTTTGGCATGCCAAATATTTTGCCACCGCTCACGAAGTTGCTGCCGGAGCCTGAGAAACTCCACCGGCGGTCATACGATGGCTTAAGATGCCCTCACGAATGGCCCGATGTTGCTACGATCACAGCCGAATTTGAACATTTCCTTTATCGTGTGTCCATCGGGTTGTTTTATTGCACAACAAAATCATGTAAATATATTATGTAAATAACTCAATTTGTGTTCTGTGAAACTAAAAAGGATATCATATATTATTTTGAAGGACAGTTGACAGGAAGTTGTTGTTGTTATGGAAACAACATTACGGAGAAAACGTAATATTTTCTACATATAACGACGGATAAAGTAAAGAACAAAGTCTGAAGATATCAGTACAGTATCATAGTACTGTAACACAATTGTTTTTGGTACTTTCATTGCAGTTGTATGTCTTAAATGTAATGTAAATGTTGCCTTCGTGTGTGGTTTGGGGCCATCATCGTGCGAAATTCACAATTCCATATTCGTGTGTCCATCGGGTATCAATTTCGGGACAGTGTGACAGGGGCTTAACTCATGCCTGGCTGTGACGTAAATGGTGTGCGGCCGTGAAGCCAGGACAGTAAACAAACATGTCGTCGGAAGTATGGGACTATTTCAAAGTTTCAGAGTTCGCTTGCTATTTGTATTAACAAATGCAATGCAGAAGTTCCACGAGGAGGGAAAAAGGCAACGAGCTATAATACTTCCAACCTGATTAGTCACCTGAAACATCGCCATCGCTACGATGGTGTGTTAAAAGCGTAGGAAGACGCCTGCGCTGCTAAACTAGCGGCAAATCCAAAGCCAGCTGCATAGGCACCGGGGCTTTTACCTATCGACGAGGCTTTTGAAAAAGGCAAGAAGTTTGCCAGAGACGACCCCAGGGTTAGTTTTGTTCATAGTAGTAATGCTCATGTCATTTGCTCACTACTAGTCTTTTTTTGTACCACCAGGTGTGCAAAAACTACAGGTACATTTAATATATATTATATTATTATCGGTTATCGGTATCGGTATCGGTCTTGAGAAGCAGGAAGTTATCGGTATCGGTTTCAAAAAACCGATATCGTGCATCCCTATACTGTAAAACATATCATATATATTATTCTGAAATGGACCAATCTGCACAATGACTACAGTACTTTCACTTTTGGTACTTTAAGTATATTTTGATGAGAATACTTTTCTACTTTAACTTGAGTAACATTTTGAATGCAGGACTTTTAATTGTAGTATTCCTACACTCTGGTACTTCTACTTTTACTCAAGTATAAGATCTGAGTACTTCTCCCACCCTTTGATTTTGTGCAATGCTAACATCAGCTAAGACCAGTCCATTTCAGCTGAGTGTAAAAGTGATTGGATATAGAAACAAATAAATGGGTACAATTCAAAGTAGGTAAAAGACACAGAGAGTTGACAACAGAGAAATCAGCTGAAGAAGACAGACAGGAATTTAAAATACTGGAACACGGTGTGGGCTCTAGTAGTGTTTAACGACTTGTAATAGAAAATAAAATGTGAACACACTCGGACAATCACCGAAAACCTCGATCAGTGCTGCTGTCGTTTTAAGCTACAGTTGCTGTCACTTTAATTCCAGCTGTTGCTATGCAGTAGAAAAACATTTTTTTTATAGCAGAAGCAAAACTTAATTTTTTTAATGAATAACGTTATTTTTTGTCAAATTGTTGATTTTCTTCAGTGAGCAGTAATAAGCGGGATAATGTGCAGCGAGCCAATCATTGATGAGAAAATAACCCGACTGTAAATGTATGTCCCTCTGATTACCTGGCCTCCTGTCCCAACCACTACGCACAGTATGTCATGCATCAGCAATACATAGCAGTTTTTGCTTAAATCAGACATAAACGGGGGCTCACCAGGTTAGCGATGATATAGTGGTACCCCTTCACATGCCTGCCTATAGTGATCACCTGATGGGAAAAGAGTACAAGCTGTGTCAATACATCATTGTGTGTGTTACCATTTGTCACCTATCGTCTCGTGAAAACAATGAATCTCCAAAAGGTCTTTTCATGAGTTAGGAAAAAAGTCCAGTTCAGTTGATCTTGTATTTACATAGGGCATAAAGGGTAGGGGGCTACAGTGGCTTATACATCACTTCTTTGATCAGTCACTCTCACACCAACCAGACTACAAACCCTCTAACTGAAAAAGTTCTGTGTGTAATACAGATGTGTGAATCAGCTTTGCTGTATTTAAGAAAGTTAACGCAATTCTGACAAAGTGAGGCCTATAGCTCTGCCATGATGTCCTAAGCATATCACCAGTGTCAGAGTCAACGTGAAGAGCCAGCGAGTGTTGGGCAGTTCACCACATGTGTTGAGAAGCATGCAATTTCATTTACACTGTCCCCTCACGTTCATAAACATTTGACATTTAGTCATTAATTAATTAATAATCAATTAATTGTAAGAACATATCAAGGATTTTAAGTGAATAATTTGTATGTTGTTTGTTGTTAACAAAAAGGACTTAATAGAAATAAAGGTTTAGCAGATGCATTGCTCTCAGGGCTTGCCAAGTTAAACCTGATCTGAAAAACAAAACCAACCAAAAATACAGGAAACTAAAATATATTTTAAGTCCACTTTTAAGTGTCATATAATGCAATCTGAATATGTGCCAGCTGACCTAAGGAGAGATACTAAAGAAAGTCATATACACTGAACAAAAATGCAACACTTTTGTTTTTGCTCCCATTTTTCATGAGATGAACTCAAAGATCTAAAACATTTTCTATATACACAAAATAACCATTTATCTCAAATATTGTTCACAAATCCGAAAAAAATCTGTGATAGTGAGCACTTCTCCTTTGCCGAGATAATCCATCCCACCTCAGAGGTGTGGCATATCAAGATGCTGATTAGACAGCATGATTATTGCACAGGTGTGCCTTAGGCTGGCCACAATAAAAGGCCACTCTAAAATGTTCAGTTTTATCACACAGCACAATGCCACAGATGTCGCAAGTTTTGAAGGAGCGTGCAATTTGCATGCTGACAGCAGGAATGTCCACCAGAGCTGTTGCCCGTGAATTGAATGTTCATTTCTCTACCATAAGCCGTCTCCAAAGGCGTTTCAGAGAATTTGGCAGTACATCCAACCGGCCTCACAACCGCAGACCATGTGTAACCACACCAGCCCAGGACCTCCACATCCAGCATGTTCACCTCCAAGATCGTCTGAGACCAGCCACTCGGACAGCTACTGCAACAATCGGTTTGCATAACCAAAGAATTTATGCACAAACTGTCAGAAACCGTCTCAGGGAAGCTCATCTGCATGCTCGTCATCCTCATCGGAGTCTCGACCTGACTCCGGTTCGTTGTCGTAACCAACTTGAGTGGGCAAATGCTCACATTCGATGGCATCTGGCACGTTGGAGAGGTGTTCTCTTCACGGATGAATCCCGGTTTTCACTGTTCAGGGCAGATGGCAGATAGCGTGTGTGGCGTCGTGTGGGTGAGCGGTTTTCTGATGTCAATGTTGTGAATCGAGTGGCCCATGGTGGTGGTGGGGTTATGGTATGGGCAGGCGTATGTTATGGACGACGAACACAGGTGCATTTTATTGATGGCATTGTGAATGCACAGAGATACCGTGACGAGATCCTGAGGCCGATTGTTGTGCCATTGATCCACGACCATCACCTCATGTTGCAGCATGATAATGCACGGCCCCATGTTGCAAGGATCTGTACACAATTCCTGGAGGCTGAAAACATCCCAGTTCTTGCATGGCCAGCATACTCACCGGACATGTCACCCATTGAGCATGTTTGGGATGCTCTGGATCGGCGTATACAACAGCGTGTTCCAGTTCCTGCCAATATCCAGCAACTTGGCACAGTCATTGAAGAGGAGTGGACCAACATTCCACAGGCCACAATCAACAACCTGATCAACTCTATGCCAAGGAGATGTGTTGCACTGCGTGAGGCAAATGGTGGTCACACCAGATACTGACTTGTTTTCGGACCCCCCCAATAAAGCAAAACTGCACGTTTCAGAGTGGCCTTTTATTGTGGCCAGCCTAAGGCACACCTGTGCAATAATCATGCTGTCTAATCAGCATCTTGATATGCCACACCTGTGAGGTGGGATGGATTATCTCGGCAAAGGAGAAGTGCTTACTATCACAGATTTGTTCAGATTTGTGAACAATATTTGAGATAAATGGTTATTTTGTGTATATAGCAAATGTTTTAGATCTTTGAGTTCATCTCACGAAAAATGGGAGCAAAAACAAAAGTGTTGCATTTATATTTTTGTTCAGTGTAGTTGACAGAGATGTAAGACTGCAAAGGATAAATCATAATTCTGAAAGGTTAGACACTTTCTTGCTGGAAATGGATTGGGTGGATATTATTAATAATATAAGTAGAAATAATATAATTGTTCTAGTGAAAAGACTGCAACCAACCTGTTCCATGATGTCTTTGACTTTGTCTTGTTCACAGTCCAGGATTATGCGTCGTTCCTTACGGATCTCTAGGTCCTAAAAACATCAATGTCATTAGTTGTGTGCACCAATGTAGACCTGAAACCTGTAGAAATGTTTAATTCAGAAGCAGTTTAATTAAGATCCCTGATGTACAACATGCTGCAAGTGTTTTGCGATGTTGTCAAGTCGAGTCCAAAGTAATCAAATTTGTGACTCGAGTCTGACTCGAGTCTAAGGTCGCATTCACACCTAAAAGTCTGCTTCTCTGGTTCGCACCAGACGACAGTTTGTTACATTGTTTCATTTCTCAGAAGGTTCGGTTTGCGTTCACACGGGCAAAATTCAAACAGACTATCAACTTTAAACACAAGTCATGTGCACGGAAATGCTGTTCAACAATTGGTCAGACATTAATGCGGTAAAAACGCAAATCCCGGCTATTTCTACTGTGCCTCCACCATGGGGCATCGACAGGTTATTTTCATGCTGCTGTTAATCTGGAGAGTTGAGAGCATATCAACTGACTCTAGTGGACGGCTCATATGATATAATCATGGCTGCACATAACCGCCAAAAAAGAGCACCGGATCATTTGAAAAAAGGCGCATTTGCGTTCCAACATTGAGAGGGAGAGAGAGAAAAGAGAAAAGAGAGAGATGAGAGAAGAGAGAGAAGAGAGAAGAGAGAGATAGAAAAGAGAGGGAGAGAGATATTTGCGAGTTGCATAAGAACTGGTAAGATAGCAGGGTTTCCCACACATAGGTATATTAAAGGGAAATGGAAACACTTTTCAAACTGCTTTCCATGCGACAATATTCCCATTAGGAAATGTATTTATCTAGTCTATTTCCAATGTAAACGATCGAGATAAGCGAATTTATTTTTTGAAATACGCGCCTAATGACCTTGGGCGCTTCCATCGATCCGGGACTTTCCCAGTGACGTCACTGTGTGGGTACGGCTTCCTGGGCCAAAGCTCAATACAGCTGCAAACAACATGGCGTGCAATGCACCAGTGGTTTCCAACAAAAGAAAACGGTCGTCGTCAGGAGCGTATTGTACCCTCCCCGGCCAGACCGAAGGATGTACCCGGTTGGTCGCTCACCAAGATTTGCGGAGGGATTGGGACCCCGACTCTGAGCGTCAAGCCGGGAGGCATTCACCTGGGCAGCCGCATTTCCCGGCGCAGCCCCGTGGGAAGTCTCGCTGGAAAGTAAGGTAAAGCAGATAAGAGCAAACCGGCGGGCAAATCATCCTCAGCCTCGTCTAAAACGGCCAACGCAGTGAAAAGCACCGGGGGTCGGCGTAAGGTTTCGGACGCCAGCACAGGCTCCGACGATTTATCTAAGGACTCCGGCTGTGCCACCGGGAAGCTCTCCCCGACCGACAGTAGCTCCGAGCTCTCGGACTGCGCCTCCGAGGAAAACAAGCTCTCAGCGGACGCTGTGAGTAGCGACGCCGAGTCGAGAAGCAGCCGAGGCGGGGGGCTAGACGGAGACAAGCCGCTCAGGGATGGCGTGTTGGCAGAAAGAGCTAGCCAACATGCCACCGCCAGGACCACCTGCTTCTCCTCGGAGAGGGACTACAAGGACCGGGTCTCCCTGGCCGTGGAGACAGGGGAAGGGAGCATTTTCCCAGGCGAGGAGCGCTCGGTCACCTCGTTTGACAGCAGGGTGCCCCCCAGCGCATCCCTGGCTTTCTCAGACCTCACAGAGGAGTTTATGGACGGCATGCATGAGGAGTTTGTACGGGAAATAGAAGAACTGAGATCTGAGAATGATTACCTCAAGGTAAGTCCAATATATTCGACTAAGTGTCAACTATGATTGTGACTAAATGTCCCATGGGTTTTTCAAATGACAAACATAAACAAAAGGCCTAACCGGCCTATTTTAGAATTTGGTTCTTTCATTGTAATGTTGCTTTTTGGCCTATATGCTAAAACTATTTATCATGAGCATGGTGTAATATAAAGTCAGTTGAGTTCAGTTTGTTCATTATGATTTGCTTGCAGCCTCCACATCAATGTCATCTCCCGAAGAATAGTCAAATTCATCGTTCAAAACGTCGATCTCATGGCAAAATTCCTCCATCGCTGCAATATCTGCCACGTTGTGTTGACTTCCGGTATGGATACCCGGAGCGAGGACCCACACAGTGACGTCACCATTTGGGACTCCCCTAATGGCAGCGGAATTCCCCACACGGCCGGCGGATAATTAATTTTCTTTTGGCGAGTAATATCATATACAATAAATATTACGATCAATATCCATTGTAAAATGAATAAACTACCGGAATATTATAGCTGTAATGGTGTTTCCTTTCCCCTTTAACGGTCGCCAAAGTATAATTCGCGAGCTACAGATGTAGCGCTTCATTTCAGACAATTTGAAACGCGAGGGCCGTGATTGGTACGTGATCTGCCCTCGCTCAAGGGAAAACCTCCAGCTTGACTTGAGACCTCCCCCGTGATAAATAAATGTAATCATTATGAAGCCAGCTGCAATGGATCATTGATCCACCAGGGGGTGCAGTGGGGTTCCACACTGGAGCTCATGTGAAATAAAGTCAGATACAGTACGCTGGATGTACAGCGGAACTTTGTTCAGATCCATATGTCACGGATATCATACTCTGTGCTAAATAAGAGACATGTAATCGTTTACAAAACATCACCATGTTGTTATTTAACAAAATAATGTTGTTTAGTCGAAAAAAACGAACGGGAGGAAATGCAGCCCGGCTCTCGATTTTTAATCCTAATTTAATCATCATCTTCACCACGATCATTTATGTTTATGTTCGCCGAATTGACATGAAATCACTGACACATATGAATATACTGTATTCAATTTCATTAAAACGTTATTAACGTGCCTAAACTCAGTAATTCACAAAAAATATTTATATTGTAATGGAGCCTCGTCGGCAGATCAGGATCCCAACGCGTAGCGGAGGGATCTTGATCAGCTGAAGGGTGTTATTTTCCCCATAAGGAACAAGTCGCTGCAAATTATTCCGCTTATTACATGGCCACATTCTCAACAAAGTAACGACATGACTCCCAATATTAATTGAAATGCTTTTATGGATTTAGAAAATGCTTTTATTCATTTAAAAAATAGTTGTATTGATTTAAATTGACATGAAAAATAGTCCGTTGTTACCGTTTTTTAAACAGTCTGAATGAAACGGCAGCTCTCAGCTGTGTATTTACACAACTTATGGCCCATCAACCACAGCTCTCTCCCCCCCTCCCCCCCTGATCTTTCTTCTCCAGCAGCTAAATGAACTGTACAGTAGGTTACTCTGAGTGACAAGCTGACACAACACTGTCATTGCAAGTGACCCTCAGTTAGTTGACTTTTATGTTCAACTGCTAAATTCGTTACTGATAAAAAAGGGCTTCTACTGTACCTAATTACCTTAACACTAGAACCGCCAGAGGTTTTTGTATAGGCCTACCTAACACCGTCAAATCCCGCTATTAGAATGCAATTTTTAACAACATAGGGTGCTACATAACACACTTTCAGGAAAAGTCACGGACTGGGAGACTTTAATATTTTATTGAAAAAAAGTTACATTGCACACACACAACACACATCACACAAATTGACCCGATTGGCGGTTCTAGTGTTAAATAAACTCACTAATTAATTAAACCAGTTCAATACGCATTATTCTTATTCTTATCATTCTTTATGAGCTTAGAAATAGTCTTAAAATCAGACCTGTTTTTTAAATGAAATCTGACGGCAGGCAGTTAGCTCTGATCACCTATGATAAATGCGCCACACCTAATCGCTGGCCATTCAGCCACAGAGCTCCCTCTATACAAATCAAACTGTAGACGGTGTGAACGCACCTATTGTTTAATGGTCGGAATATGACCTGTGAGCCTTCTGAATTACCGTGGGACAGCACATTCTAAACTAAAATGTTCAATCAATAAAGTAACATCGTATCTTAATAATATCTTCATATTAATAATAATAATAAATCATAGAGTATGTGTCCGAAAGGGAGCAGGAGGAAGCAAACACAAAAATATACAAAAAATATACTGCATATTAAAGCAAACGATTGTAAAGGTAAAAGTACGAGCATAACAAATAAAGAAGTGTAATGTAAACATTTACATTATTATTATGATTATTTAATATATAAAGACTACATATTATTGAATTACAAGATTAGATATACTTTAGTTGATCTAAAATATTGATGTGTTCAAATGCTCTTCAAAACACAACTGCAAGTCCATGAAACTTGTCTTTCTGTATTTGTGAATGAAGCGCCATCTCCTGGTTAAAACCTGAAATTGAAAATCTGGCAACGCCCTCTTGGAAAAAAGTGGGAGGGCTTAACATTCCTCGATACTGGTCTTAGGCAGGTCATAGGCAGGAAGCTGTAAGCTGGAGTCTGAAATGAGGTGCTACATCTGTATTTAGGTTTAATTGTTTTAATCCGTCCACGAGCACGACGGCATCTGCGATCCCTCGCTCTACCCCTCGCTATTGCGTGAAGGGTGTGCTTTATGCGCTCCGCACAGTAACCCTGCTGCGTGCTCACTAGCGCACACCCCCCCCCGTTCATAAAGTCAAGTACCCCTCAAAAGGTCTGGTTTATTTCATTTTAAGGATGCGCACCAAGCAACATCTCCAGGTGCTCCTTTGAGAACCAGGGCAACAAAGTTATGTGCACCCCTGGATATAATCATAATAATAATAATGAGAGAAGTTCTGCAGTAAGGATGAGGTTTCACTGACGACAGATGGCTCTGACTTTTATGCGTAGTTGACGGAGCATTTTTACTTTACACGACAATGTTCAACACTTCATTCTGCTTCACTCTTTCGAAAAAGATTTTGAAGACCTCCACGTTCTTGTGACGCATAACTATAACTACAACGCTTGCTATGTGTTGGTCCGGACTGCGTTCACACCAGCGATGATCCGCTCCAGAGTTCACTTGCAAGCGGTCCGAGACCACCTCTTTTAAGCGAACCAGAGTCCGGTTGTTTAGTTCAGGGATGTGCATCTCCATCACTTAGACCGATGCGATGTTTATCTCGATACATTGCCACGATACGATACATTTGAAACACCAGGCGATGCGATACGATACGATTCACCCCTGTTGCGATACAGTTCGATACGATTTGATTCAACATTATGCGATACGGGGCGATACGATGCGATTTAACACAATGCAAAATAATGATACTTCAATTTGGTACAACAGAGGATTTTAGTTTTATTCCTTATATGCAGAAAATCATAAATTAACAAAAATGTGCTTTACATATTTGGTTCTCTCTACTAGTACTGCGCATCCCATCATGCTGTTTCTTTTTTTACGTTTTTTACCTTAAAAAACTCTCCAGAGTACAATTGTATAACACCGCACAGTTTAACTATTTAAGGATGCATTGCCCATGATTAACAATGTGCAAATAACAACTACCATAATGCAATGCCCATACAACTGCCAGCCTGATGTGCTTAACACTCATTCATAGACTAACTCACCAGTGAGCAGAAAGCAGTGGTTTATATATGAACAATAAAAAATACAAATAACCTTTCACAAACAGGTATTTCATAACTGCTTATAAGCAGTTATAAAATACCTGTTTGTGAAAGGTTATTTTAAAAATATATTTCTGGATAGAGTAGCTTATATGTAAAAATACTATCCTCAAAACGGAGGGGCGCCCAGTGTGAGTAGTTCCAATTTAATTCCAGATTCAAGGTCCATATCATATACAAAAAGACAAAACACACATCACAGTGGATAGTGTGGAAGAGTGCAGAATCTGAGGTGTGACGATGGTAGCAGGGACTCCACCATTAGAATTTCAAAACATGGGAAACACTTTTTTGTTAAAATTGTGATTATGCTAAATTGCTGGATATATGCAATATTCTGTTTTGCTGAGCTTTATGACACTACTTGTCATTATTACAATGGTAAATTGCAGAGGTGTGGACTCGAGTCACATGACTTAGGTCGCATTCACACCAGCCTTGTATAGTCCGGTTGAATCGAATCCTGGTGCGTTCAGCAGCTTGGTGCGGTTCGTTTGGGTTGGTGTGAACTAATGTTAATTTCGTCAGCTATTTTTTTATTTAGTTTTAGTCTTAGTCCTGTGTTAAATTTCCTTTTTAGTTTTAGTCATATTTAGTCACCTTCATCCTGTTTTTATTTAGTCAAGTTTTAGTCGACTAAAAGTCTGAGCATTTTAGTCTTATTTTAGTCGACTAAAACAGTAACTATTTTAGTCACGATTTAGTCGACTAAAAGTCTGAGCATTTTAGTCATATTTTAGTCAAAGAAAACGAATTATTTTAGTCTACTTTTTGTCAATGAAAACTGTTGAGTCTTTTTTAGTCATCAGATTATATAGAACATTTCAGTCAAACTAGTCTAGCCAAAACCAATCATTTGTCATTTTAGTATATATAAATAAATAGGATTATATCTTGTCCTTATTTGATGAAAAACACAGGTTGAATGATTAAGAAGCTTTGCAGAGAGTATCTGGTCAGGTTTGTGGTGTTTTTACCAGCTGTGTTTTGGCCACATTGCTTCCCGTCTGATAAAACAATGCATTCACTTTTTTTCTCTGCCTCATTGTAGCGAAAATGGGCCTAAATATCACGTTGTTTCTTTCTCCCAAGCAGTGGTGGCTTTAGACTTTTTCGTTGTCAGTAATTTTGACGGACAGGATTGTAACATTTCCGTTATAATCCATTATTACCCGTCGAGTGCACAATTTATCAATCACTCGCGCTGACGGGGGGTATTCGGTTAACGCGAGTGCGACCACTGCTCCCAAGCCCTGTTGTTGCCATTTTATTTTCTGTTAAATAAGGTTAGTTAGACCATGAGTTAGACCCGAGTCTTCCTGACAGTTCATATTTTGCCGCTGCCCGGTGTAATTCAAATGTACCGCCGCGCGCAGCACAGACACACAGCTGCTGCCCTGCCGCAGCACCGGAAATGGAACTGCTGGGAGAAAAACTGACTATCAGAGATGTAACGTTATCTTTGATAATATTTCGTCTCCTCATTTTTCGTCAACGAAAGTAAAGAGAGATTTTGGCATAGTTTTTATTTAGTAAACTACATTTTCGTCTCGTCACTTTTCGTCAACGATATTGCATGATGATTTCGTTACAGTTATTGTTTACTGCCGTCGGTGCCGTCTTGTCATCGTCTCGTTTTCGTCATGGAAAGAAAGGTTGTTGACGAACATATTTCGTCATAGTTTTAGTCAACAAAATTAACACTAGTGTGAACGCAGTCCGAGACTTCTGAAGTAGGGATGTTAAGATTCACCGATTCGCATCGGTGAACCGGCATAAACGTTCAAGATACGAGTATGAACCCACGTTGGACTCAAGTCACATGACTTAGGTCGCATTCACACCATAATAGTTTAAATGTCTTCCTTGGAAGACATTTAAACTATTATTCACAGTCACAGGCTGCTGTAAACTAAACTCCACTCTCTCTGACAGAACACCTCACTGAGCTCATGTCTAACTTTCAGGTTTCTCTTTTCAGCCGCAGACCCCATGTCGCCTCTTTATGTGCGTCGCTAAGTTCCTCGTACTACTTGTGTACTTTAAAGCGGCACGGCATCGTTTACAATTTGTGAGTGATTTTTAAAGTTGACCGTCTTTCTTGAAAAATCCGAAGTGTTGCCAAACGTTTGATTTGTAGGTATTTTTCCGTGCGCTGTGTTTCTCTTTCTCCTCGACTTCCATGTGTGTTGATAAACTGAGACTTTCGGCCTCCGTAGTGCGAAGCAAAGATCAAAGATCGACTCTGCGGAGTGCTGACAGGATGAGGGGATATTATATTATACATTTTTTTACCGATGCAAAGACGCTACAATCCATGCATCGCGAGTTCAACCCAAACTGTAGCCGATGTGCTACAACCGGTGCACTCGCATCTTGAACGTTTATGCCGGTGCACCGACGCGAATCGGTGAATCTTAACATCCCTACTTCAGAGGTCTCGGACTGCATTCACACCAACCCAAACGAACCGCACCAAGCGGCTGAACGCACCAGGGTTCGATTCAACCGGACTATACAAGGCTGGTGTGAATGCGACCTAAGTCATGTGACTCGAGTCCACACCTCTGCAATTTACCATTGTAATAATGACAAGTAGTGTCATAAAGCTCAGCAAAACAGAATATTGCATATATCCAGCAATTTAGCATAATCACAATTTTAACAAAAAAGTGTTTCCCATGTTTTGAAATTCTAATGGTGGAGTCCCTGCTACCATCGTCACACCTCAGATTCTGCACTCTTCCACACTATCCACTGTACACTACTCAAACTGGGCGCACCTCCGTTTTGAGGATAGTATTTTTACATATAAGCTACTCTATCCAGAAATATATTTTTCAATGCACACACAAATATTTATCACATGAGTGCGTCATCACAAGGGTTTGGTTTAATGCTTTCACAACAGAGCATACATACAGTATATACATACATACATACTGTATATATAAATATAAATATACATACTGTATATTAGACTGATAAGAGCCATTGGAAATAATCTATATTATATTATAGTACCTGAAACAAAGAGCGGTAGGCTTCATCCTTCCTCTCATCTTTTAGATTTCCCACATTTATCGCTGTGACAACCCACTTCTTCTCTGCTGCAGTGTCCAGTATTACCTGAAGAGTCGAAAGACCTGCACACAAACACACACACACACACACAAGTAATATATAATATACAAAGTATATTTGTAAATTGTCCCTGTATTTTCAGTCTACACAAGACAAAGGCTTATGTTCTAAATGTTGTGTTCTAATTTTAACAAATCCTAATTCATCAATGAACATGAACAAAAATCCTTAATACATTTTTTTAACGTTCAACATACAAAGAATAACTACATCTGATATTCAAACACATCCACTTATAATGACACAACATATGTTATGCTATATTACAATATCAAAATATAGTATATTACAAATACTGTTGATATTAAATAAATCATGAGAAAATAACAGACAAAGCAAGCTGTGTTTTCACAAGTTGATGATACAGTGACTCAGAGATAAACAATGTTAATCCAGTTACCTCTATCACTGTCGTATAGATAGGCAAACTTTTCCCATTTGTAGTACTCCACTAATGAAATGAGGGGCCCCTTGATGTCCGGCCTCATCTGGAGAACAAACTGATTCATTCCTTCTGCGGGGAAAGATGGTGTGATGAAGGACACATGTAGCGTCTCACAAAAGGATGTGATGGTGTTTACCGACTTCTTGTCGTAGAAGCCAAAAATGGCGTAGACACCTCGGGAGAACTGGGAACAAACTAGAAGAAAGGGAAAACATTTTTTGAAAACATTAAAAAAAGAGAAGAAATGACTCAGCTGGGCAGGATTTAGGTTATTCAGTATTCAGTTTAAAAGAAGAAAAAGCCAACTACTAGCTTACAGCAGGGCAACACTTTGTAAACTTCCATCTTACTGATGAAGCTCTGGAAGCTGGTCAAAGTAGCACTGCTAGATTACAGGGTTTGTTTGTCAATGCTAGGGTTTGCTCTGGCTTTATTCCTAAACCGTTAATGTCTAACCGCTAATCGCTAACTGCTTACTGTGACCTGTCTCTGCTTCTGCACGCTTTAGTACTGCAAAGCAGTCTCCCGGCAGCAGGGAGAAGGGCGTTTTTAAGTTTAAAAAGGCAAAAGTCTAATGTGTTTAACTAAATGTATTTATTTGAGGCAAAACTAACATTACTCCCATTTGTGACAAATTGGAGTAATGGATGGCTCACTAACTAAGTATTGGCTTGGCCCAAGACTAATATAATTTGTTTAATTGCTTATTGACACTATGTATAATTGAATCTGACCCCCAGTGGCCTTATTAGTGTTCTGCTCAAATAACTACAGTTCCCTGCTCCTCCCCCCTTCGCCCCCTTAACATGGCTTAGTTTCTTAGTGAACAGCTTCCACTACAAACACTAGAAATCTATTAAGAATATGTTTTAACTAGGGCTGTCAAACGATTACAAATTTTAATCAGATTAATCACAGCTTAAAAATTAATTAATCATGATTAATCACCATTCGAACTATGTCCAAAATATGCCATTTATTTATGTATATTGTTGTGGGAATGGAAAGATAAATGAAAGAAGGCGGATATATCCATTTAACATACAGTATCTATGTTTATTATAACATTTTTCTGCGTGTCAAAATGAAAGACAACCCACACACCTATCAATCATCAAACCGTGGGGTCTTAATTCATTATGTGTTGATTTCTATCAACGGGGGAGTACTTCAGGAAAGTCGACAGAGTGGGGGGGCGGCTAGTGGAGTACTTCGTGACCACAGTGTGAACGTTGTGATCAGCTGTTTTAGCGCAGTTCTCCAGTGAAGGGGGGGGGAATCTCCCTCCGCAGCCGGTTGGCGTAGTTTTGGCACAATTCCGTTGTAGGCCTACAGACCGACGTTAACAGCAGCCCTGTCTGTGCACACGGAGACCGACTCTGTCGTCCGGTGATCTAACCGCCTTCTGGAAAAGCTTCACAAGTAGGCCTACGTCGGTACGCAAATGTGCTTTGTGACACAAGTGACGGTACGCATTTCAGATTACGCACATAACCTGCGTACCAGTTATGTGCACCCCTGTACTACAGCAAAAGTATTCGTCGGGACTTCCTGCAACAACACCACGCCGTTATCAAAGATGTTCTATTGAGAAGACGATCACTACGTGACAAAAGTTTTCAAAACCGTGGCTACTGAAATCAATCTTACTAACTGCTGTCTGTGCAATTTACTCCGCGCGAGTTGGCAGACTTTATTTTGCTTACTTTAACATCATTGTTCAAGGTGGGGCTAAGCCATTTCTTGGTAAGGGTGTAGCCTATCCCAGCCATACCCTGGCGCTGCCACTGGTGGCACGTATGGGGCGGGCCATTCTGCACATGCGTTAAATGCGTTAAATATTTTAACGCAATTAATTCAAAAAATGAATTACCGCCGTTAACGCGATAATTTTGACAGCACTAGTTTTAACATTGATATGAGATATAAAGGGTTGGGAGGGTTACTTTGTAAATGTAATTAGCGCCTGAATACTGAATACATGGCTCTGAAAGTAATCCGAATACAGTTACGTGTCATAAAAACGTATTCAGATTACTTTTGGAATACTTTCTTTTTCCATAACAGATGGGTATGTTTTGGTGAACAGGAGACACTTATTTTACTGTTTTAATGGCTTATCAAGAGCACAACTCAAACACAACATCTTGGTGTCATTCTGGACAGCTCCCTCTCATTTGCACCCCACATAAAAAACATCCTCCGGAGTGCATTTTTCTCCAGACTCCGCCCTGTCTCAATCCAGCACTCTAGTCCTGGTTCATGCATTCGTCACATCCCGTATTGAATATTGTAATACCATGCTCTCAGGCCTTCCCATCAAACTACTCAATAAACTTCAAATCATTCAAAACACTGCTGCCCGGACAGTGGTGACTGGTCATTAGGGGCAGGTGGGGCACAGCCCCACCTAGTGTCAGCAGAAAGTATTAAAAATAATGATTTAAAAAATATATATATAAAATATATTTTAAGATCATGTTTAATCATCTGATTCGTCTGTACATTGCTGTTTTAGTCTGTGTTCTTCTAATTAGTGTCTACAGTGTGTGCCTATTGAGCTGTTTTGAGCCATGTGGGACAAAACCCGACCATGCCCCTCCCTCTCACTGTCTAAGTGAATGGTGACTGTAAAAACTGCACTGCGCATGCTCAGAGTATTTTCCTATTTAATGTGTGTGGCAAAAAAGTAATGACCATAGGGGCACGCACTGAGCTGCCATCCCCACCATACGTCATCTCACATAATTCAGAGCTGATTGGCTGTAAGTACGTGAAAAGTGTGGTGTGTGAAGAGGAGACGAGAGAGGTGCAGTGACGCCTCCTAAAACCCGGAAGTAACTTGCGCATGGCTTCCCTCGACAAAAAAGCAATGAGATTTCTCCATAGGATTTTAGAAAATAGCTCCAAATAAGATCTGTGGGAAACGTACCTGTTAGATAAATGCACATTTTGTTCAGCCGGATAATATCCACATGTCTACCCTACTTTTATAATTTTTGAATCATAAATCTATCGATTAGATTTATGATAGACTTTTGAAACTACAAGAAGATAAGGAGGACTTTTACAAAAAAGTAATAGAGATTTTTGTCCAGAAGGATAGGCAAATGGACTTCATCTTCAAGTCAAGGTAAGACCACCATTTTATTGAAAATGGGATCTTACTAAGAGAGAAGTATTCAATATGTAAATGATACAATTACATTTTTTGGGTATCCTTTTGTTGAACTGTCTGTTTAAAATTAATCGAAGCATCAGACAAAAAAAGCTTTTGAAAATAATATTATATTTTGATTTAGGTCAAAATATAATATTTGTAAACCTGAAGAGTCAGAGCCAGTGCCTCACCAGCCATGAACCTCACTGCACGTCACTGCAGGAGCTTATATATAGACATCTAAGTTTGTTGTGCCCCACCACTGTTGTACATATAAAAACGCCACTGTGCCCGGATCAGCACCCGCACCAAATCCTCTGACCACATCACCCCCATCCTCATCCATCTGCATTGGCTACCTGTAAAATACCGGATAGACTTCAAAACCATCCTGCTCACATTCAAAGCCCTCCACAACCTGGCCCCCACCTATCTGGCTGACTTCCTACACCCACCCCCCTCTCTCTCTCTCTCTCCTCTCTCCTGGCCCCCACCTATCTGGCTGACCTCCTACACTTGCAACACAGTCTCACTCTCTGATAGTCCAATAGCAACGCTTGGTCAGGGTCCTTTGGCGTGCAGTTGTGACGCGTCGAGTCTCCTTCAGCTTCATAAACGGACACAAAGAGCTTTCAACTGATTGCAATGTATTCCCATCGGCGGCGGCATTTGACGCTCAGGGAAGCACCGCATCGGTCCATGTCAGCGGCAGTTAAAGGCAATGTGAGCGTCCATTCCCATTGGATAACGGAGAATTTTATACCCGGAAGTAAGTATTCTCCTTACTGTCGATTGATTTGACAGTGATATCTGCACTACTCACCAACTCAAAAACACCAGATTATCCTTGTTAATTACACAACATTGATTGGTTTGAGTTTAGGATTGCCAAAGACACTACACTACCCATAATCCTCAGCTATCGTTTAGGACTACACCATGCGCTTTGCTTGACAAACCCCGTGATTAGTCCTCAAGCTCTGTGATTGGATGTTGGAGTGGCAGTGCGTGAAGTTTACGCCCAGCGTCAAACAGCACTTTGAAATGGAATGAAACCCATCAACGGCACACTATCCAAAACAGGACTCGAACGTGTCCAACCCCCCCCAGAACTACACATCCTGGCTATATGTGTGTTTCACAACATGTTCTATGGCACGTCTCTACTGGGAATTGTAGTTTTAAAAGACGTTTTCGTATAATTAGAAGTTGCCAGTATTAAACTGTACATCCCTGGAGGTTTAGGGGATGGGAAACACATTGGTGATATCACCTTTTAAAAATATCATCTATAAATGGGTGAAAATGGCTTGTGTCCATAATGGGCAGCATTAACATGACAGCACAGGTCAGAAGAGATTTATTTAATAGCTGGTCTTATGTCTGTGACCCCTCCTGTTGTTAATTGATAAGCCTTGAAACATGCACTTGTCGCAGTTCAGAGGCTAATTTAGCAAATATGGCAGTAGGCATCGATCATAAGATAAGATATACTTTATTGATCTCAAGTTGGGAAATGTTTTTGTTACAGCGACATGTAAAACATGCAATTTATTGTTACTTTGTAATTCTACTCAAGGTTCAAGGCTTTCATTGGTCATGCGTACATAGCTACAGTGTGTAACATCCCGTCATGTCTGCTAAATTATTCATGTCAGGTTCGTGTTATTGTTTCACATTTAGTTCATAGCCCAGGTTAGATTTATGTTTAGTCAAGTCTTTTTGTTCACCTGTCTAGTCCTGTCATTGCACTTCCTGTTTTATTTTGTACTTACCTCTTGGCTCTCATTTCAGGTTCCCTTACTTCCTCCCTTTGTGTGTTTTCCCACCATTGTCAGCGTCTGCCCCGCCCCTGATTGTTTCCACCTGTTCCCACTCACCTCATGTTTAAATAGTCATGTCTCCCTTTGTCCTGTGCCAGTTTGTCTTGTGCCTTGTGCCATTAAGAGAGCCAGCTTGTCACGCCAAGAGATGTTGTACTTGATTTTGGACTGATCATAGTCAAGTTTATTTAGTTTGTAGTTTGCCTTGCTACGTTTTGCCTCTCAGGAGTGATTTTTGTTTGAACTTTATACTTATCCAAAGTAAAGACCTTTTGAACAACAAACTTTCTTTTGAGTCGTGCATTTGAGTCCAAGTGTCTGTCAAGGTTATTAACACAGTGTAGTTATGACGATGACAATCTTAGGTCACAGGTTCCTCCAACAGTGCAACACAATAAAACAGATACATAGAAAAAATAGTGCAAGTAAATACAAAAACAAAAATTGTGAAATAGTGCAATAAGAGTCTATATACAAGTGAATGGAATATGATATATTAGATAAATTGCAGCCAGATTAATGTTGTGGATGTTGTTTCAAAAGTTCAGGGGTCTCATTTATAAACGGTGCGTACGCACAAAAGATGACGTACGCCAGTTTCTACGCACTGTTTGCAATTTATAAAAAACTAACTTGACGGTAAAATGTGCGGTCCTCCACGCAAACTCTGACCCATGCGTACGCACTAAGCACAAAAACGGGAGAGACGAGAAACTGCGACACCGTTAGCAGAAGGAAGAATGGAGAGAAATATGTGGAAATAATACCATAGACTCCTCGGTGCACACAAAAACATAACTTGGAGAAATAAATAAATACGGAAATGTTATTGATCACCCCTCGATTATGTTCTCTTGTTAAGAAATATATTCTCATAAATGATGCGGTAAACAGACAGAATTACTTTAAACTGACGCCGTTTTGCATTTCTATAGGTTGTATAGATACAAGCATGGTTTTATACACTATCATGTTTAATCATGTTTTATGCCGTTCGCCAATAGGCTAAAACACAGGAGGTATGGAAACTAAGAACACCATATGTGGTGAATTGTACCGCTAATACTAATATAACACAACACATTAGTTTTATTTCCTTTAACTGGTGGATTATGGATTTATAGTTGCTGATCGACAGCTGGAACACAAACCACCAAATACAAAAAAATAATTCAGATCCAGTTGTCATGACTCCACTCCGGAGGGATTCCCCGATCATTTCTTACAGTCTCTCATCAAGGGGGTGTCTCCTGTCCCCGGTACAAACACACTGCCTGAGGAAGGCTATGTGCATTTTTTTTGTCATTAACCTTTTTCGGACCACTTATTTATTTATTTTGGTGACGATCCGACCTCCATGCTGCTACTCTGGTTCAAACTGCATCCACCAAACAATAGGATTTATCTCGACCTCCCCAAAATACCCAAAATCTGACACGGTGTGAGACGTCTTTTTTAGCTGTTCTGTCGTCATTTCATTACATTACATTACAATGCATTTAGCTGACGCTTTTATCCAAGGCGACTTACAATAAGTGCGTTCGACCAACAAAATACAAACTTGAAGAAAACAGAATCATATAAGTACATCAGGCTTCATAGAGAAAAAACATTTCAAGTGCTACTCAACTGGATTTAGATAAGCCAGCCCTTTATTAGTATATAAGTGCTTTGTTAATAGTTATATTGCTAGAAGTGGAGTCGAAAGAGATGAGTTTTCAGTCTGCGCCGGAAGGTGTGTAAGCTATCTGCTGTCCTGATGTCAATGGGGAGCTCATTCCACCATTTAGGAGCCAGGATAGCAAACCCACGTGTTTTTGCTGATGGGAACTTGGGTTCTCTTCGCAGCGAGGGTGCAGCGAGCCGTTTGGTTGATGCAGAGCGGAGTGCACGTGCTGGGGTGTACGGTTTAACCATGTCCTGGATGTAGGAAGGGCCAGATCCATTCACAGCATGGTACGCAAGTACCATTGTCTTGAAGTGGATTCTAGCAGTTATCGGAAGCAAGTGGAGGGAGCGGAGGAGAATTTAGGAAGGTTGAAGACCAGGCGAGCAGCTGCATTCTGGATGAGCTGCAGAGGTTGGATATGCACATGCAGGTAGACCAGCCAGGAGGGAGTTGCAGTAGTCTAGGCGTGAGATGACGAGAGCCTGGACCAGAACCTGCGTCGCTTTCTGGGTCAGATGGGGACTCATCCTCCTGATGTTGTAAAGCGTGTATTTGCAGCAGCGGGTTGTAGCAGCTATGTTTGCAGTGAAGGACAGGTTGTTATCTAGGGTCACACCCAGATTCCTTGCAGTCTGAGTCGGGGAAACAACAGAGGTGCCAATGTTGATTGTTAGGTCAAGAGTGGGACAATCTTTTCCCAGAAGGAAAAGCAGTTCAGTCTTGTCAAGGTTGAGCTTGAGGTGATGATCAGACATCCACTGAGAGATGTCAGCTAGACAAGCAGAGATGCGTGCGACGACCTGGGTCTCTGAGCGGGGGAAGGACAGAATTAATTGGGTGTCATCAGCGTAGCAGTGGTATGAAAAACCATGCGGGCTAATGACTGATCCAAGCGAGTTTGTGTACAAGGAGAAGAGGAGGGGACCAAGAACAGAGCCCTGAGGGACCCCTGTAGTTAATTGACAAGGGTCGGACTCGGACCCTCTCCAAGTAACCCTGTAGGTGCGGTCTTTGAGGTATGAAGTGAGGAGGGAAAGTGCAGAGCCTGAAACTCCAAGTGCTTGGAGAGTGCGAAGGAGGATCTGATGATTCACCGTGTTGAATGCAGCAGACGGGTCCAAAAGGATGATGACAGAGGAGAGGGAGGCTGCTTTAGCAGTGTGTAGTTCCTCAGTGACAGCAAGGAGGGCAGTTTCTGTGGAGTGACCTGCCTTGAAACCAGACTGGTGCGGATCCAGAAGGTTGTTCTGATGGAGATAGCAGGAGAGTTGTCTAAAGACAGCGCGTTCAATTTCCTGCTATCTTCTTCATAAAGTCAGTCAAAATGAATGAATGGGTGTTTCTTTGACTATTTATAGGCAAATATGGGCGTTTCGTGAAGCCCGCAAAAGCTGCGCCGCATTTCGAGTCGATTGTGATTTATAAAGGGAAACCGGCGTAGGATGTGCCGTATGCAAGTCCTGTGCCGGTACGCAGTCCTGTGCCGGTACGCAGTCTTTTATGAATCGGAAAGTGTCGATGCGTATTTATTTGCTTTGTCCGGTATGCAACCGTCCCACGCCAATCCTACGCAAGGCTTTATAAATGAGGCCCCTGGTGTTTAATAGTATATGGCCTGCTGGATGAAACTGTCTCTGAGTCTGGTGGTTTTAGTCCGGATGCTGCGGTACCGCCTGTCAGACAGCAGCAGACAGAACAGTTTGTGGCTGCGGTGATGGGGGGTCTTTTATAATCCCGAGGGCTTTCTTTAAGGTTAATCTGGTATTTTTAATCAACTACATTTATTTTAGTTACTTTACAGATTTGGATTAATGATGTGAAATATAAACAACCCTTAAATCAGACTTTAGTTACACCTGAGTAAAATTCAGGGAAGGTGATTGTCAAGTGCCAACAACCAGGCGAGATATTTGATAGTGGGTGCTTGAGAAGACTAAACATGTATCTGCAGATCCCTATAAAGCAGGGGTGCCCAACCTTTTTTGAACCGAGAGCTACTTTTAAAGTTGCCAGTCTGCCGAGATCTACCAGTCCAAATAGAGAGGCGTAGCCATTACTGACAGCCTACTACCAGGTAAATACACACTTCTACTTGTATAAAACTGACCTTTGTATGATGAATACTTCATAAAATACTGCAGATCCTTTATCTTACCTCTTTCTAATCTACACACATACCAGTATTTAACTGAAGTTACACAACAGTGTTGTTGATACAGAGTTGGAGTTTATTCACACGTCACTACAGTGGGTAATGTTTTCAAGAAACATTGAACAGTGCTGCCACATATGACACAGGGATAAAAGAAAATACTCTGAACCCTTTATTTGCCATTATATAAATAGTGTTGCTACAAAAGTATAAATTAGGCTTACTAATAAGACAACTCAGATCTGAAGCTACACAGGAATCTGCTGCCAAAGTGCAATAAAAAAGACAACATTAATAGAATCAAACCCTTTTTTTGTTGCATTTTAGTAGAGTATACAAATAAATGCCTTTTTTAAAATAGGATGCAAGCAACACTAGTTTCTTAACCTGAATTGATAATAGAAGAGAACAGATCTCAATGTTTGCATTATTATACTATTTTGTACAATAATTATAATTAATAAGTTCAAACAAACTAAAAATTACAGCTGATGGTATAACGGTATCTAACTTGAGTTTTTATTATATCAAAAACCTGTTGAAATGCTACTGTTATTTTTACTGTCCCCCAAAAGCGTGTCGGCAGCCTCCAGGAATGCTTATTTCACAACTTTGCCGTCTTTGAAAGACTTCATGTGTTTCGCAAGAACGTGACTGCCACGATAAGATGCTATGGTAGCAGCCTTGCTCTTGTTGTTGGGCCTGGTGAAAATGGACTGCTGTGCATTTAGCTGTCCTTTCAGGCCCCTCCCCTTTTGGGAGCGCAGGGCAGAATTAGGAGGGAATTCCGTCTCGTAGCGTTTGTGCACTGTTTTGACATGCCGCTCCTAAATTACCCTTCTTCGATAAAGCCACGCTCGCATTGCAGATGAGACAGATGGACTTTGAATTGGAATAGATACAAAAATAATCATCCTCCCACTCGGAGTGAAAATTATATATTTTGGGCTTTTTCGCTTCTGCCATAATTGCGGTCTTGTGTGTGTGCGGACTATCACTCCTGTTGACACGGACAACGTCAGCGAACTAGTGCACTGCCCACCAGTCACGCCCCGACACATGGGGTCACGCCGGCCAATCACAAAGCTTGGATGCGTTCAAGTGCATTATTCTGGCACAGGAAGATTATGTTATAGGACATAATAAAACAGAATATTGTTGTTCTATTTTTAGACTTATCTCGCGATCGACTGGGAATCTCCCCGCGATCGACTGGTTGGGCACCCCTGCTATAAAGCATATTCATTACTCGTTATTCTCTAATCGTTCATTAAAAACTGTATATAATGGCTATTGTTAGAAATTAAAATCAATATTTAATGATATAAAATAGATTAAACACCAGTACTTTTATAACTGTTTTATTGTGAAAATACTTCCGGTTAGCTTACGCCTGTGGTTAAAGTTTATTTTGAAAAGCTATTCCAGAAGGGATCTCCGAAATACCAACAGTAGCTTGACTTCAGGTTAGTGTTAATTTCGTCAGCTATTTTTTAATGTAGTTTTAGTCTTAGTCCTGTGTAAAATTTCCTTTAGTCACCGTCATCCTGTTTTTATTTAGTCAAGTTTTAGTCGACTAAAAGTCTGAGCATTTTAGTCAAAGAAAACAAATTATTTTAGTCTACTTTTTGTCAATGAAAACTGTTGAGTCTTTTTTAGTCATCAGATTATATAGAACTTTCAGTCAAACTAGTCTAGCCAAAACCAATAATTTGTCATTTTAGTCAAACTTATTTCACAATAAGATGATATCTTGTCCTTATTTGATGAAAATCACAGGTTGAATGATTAAGAATGAAGCTTTGCAGAGAGTATCAGGTCAGGTTTGTGGTGTTTTTACCAGCTGTGTTTTGGCCACATTGCTTCCCTTCTGATGAAACAATGCATTCGCTTTTTTTCTCCGCCTCATTGTAGCGAAAATGGGCCCAAATATCACATTGTTTCTTTCTCCCAAGCAGTGGTGGCTTTAGACTTTTTTGTTGTCAGTCATTTTGACGGACAGGAACGTAACATTTCCGTCATAATCCATTATTATCCATTGAGTGCACAATTTATCAATCACTCGCGCTGACGGGGGTGTATTCGGTTAACGCGAGTGCGACCACTGCTCCCAAGCCCTGTTGTTGCCATTTTATTTTCTGTTAAATAAGGTTAGTTAGACCATGAGTTAAACCGGAGTCTTCCTGACAGTTCACAGTGTGCCGCTGCCCGGTGTAATTCAAATCTACCGCCACGCGCAGCACAGACACACAGCTGCTGCCCAGCCGCAGCACCGGAAATGGAACTGCTGGGAGAAAAACTGACTATCAGAGATATGAAGCTTCTTGAAGAAATGTGAAGGAGTGTGGGAGGCTTGCACGGGTGAACGACATGATCTTTCTCCAGCTATTGAAATGTTGTGGAAGAACTCTGTCATTAAAGCCCTTCCCCTAGCAGTGCAGGCACGTCTGGAAGAAGTGGTGGGATTGGACACTAAACCCGCTGAAGAATGGAGACAACATCTCATTCACCACGATATCAGACACCAAGCAGCAAAGACCGGACTTGATGAAGACGACAAAATCCTAGCTAGGAGACTCTTGAAGATACAAATAGCTGAGAAAGATACCGAAGCTAATAAAAACAAGAAAGTGGCAAGGCAAATGGCAGCTACAACAGAGAAGGCCATACTAACAGAGACCGTAGTGCAGACACCGCCAACAGTTCAAGCTCAGGAAGTGCCAGACAATCAGATACAGAATCAACAACGACTACGACCTCTGCAGCTCATCCAGAATGCAGCGGCTCGTCTGGTCTTCAACCTTCCAAAATGTTTCCTCCGCTCCCTTCACTGGCTTCCGGTAACTGCTAGAATCCACTTCAAGACACTGGTACTTGCTTACCATGCTGCGAATGGATCTGGCCCTTCCTACATCCAGGACATGGTTAAACTGTACACCCCAGCACGCGCACTCCGCTCTGCATCAGCCAAACGGCACTCTGCACCCGCACTGCGAGGGGGACCCAAGTTCCCATCAGCAAAAACACGTGGGTTTGCTATCCTGGCTCCAAGATGGTGGAATGAGCTCCCCATTGAAATCAGGACAGCAAAACTGTCCTGTCCAGACTGCAGGTTTCCCTTGAAAAAGAGATCATTGATCTCAATGGGATTTTACCTGGATAAATAAAGGTTTTGAATTGAATTGAGAAAGCTTACACACCTTCCGGACTGAAAACTCATCTCTTTCGACTCCACTTCGAGCGATAGAATTACTAACAAAGAACTGCTAACAAAGCACTTATATACTAATAAAGGACTGGCTTATCTACAGCCAGTTGAGTAGCACTTGAAATGTTTTAGCTCTATGAAACCTGATGTACTTATATGATTCTGTTTTCTTCAAGGTTGTATCTTCCTGGTCGAATGTACTTATTGTAAGTCGCTTTGGATAAAAGTGTCAGCTAAATGTAATGTAATGTAATCTATCAATATGTGTGTATACTAGGGATGCACGATATTGGTTTTTTGAAACCGATACCGATACCGATAACTTCTTGCTTCTCAAGACCGATACCGATAACCGATAATAATATAATATATATATATATATATTAAATGTACCTGTAGTTTTTGCACACCTGGTGGTAAAAAAAAGACTAGTAGTGAGCAAATGACATGAGCATTACTACTATGAACAAAACTAACCCTGGGGTCGTCTCTGGCAAACTTCTTGCCTTTTTCAAAAGCCTCGTCGATAGGTAAAAGCCCCGGTGCCTTTGCAGCTGGCTTTGGATTCGCCGCTAGTTTAGCAGCGCAGGCGTCTTCCTACGCTTTTAACACACCATCGTAGCGATGGCGATGTTTCAGGTGACTAATCAGGTTGGAAGTATTATAGCTCGTTGCCTTTTTCCCTCCTCGTGGAACTTCTGCATTGCATTTGTTAATACAAATAGCAAGCGAACTATCTAACTCTGAAACTTTGAAATAGTCCCATACGAAATGTTTGTTTACTGTCCTGGCTTCACGGCCGCACACCATTTACGTCACAGCCAGGCATGAGTTAGGGAGCGCTGGATTTGTGAAAAACTCCCCTCTTCCTTTAAACCACTAATACCACAGTACTGGCAAAACGGGAGGAGCCGAGTGAAAAACAAGTGCCCCTCATCCCAATCCACCCAGACCGCAGTATTTTTTTCTTTTTTTTACCCAAAAAATATATTGTATATTATCGGGGCTATTAATACTTTTATCGGGTTTATCGGGATGACGTCATAATTCCTAATATCGGACCGATAATTATCGGGCCGATAATTATCGTGCACCACTAGTGTATACCTCCACCATTAAACTGTCGTATTCTGCACATTTCTTATTCTATCTACATGCATCTTATAAGAGTACAATACATATGTATAATATTGGTTAAAATAAGTGCTTCAACATAGTTAACATTGCAGGAAAGTTGATTGTCAAGTCCCAAAACAAACCATGTAATATATTAGACTTTAAGTACTTTGTCAGGCTTAATATTTATCTGTAGATACCCCCAAAGTGTTTTGCTTACATGTATTTAAAAGAAGACCTTAACCTAAAGTATTATTTCATGTTTTAATAAAGCCTAATTAGTTTGTCTGTTTTGCACATCTTCCTATTAATATCTTTGTACATCCGGCACTTAACTGCTTTATTCTAGATATCATTTACAGTATCTTCTTGATATTTTCTATTCTATATTTCTATCATTGACCTTCTACTTGCCCCCTAGTGTGTATTTACTCCTATGTTCATATTAACATCAAATATAACACATTCAACAAAACATGCAGCAAGTTTATTTATATAGCACCTTTCAACACAAGGCAATATTACATTCCGTTTCAACCCAACCCCTGGAGATATAATAACTTAAAAAATAACAATGTAGTGAGATAAAGGGTCTTGTTTTTAGCATTTTAGGTATTAAGTCAAAGAATGTCATTTTGAGTTGTATCTCAAATTATTTAATATATTTTTTAACCCAACATTTCCAGATTATGGTAAAATATAGTGCAAAAATATCTTTGTATTTTTTTTTTTTTAACACCTTGAATTTCAGGGGGTGCGCGGGGCGCCCCTCCAAGACAATGGTAGGGGAAACACTGCTCAGGACTAGTGAAATATGTCATATTTAAGGGGTCTCTGTTTCAGGGTGTTGGTGTGGCACCCCTGGGATGTGTGACCACAATAATGTGATACGTTTTATTATTCAGGGATCCTGCAGGTTTCGCCAACTCAAATTTAAGACTTTTTAAGACCACTTTCAATGGAATTTAAGACCTATATCACGGCAATAAAGTATGAAGGAAAATTGCTATGAAAGAAGAAATACGTCCCATAATCACTTACAAAGTAAATGTATTCATGTTCAACATAAGAACAATGACTGAACATAACAGCATAACAGTACAGAACTGTGTTAGCGTGTTAGACAAAAAGTGTGTCTGTGTTTGTGTGTGTGTGTGTTAGGGCTGTATAATTAATCGTATTTTAATCGGAATTACGATTTTGGCCTCCCACAATTATGAAAACATCATCGAAAAAAGCGATTATTTTGCTTTGCTAGGTTGTGACAGTGCACTACAACATATTTGATCTAATTAAGTGTTTAATCATATGTCATATTTATATATGTTAAGTAGCTTGTGGAAGTGCGCTCAAATATTTGTTGATCTTGTTTATTGGTATTTATTATTTTGATATTATTTATTTAAATGTATCATTTATTTAATTAATTTTTGTATTGGTTTTTCAGTTGAATTATACGTTCAGGGTAATCAACAGTTAAAAACATACTGTTCAAATTATTATTTGTTTTAAAGTTCAATAAATGGATGTTTTCAAAGTCAATGAATAATCGTATTTAATAATCATGATATTAATTATTGACCAACATAATCGTGATTATTGCCATAATCGAGCAGCCCTAGTGTGTGTGTGTGTGTGTGTGTATGTGTGTGTGTGTATGTGTGTGTGTGACAAGAGCTGAGGTTACCTACTGTAACCCAGCTTCTATGAGTATTGGCGCAGCCCTCTAAGGCTATCGCTATTGGGTTTACCCTTCTGCGCCCCCGTGCAGTACTGAAAACACTTGTAGTCCACGCCCACCCGCTAGGTGGGCCCCACCCTCGGGCCTCCTTCCGGTATAAATAGGGAGGTTGCCCGGCGATCTGCTCCCATACAATATAACTTTTCTTCAGCTATTCGTAGAGCCAGTGGGGCCCAGCGCTTAGAGGGCTGCACCAATACTCATAGAAGCTGGGTTACAGTAGGTAACCTCAGTTCTATTTCGTATATGGCTTCGCCCTCTAAGGCTATCGCTATTGGGTTAAGGGCGAAGCATGATGTAGTATGCGCCCCACTGGGTCCGTCCAGCACTAGAAGCACAGACATACCTGCTTAATAACACCCCCCTGCCTGTTGTGCCATGCGTAATGGCACATCCCCGTCCCTGGAGAAAACATACCTGTTTTCCTGACGGGGTGAAGGCTGGGAACAATACATAAAGACCGCTGTGAGAAAGTAGAGACGAAGGTCCCACCTTGTCCTGCGATCATAGAGGGGGAACAGCTGCTCTCTCCGTGTCAGCCAGGTAGGAGAGCTCTCAGCTGGATCCCTGACGTCACTCACTCTGACCAGGCACTCCCTACGAAGTGTGTCAGAGGAAGGGGAACGTCCCTCTCCTACGAGGGGAAAAAGGGCCGCTCTCTGTGTGCCGCGAGGCAGGAGAGAGGCGCACAGCTGGATCCCTGACGTCACTCACTCTGACAGGACACCCAGTACAGGGCGTGTCAGAGAGGAAAGGGAGACATCCATCAAATAAAATTGAATACATGAACAGGGGGAAGACCAAGATGCAGCCGTGCAAATATCTTCCAATACATTCCTCCGCGCAACACCGAGGAGGAGGAAATTCCTCTGGTTGAGCGCTTTTGATATTCTCCGGGGGCTCCACCCCAGAGGAGACATATGCCTGTGACACAGCCTCACACAGCCAGTGTGACAGCCGTTGTGTAGACAGAGGTTGCCCGATCGAGCGCTCTCTGTAATGCACAAACAGGCGCTGAGAACGGCGCAATGCCGCCGTGCGCGCTACATAGCAGACAGCGCGCGCACCGGGCAGAGGAGATGAGATGTTTCTTCTTCCTCCGACCTCTTGCATCCCATGGAACTGCTGGGGGGAGAGGCTTCTCTGTGATGTGCCGTAATGGTCGTCATGGTGACGTGCCACGCCCTCGCCGCTGCTGCGAGGGAGTTTCCACACGCTGCATTCCACTCTGTCTCTCATCATGAGGCGCGTACACGCCCAGAGGATGAGAGGTGTGTGTATGCTGTCATCACGAGGCGTTATAACAGTGCTCGTGGATTTATTATGACCGTGTGTAAGGCATATCTGGGACAGAGGAATGCCTCAAGCTCTGCAGTTTATAAACCAATAGGTTAAAACAGCAGGCTTCTGCAGTGAATGAAGCACCTCTGGAGACTCCCCCTGTGGGGGAGACCCAGGGGAATCCTCCCCGTGACCAGCTGACGCTAATGCCGAGCAGCTGCGTTACGGAGAGGGCTGTGTGGTTTGTGACACGCCGGAGGAGAGCTGTCAGTTTCTCACTCGCTGCCAGAGAGCGCTCTGCTGCTGGCTGAGTTTTTAATTCCACTCCAGATAACGTTTGTCTGAGAGGGAAGGGAACAGCTCTTCTTCCAACTTGTTATGAAACCCAGGCTTTGACAGATGCGATACGAGATGTCCGTCTGTAAAGCGACTTCCTCCCTGGAGCGAGCCAGCAAAGCAGGTCGTCCAAAGGAAACCACCCTCTCATCCCTCCTCTGTGTAGCGGCTCCAGTCTTCTCTACACAAAAATGGGAGGAGCCAGGAAATATCCAAACGGCAGACGATTGTCTGGTCTGATATTCCCTGAAATGAGAAACCGCAGGAATTTCCTGTGTTTCGGGATGATGGGTACGTGGAAGTATGCATCCTTCAGGTGGAAGTGAACCAGTCGTCCTGGTGAACACATTTCAGCCCCTGTCTCATTGCCCCAGTCTTTTTCGGGATTAGAAAAATAACGGGAGTGAAAACCCCTGATTTTCCTCCCTTTGAGGAAACCTGGAAATATCCTCTTTCAACAGGAGTTCCAGCAGCTCGGATTTGGAGCGCAAGACATAGCTTCTGGGAGGACAGGAGTATTTCCTGTATCCCATTGAACTGTGGGGGGCTTTTTCGTCACCACGCTGCGGGGTGTGACACGTCGAAGGAGAGCTGTCAGCGTGTCCACTCCACTCTCTGCCGTGAGAGTCGTGCTCTCATGCGGGCTGAGTTCAATTCCACCCAGGTAAACAATACTCTGGGCTGGAATAGGACAGCTCTTTTCCCAATTTATCATGAAATCCAGCTTTGACAGATACGATATGAGTTGTACCGTCTGTAAAGCCGCTTCCTCCCTGGAGCGAGCCATGCAGCAGCAGGTCGTCCAGGTAAAAATAGTACTCTCCCTCCTCTGTGTAGCGGCTGCAACGCCGTCTCTACACACTTTGAAAAAGTACGAGGAGCCAGGGAATAGCCGCCGCTGCCCGTGAGGCAACCCAAGGTGGGCCTAGAGAGAAAGGGCTGTGCGGAGGCCTCCACACGCTGCGTATCACTCCGCCTCACATCATGAGGCGTGTACACGCTCAGAGGATGGGTGGAGGTTTGTGCAGTAATATCCACATGAGGCGTTAACACTGCGCTCCTGGGCTTATTGTGACCGTGTGTAGGTGGCGTATCTCGGACAGAGGATTGCGGCGAGGTCTGTGGTTTAATAACCGAAGAGTCATAACCATCAGATCCCTCCAGCGAACCCTGCTGCCTACTAATCACCAGATTGAAGGCAGCTGGTGTAATTACTGTGCTCCGCAGCTTATTAATCGATAGATTAAATAGCGCAGGCTTTTGTACTGAACCCAGCTGGCTATTAACCGATAGGTCATGGCAGCTGGCTCACCGGCCAGAGTGGGGGATATGTGAAACACATTTGAAACTGATGACTCAGCCAACATGTTGGGAAATAATCTTCTTTATTTTCCTCACACTGTCTCCCCAACCGTCAAGGCCGCTCTGCTTCCTCGGCGGCTCTCATAGAGCAGACGCCGAACGGGACTCCCTTTTTACCCCCCCTCTCCTGGTGGGGGGGGCGGAGGCCCCGTGAGGCAACCCAAGGTGGGCCTAGCGAAAAGGCTGTGAGGAGGCCTCCACACGTTGCATTCACTCCGCCTCTCATCATGATGCGCGTACACGCTCAGAGGATAGGTGGAGGTGTGTGCAGTGATAACCACATGAGGCGTTACCACGGCGCTCATGGGCTTATTGTCACCGTGTGTAGGTGGTGTATCTCGGATAGAGGAATGCCGCGAGGTCTGTGGTTTAATAACCGAAAGTTATAACCACCAGAACCCTGCAGCGAACCATGCTGCCTACTAATCACCAGATTGAAGGCAGCTGGTGTAGTTACTGTGCTCCGCAGCTTATTAATCGATAGATTAAAAAGCGCAGGCTTTTGTAACGAATCCTGCTGGCTATTAACCGATAGGTCATAGGCAGCTGGTTTACCCAGAGTGGGGGATATGTGAAACACATTTGAAACTGATGACTCAGCCAACATGTTGGAAAATAGCTTCTTTTTATTTTCCTCACACTCCCCCGGTGCCCCGGCCGCCGCTGACGGACGATTCTGACGCCTCGGCTGCTGTTGCTGCTGGTGTCTGTCCGTCTGCCGCTGTGGCCGGGTTGGCTGCTGCTGCCTCCGCTGGTGTCACTGCTGCTTCACCGCTGGCTGTCCTCGCCTGGGACACCGCCACGGCTGCGCACAGCGACGGTGGTGTGTTCTGGATGGGCTCCTGCCCACCCCAGACGTCTTCCTCACCCGCAGCAGCTAGAGCGTCCGCCCTTCGCTTCCTGTCGGATGAAGGAAGACGCACATTTCTAGTGAGGACATGCGACCTGCTGGCTGAGAGCCGCGTCCGCGTGCTCTGGCCCAGACAGGCTGCGCATATTGGATGCAAATCGTAGCTCATAATGTAGCCCGTATTGCACGAAGGGCACATACGGACACACTCTTTATTGCTCATGATGTTGCTTTTCTCGTGCTTCAGTAAACTGCTGGTTGCTGAAGAAAAGAGGGAGCAGATCGCCGGGCAACCTCCCTATTTATACCGGAAAGAGGCCCGAGGGTGGGGCCCACCTAGCGGGTGGGCGTGGACTACAAGTGTTTTCAGTACTGCGCGGGGGCGCAGAAGGGTAAACCCAATAGCGATAGCCTTAGAGGGCGAAGCCATATACGAAATAGAACTATATGTTATGTTTTGCATGGGGCTTTTGTTGTTTTTGTGTTTTACTTGTTGTGTGCTCCTTTTACCCCTCACTACTCTGTCTTTCCGTCTCTGCAGGGCTGGTGTGTGACAGGGGGGCGTGGCTGGTTTACTCCTGGCTGCAGATGAGGCACACCTGTTCCCACTCATGATTAACCTGCTCTTTAAGAGCCTGGCCCTCACCTCACTTCTCTGCCAGAGTATTACATGCTGTTCCGCGGTCCAGAGTGCCTTTCTGCAGCCTGGAGTCTGTTTTGTTTTTCTTCACAGTTTGTTAAGGAGTTTTCTTTTGAGTTTTTGTCGGGAACGTTTTTTCCCGCAGCTTTGTTTTTTGAACTTACTACGGCCAGCCAGCTCCCTGTCGTCAGTACCTGCCTTGGATTACCTTTGTTCATTAAACACCTTGAAACTTTATTTGTTTTTGTCAGTCTCTGCTTTGGGGTCCAAGTAATATCCAAACGTCACACTATATTCAGAGCTCTGCTGCCTTGGCTACACTATTTCATCGTTGCTGTTGTATGATTGGTGTTTAGCTACGGTATTTAGCGTCTACAGCACCTCCGCTTTTAGTGTTGACGTAGACCCAAACGTGGTCCGGAGGTGGCTAGAGCTTGTACGAGGTGTTGTTGCGGGAGCTGCTGCACTAGCTAACGCTCCACTAGCTAACGCTACATTAGCAAAACAAACGCTAATTTATTTTGCAAAAGGTGCGGCGGGCATCAAACACGTTCCCCTCCACTGGTTTCAACCAAGCACTAAATTAGATGTTTTCCAACCAAATACGGTTGAGCTGACACTTCCCCATATTCATTTGTAAGTAGATTCAAAGATACATGAGTTTCTGACTGCCGCTTGCTGAAGCTTGGTTGCTAGGTTACTAGCTGGGTGTTGTCCGATAAGGGGCCGAGGAAAACAAAGTCAGTGATTACTGGTTCCATGTTGATTTAATTCAATACAAATGATTGGGGAGAACTGAAAGGCTATTACCGTACTGGTTACTTTGCAGCCCGGACATTTCCCCCAAAACACATTTAGACGCTATCTCAACACAGAAGTACCTTTCAAATCCGATCATTTTTAAGACCTTCTAAATCATATTTAAGACCTTTCTTATTTTTTTGGTCATATTTAAGACCTTTTTAAGGCCTTACATTCAGATTATCAAATGTAAGACTTTTTAAGACCCCACGGGAACCTTGTTATTGAGAGCTAAATGGGCGCAGGAAGCATCCTCAATGTGGGTGGGACAATTTGGGTGCATTTCACTTAGGTTAAATGGATTCCTTGCGTCGTTTCCCTGCGACTAGTCCCTCCAACCAGGGAAGCATGGAGAGATGCAGGGAAATGAGTTTTAAGAGCAATGGGACGTCCTTTCCTCCGGAGCGTCACCTGAAGCGACGTCCGTTTGTGATGACACCGCACAGCTGTTCGTCTGACAGCAGCTCTATCCCCGTTATTTTCACTAACACCCCCGCGACACATTTACCGACACAAACATTTGTATCATCTGTTGTAGACCCAAATAAATAAAATAAAATAAAAACTCATTCTCAAAAAAGATAAACGCCATTCTTAAAATGTATAAACGAACAATAGTTTGATTAATATTGATTAGAGTGCACAATATAAATAAAATAATTAAGAGAAGAAAAAGAGATGTTATCTATCAAAACCCAGTTAGATTAACATTCATTGGATTGCACACTTTGTTTGTTTGTGTGGATATGTAGCAAATTAACATTTTAATAGCACTTAATGACTGACTGAATGGAAATGACAATAAATAAAAATGTAAAATGAAAAAAGCGATAATGAAAATGTTTCCAGTAAATGAATAAAATGATTTTTGACCACTTTGTTGTTCAGATATATCCATGGATATATCACATATTTGTAACTAAATGATACATTAATTTAAACAAAACACGGTATAAACTGAGGAGTGACTCTCGTGAGTTTCATGTGTTTTCTTCACTCCGCTGGGAAACTGCTCTCACGGGCATCAGATCAGTGCATGCACTGCATTGTCCAATCAGTGAGCGATACACAGTAAGGGGGCGGGGCGAGTGTCTGAGGATTTCACCAGAGGATGGTCTAGTGCAGGGGTACTCAAATACAAATCTTAAAGGTCCAAAATAAATGTTTCAATAAGACAAAGGTCCGTTTATTACGGTCATTCAAACTTTTAAACAATTGCAACAAGATTCTTAACACAAGGTTGCAAAAACAAAAATAATCTGTATGCAGCAGTTTTCATTGTTATTGTGTCTGTGCTTGATCCCTCAGAGTCGCAGTGTAAGAGCTGCACAGTTATGAATAAAGGCAGCTGCACCCTCTTTCGTTCAGCATTCCCATTATTGCTTTATAAATGTCTTGCCCCCTTGTGTGTCCACTGAGGTTCGTCAGGCCCAACACATCTTCAACAAACTCCCCCTTTGCCTCATCATAAAAACTCACAAACACCAGCAACTGAGCATTGTCAGTGGTGTCAGTGGACTCATCCACAGCTAAGGAAATGCACTGTGCATTTTGTATTCCATCACAAAGCTGATGAATCAAATCACCAGCCAGTATTTATGTTCTTCTGGTTGCTGTGGAATCTGAGAGGGGGATTTGCTTGATTTGACCTGTTATTTCCTCTTTTTGTTTGCCTTCAACATGGTCTCCATCACTTCAGTCATGCATTCTTTTATACTGCAGTTATTATCCAGTGGAATGTCCTTACCTACTGGCCTAGTTCAATCAAAGCAGTTACTTTTTTTTGGCTGGGCAGTGTAGTTTTACACACCGTCTTATTTGACTTTCTCAGGACTTAAAACTGTTTTTTGAGGGCAAAATATATTTACACACGTAAGGTCATCATCTTAATAGTTGTGTATGCTCATCCGTGAGCAGAGCATCAAGTTGACATGTCTATTACAGCTGAATGCGGCGATTACCATCTTCTTCAGCAAAACGCCTCACAAACGTATTAAGATCAACAGCTTTAGTGCGTTTTGATTCAATGCTGAGTACAGACACACTGACAGTCTCTTCTCTGTCAGTGTTGACCGCAAATACCTCATTCCTTCAGTGCTTGGGTCCGAATGCTTCTCGTTTTGCGCCGTCCAGTTCAAAATGAAATCGCCGCCAATCGTATGTCCACGCTCGCGCCAGGACCGGGGGAGGGGTTACATGACGTGCATCTTGTGCTGCATTCACTTGCACTCGGACATGTCCGATGAGCCACAACTTTTCTTTCAAAACAAAGCTGCCAACTGGGGTGGCAAGGCCTATTTTTAGGGTGTTAGTTGCCACCCCGGTAGGTGAAACTAGGCTACTAGCTACAGTACAGATGGAACTAGATGAGCTGTTAACTCTCGCTCTGAATTTTTTTTTTTTAATTCTCGCTCTGACTTAGACAGGTTGAAAGAGACACACACATTTTTCCCACCCGCATTCCGCGAAGACCCGCCCTACTGTGCCTCTGATTCGCAGATTGTTTGGGGGAAAAAAACGCTGACTGGATGCTGAATGTGATTGGACCAAAGCGTTGACACACACAGGTGGAACACAGTGGAACAGTCAGACATGCAGAGCGCTGTTTGCAGTGGACATAGCGGAGCATTTTGACTCGTTGCGAATGCGTTGTGGCGATGTCTCACATATAATACATATGAAAAGTATAATTTTGCTGAGACAGTGGTGGTTCGGTCCGGATCTGGATCTGAGTCCGTAGTTTGAGGATGCCTGGTCTAGTGGTTCCTCGGTTATCGCTCCTCCATTATCACTCGATCCTCCGTCAAAAATAAGGCCACTGGGACGGTACTCAAGATGGCGCAGATAAATCAACTCCCGGTGATACCGAGAGCGAGGAAATGCAAAATAACTGAAGTGAGACGCACCCTTTGACGGGGGGTGTGGGCAGGGGGTGGACCTCACCTCCTCTAGGGGGTCCCGGGGCATGCTCCCCCGGGAAGATTTGTTTTTAGATGTTGAAGTGAAATGCATCAATCTGCTGCACTTTGAGTGCAAAATTAGGGACTAAATCTATGGATACATCTCTCAACAACACCCATGTGAAACAGAACTGTAAACAGATTTACTTTTTCTTTATGCATATTTTACAAATCACTCCACTTTTAAACTGTATTTGTGTGTTACTGTATAGTATGAGTTGCAATTATTTCATACCTGTTATTCTCTTATTTTTTATAACTATAATGATCATATAAAGGTGTGCCTTGGAAATACTTATTTACATAAATGATTACCAAACCGTTTGAGACCCGCTACTTAGACTAAAGTAAACTATCTAAACACTCAGAGATTCCTTTACCTCACTGAGCTGTGGTTATCAGCCTCTCAGTCTGACAGGAGAGGACTGATAGCGCCAGAGCCACGCAGCGGGGAAACTGTGGCGTGCATACTTTTTCAACTAAAGACACAGCTACACAAACGCAGCATGTGTATGGCTCTGAGAATCTGCCTTGGTACAAAGTAGCAGTGAAAACATGGTACGGAGTTTAATTGATTTGGGCATTCTCTCAATAAGCAAGTGGAATGGATTTGATAGTGAAGCACTGACACAGCGCTCTACAAAGAGCGGCGAGTGGATAGACCGATTCACGGACTTTTCACATGGTAAAAGTGGGGGGGTCTAAACTAATCATTTTAAAAGGTGGGGGGGACTTGTCCCACCCTCATATAATGGCTGCGACACCCATGTAGAGCTATAATATGCATTTATTTTCGTACATTTGTTTATTTTATTTCACTAACGGGGTCGATAGATGCAGTGAGTAGTGAGGCGAAACGTTGGTGTTTGATTCAATGGTTCCGGGGTACCGATTAAAGTGACGGACGTTTCCGGTGTTTCCTCAGAAGTGATCTGGAAGGAAACTGAACACAACGTGTCCTCATTACTTCTGTTTCACCTGCACAATACAAGTTAACCTGCTTTATTTGGGGGTGGGAGGTCCACCCCCAAATAAAGCAGGTTAAAATAACGTGAGGTACATCTTGGAAGATTTTTTTAAATGTTGAAGTCAAATGCATCAATCTGGTGCACTGAATTGATGGATACAGCTCTCAACACTCATATGAAAAGGAGCTGTATACTTTTCAATAATCTAAACATCTTTAGAATATGATCACAACCAATAACAAATCATTTAAACTTGTTTATTCTTATCTTATGTTACCTAGTTAGCATTCTTCCTTTCTATTTATGCATATTTTACTAATCACTCCCCTTTTAAACTTTTTTTTTTACTGTCCTACTGTATAGTACACATTGGAAGGATTTCTTACTTGATCTATATTAAATAGATGAAGGTGTGCTCTCTCTAGCTCTCTCTCTGTCTCGCTCGCTCACAGAGGCTGTGTGGGAGACACAAATGGGATTTCGAAAAGTGGAAATTGCGCCGTGTGCGTCAAGTGCAATAAATATATATGCAAGTTGCAACACACACACAGTAAAACTCTGGCCCTCATGTGTTGTATAGGCTGGCACGACTAGGCTGTTCAATGGGGCTGATGTGCTGTGTAGATTCTGCCAGAAGGAAAATCACGGTCAAACTCCTTGTGAAGTGTGCGGTGAGCTGCCGCTCCACATCGCTTTTCTTCCCGACTGCAACGCTGGTCCCGCAAATCAAGCAAGAACGTGATTGGTCAATATTCATTGTGGGGTGGGGGGAAGAGGGGTGTTAGATAGATATAGAGCTGTAGTAAGTAGATAGAGTTTGCTATGATTGCTATGATCACCAATAGTCAGACAACGATTCACCTAAAAAAATACTGAAATATAGTCCTGTAAACTTAGCTTTAATTTAGACGTAAATTGTACTTATTGGTGATAGGAACATTTCTTTCATTTATCAGAAAAACTGAAATCCCTAAAAAATATGCCATTACTGAATTGTCTAGGGTGCTATTGAACACTAACCAGTAGTTGTATGGAAATATCTGGTACAGTTCTATTGCAAATGAGATTTCTTTAGACATAGGCTTACCTCTTCTCTGATACAGTCAAACTCTGAATGGGGGAGAAGTGGCATAATAGCCTATACATTAAGAATGGTCACTCTGATGGTCATCATATGTGGAGAGGGAAATACCAGGTGGCTGAACTACATCACCAAATAGCCAGAATAAGAGTGACCCAATAACATAAAGAGTACCACTTTACAATAAGACTAGGGCGACTGTGGCTGCGAGGGAGTGCGATCGTCTTTCAACCAGAAGGTTGTGGGTTCGATCCCAGCCCATGCAGTCAACATGTCGATGTATCCTTGGGCAAGATACTTAACCCTGAGTTGCTCCCGATGGCATGGCCAACGGTGTATGAATGGGTGTGAATGGGTGAATGACATGTAGTATGTAAAGCGCTTTGAAGGGTCTTAAAGACTGGAAAAAGCGCTATACAAGTACAGTCAATTTACCCTTATAAAGGGTTTACGAATAATTTGTAATTAATTTATTAATTAGGCTGTAAACACTTTATAAATCATTAATAAGCTTTTATAAGACATGAGATAAACAGGGCAACTGTGACCGGCTGCTTGCCAAATAGTGAGCCCACATTTATCTGTACTGCTAAGCCTTATATTATAGGCTACCTAGCTTACTTCATATTCTTCATTAGCCAGCATCCTTGGTATCTGTTGTTCACAGAGTTGATTCTCCCCCCATCCATCTTGATGTTTCTTGGCATCTCTTATGACCATCTATGAATGAGTTAGTAACATGTATAACTGCAAAAAGGGAGCCTTATTGTAAAGTGTAAAACACATTCCCATTTATTAATGAGTTACTACCATTTATAATTGGTAAAAGGGAGCCTTATTGTAAAGTGTGAAATGCAAAGTAAGATGCAACAGAACCAAGCAAAACATTGTATTTAACACATGAAGAAAATCAGGTCTCAAAATAATGACTATTTAGTATGACTGATACACATATTTAAACATAAAAGCTTTTCTCATACATACAGTAAATGAAAGACTTGGTAAGACATAATGGTGCTCAGACTGGAAAGGCTTTGTGTATATCCTTGAACAAGCTAATATGGCTCTTTTTCAGGGATTGGGGTAGTTCTAAAGACCAACCAAAAAAAAATGTTTTCCCCCAAAATAAAATTTGACAACAATCAATTTCATTAACGGGAGACCCTAAAGATAAGAAAAATCATTGTTGTGTTTTGTTCTACCTCGGGTAGGGGTATCTCAAAAACTATAAGTGTGAGCTCTTCAAGAAAGAGGTCCGTTATGTAGGAAGGTTGGTCTCAGCTGATGGAGTTCGGGTTGACCCCAAGGATCTAGATCCGCTATCAGTCCTCTCCAGGCTTGAGAGGTCAAACCCCCAGCACCGTTGGAGAATTGCGTAAACTGCTAGGATTCCTCAGTTATTATCGGACGTAGGTACAGGACTTTTCTAAGATCTCCAAGCCAATTTATGAGCTCTTGCAACTGAAAAATACTGTCACCATGGTGCCTCAGCCAAAGCAAAATAAGGGTAAAGGGGCACAGCTGTACAGTGGATGGAAGAACACCAAAGAGCCTTAGACCTTGGTAGCCAAACCCACCAGTGCTTGGTTATCCTGATTTTGAACTCCCCTTGGTGCTACACAGACACATCAGAACGAGGGCTCGGTACTGTGGTATACCAACGCCAGGGAGGGAAGCTCAGAGTCATTGCTTATGGGTCCAGAAAATAAATAAATCTATTACTACCCGACATATTAAAAACGTTTTATGCCATTGTTTGTTTGTCACTTTATTCTGACAGCTGAACTTGCTGCTTCACACAGAGAGAAGAGTAAAGACGAGATAGTCTGTGTGAATTACTTAAAATTGTAGGTAAGGGTAGATCTCCCATTGTTCTGTGACCTGTCAATCATCAAACCGGGGGTCATATTTCATTGTGTGTTCAAACTGTTAAGCCCCAAAGTCCCGGCGGGTACTTTACTTATTTTTTTCACGACACTGTGTCTCGGGGGATCTTAATATTTAAGAACGTATTAATGTGTTATACCAGATTAACGGAAATAATCTCAGCTAACTGACGATACAAACCATTTTTACCAAAACAAAACGCATAAGAAGCATCTAATTGACCCCTGAGCGAAAAATGCTAACGCACTTTGGCACAGAACTCAAGATAAAAGTACCCTTATTACTTATCGTAGCTGCACATACAAGATATCCGATTAAAGCTGAGGTTCCACAGATTATTTAGGTATATAGTATCATCACTGAGTGATCCGAACTCGGACAGGGGAAGCAAACACAGACATCACAACACGTACCTTTACGTAGCTTCTATGGGAGATGTCTCACCGTAGCTGTCAATCTGATCAAAAGACGTGTTCAATGGCATTAAAACGAGAAAAAACGCGGCTGAATCGGTTAATCCATAGGTTTTTAACGTCTCTGTATAAAAAAATTATTTCATTTATAATCCATAATTCCATTTTTATGTAAAAATCGCAGAGCAAAAGTTAGCTGCTAATGGTAGCCACCAGAGTGGCTGCTGCTTCCGGTCTTGGCAATGCGGCAGTCCAGCTCAGTCTACATCCATGAGTCTAACACACACACATTACCAAATAAGGAGTGAGAGAGACGCGTAGCCAAACCCGGAAGCTGCATACACTCTGGTGGCTACCATTAGCAGCTAACTTTTGTGCTCCGATTTTTACATACAAATGGAATTATGGATTATAAACAATTGCTTCAAAGCCACGGATACATTATCAACCTATGGATCAACCGATTCAGCCGTGTTTTTTCTCGTTTTAATGCCATTGAACACGTCTTTTGATCAGATTGACAGCTACGGTGAGAGGATCTCCTGTAAAAGCTCCGTAAAAGGTACGTGTTGTGATGTCTGTATTTGCTTCCCCTGTTGCGAGATCGTATCGCTTAGATACTATACTTAAATAATCTGTGGAGTCTCAGCTTTAATCGGATATATCGTATGTGCAGTTTCGATAAGTAATAAGGGTATCTTTATTTTGAATTTTGTGCTAAAGTGCGTCAGCATTTTTTTTTTTTAAATGAATAAAACCGCACGTCCCTGCAGTGTGAATATCGCGCATGCGCATATCGCGGTTATCGCCATGACACGGTATATCGTTCAGCCCTAGTGGAGACTTCCGGCAACAATCTTGATTCTGATTGGCCAGAAGACTCGAAAAAACATCAGCAAAGATGTTTTATTGAGAAGATGACAGAAGTTTTCAAAAACGTTTATGGTCTCCGGTACTCTGACTGGTGACCTGAGGAGAGGAGTTAGTGGTCTGGCAAATAAACTACTGCATGAGTGGGAGAAACTTTGACTCAAAGATGGGCTGTTATATAGGGAAACCAGCCAACTAGTTTTGCCTGAGCAGTAGCAGCCGACAGTCCTGAAATAGCTCCATGATGATATGGGGCATATGGGGATCGAAAGAGTTCTGGGCCTAACTCGAGACCGATTCTATTGGCCTTACATGAAACAGGATGTTGAGGTTTATGTGACAAGAAGGTGCCCCTGCATCAAACAGAAAAAGCCTGTATCAGAGCACCTATGGGGATTATTACCACCACCACTCCCTTAGAGCTTGTGTCAATTGACTACCTACACTTGGAGACCAGCAAAGGAGGTTGTGTGGTTGTGGTGGACCACTTCACCGAGTTTGCACAAGCCTATGTCACCAAAAACAAGTCCGGAGAGACCGCTGCAGAAAAAGTCTTCGATGATTTTATTCTACGGTTTGGTTACCCATGGAAACTACACCATGACCAAGGAAGAGAATTCGAGAATGAGCTCTTCAAAACCTTGCAACAGCTGAGTGGAGTTGGTCACTCCAGAACCACCCCGTACAATCCTCAATGGAATCCTGCAGAGAGGTTCAACCGTGCCTTGCTTCAAATGCTCAGAACCCTGGAGGAAAAATAAAAGGAAAGATTGAAAGAACACCTACCACAAGTCATCCATGCCTACAATTGTACCAGACACGAGGCGACTGGGTTCTCACCCTTCTATCTAATGTACGGCCGTCATCCATGTCTACCTGTGGACATGATATTTGGCTTGGATACTGACGAAGAAGTTACTTCTCCAAGAGGCTATGTAGAGAAGTGGGCCTCTAGGATGAAGAAAGCTTACAGATTCGCTTCTGAGAATAGTCAACAGTCAAGTTCTCGGGGAAAGAGATACTACGACCGCCACATGAAGGGTGTTATACTTCAACCAGGGGACCATGTCTTGGTGCGTAATCTGAGTGAGAGAGGTGGTCCCGGTAAGCTAAGATCGTACATTCATGTTGTGAAGGAGAGGATTGCGGAGGAGCCTGTTTACAAAGTGTCTCCTGAAACAGGTGGAAACAGATTACGAACACTACACCGCAACCTGCTTCACTTGGTCAATGACTTGCCTGTGGACTTACCTCAGCAGTCACAGAAATCGCCAACTGAAAAAAAATAGGCTTTACCAAGCACCTACACATTCCAAGACCACAACTCTGACAAAGAGCAGAGAACAGTCAGTCAAATACAAAAGATCAGAGAGAGTGGAACCCAAGCAGTGACTCTTCTGATGAAGATTAACCACACTACTGGCTGAGAATACCAGTAAGGAGAGGACTTGAGAGTACACAACTACAGCCTGCAGCAGGGCATCAAAGAAAGCTTGGTGTGGCAGCTAATGAGAGACCTGAACAAACCCGACTACTCTTATCTGAAAGACAAACCAGAAGAAGTGTGCGCAACAGTGAAAGAAGAGAGAGCATGCCGGTTGTAGAGAACACAGAACATATGAGGAAGAATGGACAGGAGAGGAGCACTTACCTGTTGATCCAGTGCCAGCTGAATGTGAGCAGGAAGACCTGATGTGGTAAGAGGAGAGACCAGTAGTGCCTCAGACGACCAGTGGGCATCCCTCTGATGATCAGGCTAGTCAGCCACAAGCTCGGAAGACCACTCGTGAAAGGAAGACTACTCAGAGGTTCACATATGATTCATTAGGCCAACCATCCTACCAACCACAGACAGTTTGCAACACAGTGGGGGCTTATGGGTCACCGTCAATGCCATTCTGGGAAATGCACACACACCCTATGACTTACCACACACTGTTCAGGACTCTGTCATACACCACACCACACCATACCAAACCATACCCTATACCCCAGCCATGCAGTACACTAAACCACTATTTGTATACTGATTAACACACAGACACACACATTAGGGATGGGTACCGAGCCCCGGTATTAAACGGGCCCCGGGGCTGAATTATTAAAGACTGTGGTACCGTTAAGCTCTGACGTTATTTGTCTTTTTATCGGTACTGGAGACATGTAAAAAATATGTCATATGTATTATTGCTACACAAACATTATATTGCAGTTTTAGTGTCACCAACTCCGTTTCTAATATGCAAAAAGACTGCAAAATGTATTTTTAGTATTTTCGATCTTTCCAATCCAGACGAGAGATCTCTCTCCCCCGTCCGTGTGCGAGGGGGCGGGACTGTTTACACACATGCAGCTGCTACATGCAGCAACACACACACACGGAGGTGATGGCGGAGAGAACGCGCTCCGAGGTGTGGCTAAACTTTACCCGTCTCGATGTGGACAATGCTCGTTACCAAAAGTGCAATAAGAGTTTAGCATGTAAGGGCGGTAACACGAGCAATTTGTTTAAACATTTAGCAAAAGTGCACCACATTCAGACGGAGAAATGCACCGGGTTCGACTGTCTTTCTAGTAGCTCTGTAACCCCATCCACGAGTAACTTTTCCACGTCAGGTGTTATGTATGCTAGCAGCAACACACAGAGTTAACTACATTATACAAACATGAGGCGCATTCACACTGCGGTACTTTTCCCACAAAGGTTCATGTGAACTTAGTTCATGTGAACTCTTTTATCGCGTTCACACCAAAAAGAGCCGGTACTAAAATTAGTTCATGTGAACCTTTTTACCCCCTCGAAAGTCCCTGCTAGAGAGCAGGGACTTTCGAGCGGAAGCTGCTGGGAGTCCCAGCAGCTTCTACTGAAGCCAGTCCCTAACTCCGGGGACTTCCGGCCGGGGACTTTGGGCGGCAGTATACGCCGTGAAGTGGTTTGCGGCCTGCCAGTAAGCCCAAAGTAGAAGAAGAACAAGTGACGTCAGCGGCTTAATTTGCCTAATCCACCCCCAGGGACTTTTTCCAGTGTGAACGCGATCTAAGTTCACATGAACCTTTGTGGGAAAAGTACCGCAGTGTGAATGCGCCTATAGGTTAATGATTAGAGGTAACTGAGTTATTTATTTTGTTAAAGTTTCAGCTATTCTGTATATATCATTAAATATGCGCATATTTTAACACATTTCAGGAACCCAATTCTGAACATTGGATAAAGCCAGGTTCAAAATTCTTGTTTCATTTTGTAGTCATGTTAGAAACAAAGCCTTCTAGAGAAGGGATTTTGGATATATCTTTGTATCACTCCATAAATCAGAGAATACTGTCAACAGCCCTAAAATATCAATTTTCGCCATGTTTTTAGGTTTAAAATCTTATATAATTCAGGCTATGAATGATATATGAACAAACCCTTCTGTAAAAGCCTTCATAATATTGATAGGAATATAACTGGAAGGTTTGGTGTATTTAAGTGCTACTGACGTGGACATTTCGAACTCAGAGTAGGAGAAAAAAACTCATTTTGAGAAAACGACCTTGAAAGATATGTATTGTCAAATAAAAAAAATATATATTGGAAGACACTATTTACAGATACAATATCTAATCTAATACTTACCAACAACAATATAGACCATATAAAACTGAGTAACACCTGATGAACAAAACCACAGTAACACACACACTGCCACCAGAATAACTGCCACCCTAGTTGTATGTCCATCCGTCCTACATAACACAGCCTAGTCCAGTGGTTCTCAAACTTTTTTCAATAATGTACCCCCTTTGAAAAAAAAATGTAGCCAAAGTACCCCCTGATCAGCGCAATAATAATTTGTTAAGGAAAAAAAGCCTATATAAAGAGGTACAGTACAGTGCTGCACCATCAGTGTCTGATTTATTAAAACAACAACCTTGTAACTGAGAAGCACTTAAATGCTACACTTCAAATGTTTACAATCCATCACTAAATTCATGGCAAACCAATTTTAACATCATGCAATAACACTAAGACGACATTAGTTGCATTGAACTGATCTTTTTAATAAGTTGTACTAACAATGTAGTGAAACATGGGCTTGTGCTTCACTGAGGATCTTTGTCATTCTGACAGGGAGGCAAAACTGCAGTTATTACACTTCGCGTTTTTGAAATATGTGTAACTCTGTTAATATAAAATTATTATTTATTTTGGGGCGTGGGCCAGGGAATGAAGAAAAAAAATATATGAGCATTTTATGAGCATGGGATTTTGACCCCTCATATAAACATATTATGCATAATGCTGCGCTATACTTTGTGGCCACACGCCGTTGCCAAGCAACGCTTATTGTTTAGGTGTCCTTTGATAAGCAGGCAGTCATATCATTAGCTAGCACTAGCTAGATCTGATAGATTTGGACATAAACGCGAGTGAAGTATAACCGGACAAGAGAGATCAGAGATCAGATCAGCTGCTGCTGACGGAGAACACGCAGCTCTTCATGATCACTGCTCCCCCGCTGTGACGGACCGTTGAGTGGAGCAAAATACACTAAGAGTTAGACCTAACACACTTAGCTAGTTTATCTACTCTGGAACTAGCTAAACTAGTTATCAATCAATCAATGTTTATTTATATAGCCCAATATCACAAATGTTACATTTGTCTCAGTGGACTTCACAGTGTGTACAGAATATCAGTATGACAATACGACACCCTCTGTCCTTAGACCCTCACATCGTACAAGGAAAAACTTCCAGAGAAAACCCACAGTTTAAAGGGAACATGGGAGAAACCTCAGGGAGAGCAACAGAGGAGGGATCCCTCTCCCAGGACGGACAGACACCTAAATGTGTGTTTAACGTTTTCCTTTCAAAAGCCTGAAAGAAAACATGTTATTGAATCAAAATAGCACAAAATCTCAAAATGGACCAGTGCATGAAAAACGATGTCTGGAAGGAAACTGAACACAACGTGTCCTCATTACTTCTGGTTCACCTGCACAATACAGGTATTATTACTGGTACTGTGGTCCTCATATCGGGGTAAACAACTCTGTATATAGAGCGGCCCCTTTCAAAGTTGCTAATATTCAGCCCCTCGCTCAGGTTTAAGCAATATTTATTAAATGTGGAAGGTGAAGCTGGGTTTCTCCATGAAGCATGGTTGGATGCACAAAATAGTCTCTTTGAATCTACAGAATGGTGTGTGTTTGAGGACAAGAATATCAACACACACACGGACACGGTCATTTGCTACATTTGGAAATGCATCAATGACGTGGTAACGAAGGTTACTGTACGAACATTCCCGAATCAAAAGCCCTGGATAAACAGCGAGGTGCGTACCAAGCTGAAAGGGCGCACTATCGCACAGAGGTGGAGATTCAGATGAGTACAATAAATCTTGGTATGAACTCCGGAGAGCAGTGCAAAGAGACAATACAGAGACAAAGTGGGGTCTAACCTCAAAGGCTGTAACACCCGGAACATGTGGGCGAGACTAAGAACAATGACTGACTGCAAAGGAGCAGCGGGGGGTGCTGCGGACTGTCTGCGTGCGCATCTCTCCCAGATGAGCTGAACTGGTTTTTTGCACGATTCGAGAGCAGCCAGGCTGTGCAGGTACAGAAGGATCAGGAGCCCTGCCCTTTTGTTTTAGACAGGGCAGATGTGTGCAAATCCTTTAAAAGGGTTAATCCACACAAGGCTCCTGGACCTGATGGCATCCCTGGCCGTGTTCTCAGAATGTGTGCAGTTCAGCTGGCAGAGGTGTTCACAGACATCTTCAACAGGTCCCTGCAGCAGTCTGTAGTCCCTGCAGCAGTCTGTAGTCAAATACTCCACCATCGTTCCTGTCCCTAAAAAGTCAAAAATCACCAGCCTCAACGACTACCGCCCAGTAGCACTCACCTCCATCATTATGAAGTGCTTTGAGCGGTTAGACACCTCCTCCCTCCCTGACTCTCTGGACCCCCTGCAGTTATAGGACCCGCCATAGTCCTCACCATCCACACTGCCCTCTCACACCTGGACCAGAGGAACACATATGTGAGTATGCTGTTCATTGATTACAATTCAACCTTCAATACCATTGTGCCCTCCAAGCTGGTCATCAAGCTGAGAGACCTTGGGCTCAACAGCGCCCTCTGAGACTGGATCCTGAACTTCCTGACGGGCAGACCCCAGGCAGTACGGGTGGGAAACATCACATCCTCCACCCGATCGTCAACACCGGAGCCCCTCAAGGCTGCATGCTCAGCCCTCTCCTCTACTCCCTGTTCACTAGTGCTGGGGGGAAACGATTATTTTGAAAACGATTAATCGGGCGATTATTTAATCGATTAGTCCAGTGGTTCCCAAACGGTGTGCCGCGGCACACTGGTGTGCCGTGAGGCAAGTCCGGGTGTGCCGTGGGATTTTGTGACAACCATACGTTATTATTGCAATATACAACTACACAAAAATAATAATAGTTTTATTTACTATAATATCAGTACTTTGTAGGTTTATATGTACGTAATCTGCGCGACTTGCGCGTCCACATCTCCACGTGCAGTGCTGCATAAACATGGCTGAGTCAGCGATAACTTTCGAGGGGTGGAGGTATGCCCATTATTTTGAGTTCGTCCGAAGAAAAGACAGGAATGTGACGGTGAGGTGCAAACTGTGTCCAGGCCAGAAGCTGTTATCCACTGCTGTAAACATCACGTCAAACCTCAACAAACACCTGCAAAGAACACATGCTAAGGTGAAGCTAACGCACACGCTATTTGTTGTTTGTTTATATCACGCAGTCTGTTCTTCTTCTCTGTCTTCCGGTTGTTGCCTGTTTTGAATGACAAATACACACTACCGCCGCCTGCTGGTAAGGAAAGTTATTGCCACTCAGGCATGCGCAAGTTCGTACGTGCTCGGCGAGTAAAGTAACGAGTTACTTTATGTAGATAGTAACGAAGTAGTGTAATATATTACTTTTTTCAAAGTAATATGTAATATTTAAAAAAATTAGTAACGACCCCATCTCTGGCGTTGGCGTTCTCTACTCTGATTTACATGAAGAACAACAGGAGGTCACGGGACTCACGGCTCTCTGTTGAACAGGACTTGCGAGTGGCCCTCTCCTCAGTGCCACCAAGGATTAAAAAATTATGCGCGCCCCGACAGGCACATGTATCTCACTAATTTGTAAGTCGGCAAAATATTTACAATAGCACATGTTTCAATGCTGATTGCTGAAATGTTAATTTTGTGACCTGTCTGGTTTAAATGAGTGTGTTACTGCTTTGATGAAACCTAATTTGATAAAGTTTCAAATTAATTTCTGAAATATTTCGTTAATAAATATTTCATGAGTAATATAGTTGTCTGTCACATTTTATTTGGCATTAGTAAATAATTATGCACATTTACAGATATTTTACATGATATGAATGATAACACGTGTTATAAGGGCTATTTTGCACAATAGGTGTGCCTTGAGATTTTTACTTGTCCTTTGGTGTGCCTTGGGCACAAAAAGTTTGGGAACCACTGGATTAGTCGACTAATCTAACGATTATTTTTCTGTTGTTCGATTCATAAAAAACTAGGGCTGGCAAAAAAAAATTAACGCCACTAATTATTTTAACGCGATTAACGCATGTGTATTTTTTTTCCTCGGCCGCCCCGTAGTTTCAGAGCGCATCGAGTTTAAAATACCATCTACAAACTGATGCTGACAGCCTCGCTCCTGCCGCCCGCTTGTGGCAGACCACACTTCCACGCTCACCGGCAGGCACCGACTGGCTGTTGGGAGGACCGGGAGGGTGTGTGTATGTGTGGCCCGAGCGAGAGAGAGACCTTATGTGCATTGTTGTTGTTAGCATCTGGTGCTAGCTAGCTGCGCTAACGGATATGGAGCTGTTTAAATGAAAACAGAGGAGCGACATTTCGCCACAACTGCGCCGAGCACTTGACTTTATGCAGGAAGCCAGACAGTGGGACATTGTACGAAAAGTCAGCACACTCAGCACGGATAGTGCAACATGATTGCAGCGTCCAGGCAGCTCCCGTTCGAGCATATGCCTTGAGTTGCACATAGCTCCAATGATCACACACACACACACACACACACACACACACACCACACACACACCACACACACACACACACACACACACACACACACACCCAATTGTATTGTTGTATGAGAGAGGTTCCAGGTTGAATTGAGGTGAATATTTGTAATGTTCAGAGGTTGTTGTGTTTAATATTCATGAGAATATTTGTCATTGTTCAAATGATAATTAGCATAAAGCATATTTGTCCACTCATATGGTGATAACAGTATTAAAAACTTGAAAAATATTCCTCTAAGGTACATTTAGAACAGATAAAAAATGTGCGATTAATCGCGATTAACTATGGACAATCATGCGATTAATCGCAATTAAATATTTTAATAGACTGACAGCCCTATAAAAAACTTAAAGTATCTCAAATAAATACCAACAAATTCTTAATAATATAGTTTTTTTTTTTATTGCACAGCAAAATAAGAAATATAGAATACAATTATACAAAATAAAAAGGCTAGCCTGTTTACTCTTACAGTCCAACAAAAAATCTCTTCTGTACAAAATTACAAAAGATAAAAAATGTAGTGCAAAAACAAACACTGTGCCGTGCACAGTACAGAAATTCCCGAGTGTTTAACACAATATAACAGTCCCAACACAGAACCTGATGCACAATGAAACTGACTCTCTTAAAGGTGGGGTAGGTAATGTTGGAGAAACCAGCTCGAGTGCGCTAGAATTTGAAAATACACAGCGGAAAAAATCTGCCACTTCCTTACAGAGCCCTTCCTCCAACACACACGAACGCGCTCATGACCAATGAGGGCACGAGATAAGTTTGTGCACAGATGGAAGGCTGACAGGCAGGTAGGCCATCCAGTTACTTTAGCCGGGCCGGCTAAAATGATTGGTCGGCTTCCACAGATTACTTTTTAATGGATTCTTTGTCAAAGCACTTCAGATATTCATTGCTATCGGGATGTTAAGAACATTCCAAGGAATATAACAAAGTGTATCTCGAGCCGGTTTCTCCAACTTACCCTACCCCACCTTTAACTACTATTCTGGCAGCTTTTATTTGCCAGCTATGGCAAAGGCCTCATGTCTTTGACGATCACCTGTAAGATAAAACAAATTGTATTATTATTATTAATAATAACCACAGCACCTTTCATAGAGCCATGTTGCTTACAGTGTAAGAAGCTTAATTATTACACAATCCAAACATGGACACAAATAAAAAGGCCAAGTGAAGAAACACCTATAAACTAGCTAATAAATCAGGACACAATAAATGGGATCAGGACAGCCATTCCCTCCTAAAAGATGCTCAAAGGAAGCAAATAATTACTTACTCTCAAGATTATTTTGCTGAGTTCGGCTGCCTTCTGTGGAGTGCATTGCGCCTCTTTCCCAAGATAGCACGGCAAGGTTATTTGCTTTGTCCTAGAAAACACAACAGCAATGAACAATGGAACAACAGCTATGACAGTGGGGCATATTAAATCTACTCTTAAACTCATTGCAGTGCTATGGTATAATTAGCTTACTTGAAGGCTAACGTGGTTACTTTTTAAACAATGTTAAGTCCAACAATGCATTTCATGTTTATCTAAAAGCTTGTAGAGTACTATATCTACACAGTGAAAATGTTTGGTAGTGCAACTCATATGAGCCCTATCACATTTGGATGTGCTGGTGCTCATTTTAATGTTTTCAATGCTCATAAAAACATTAATTAATTCATGACAACTGCGCACCAGCTTACGTGCAGCCCTGGCCTGGACATTGCTTGGCTCCGTTAGTTGACATACATTGATACTATAAGCTGACTAACGTTAGTCTAATGTTATGTTTGACTCGTAAACGACCACAACATGAGTTAGCTCTCTGTGCAGTTAGTTCGTTCCGGGTTAGTAGCGGCTAGATAGCAGTGTTCTGCAGACGTAAACTAGCTACCATTCCAGCCAACATGAAATGCTGACAAACGTTAACTAACACACAGCTGGCGCCGCTAGCTAGGTAGCTAACATTAACTACTAACCAACCAAGCACGAACAAACCGCACGGAGAGCTATACGATAGTTAGCACTACCGAAGTGCACAGAACTCAAGCTGCACAACACACTACACAAACGTGGAATTAATTTAGCCAAAGTTAGTACTTACTTATAATGTTTCCCTTCACGAGAGACAAGGGAGTGCCTCCGCTTTAAATGCTCCAACATCGCTGTTGTGCTGTATGCCAACTCAATTTGGCAAAGACTATAAATAACAATGAAAAACCTGACATCTTGGTGCCAGGATAACAACTTCCATCTCAACGTCAGCAAAACCAAGGAGCTGATTGTGGATTACAGGAAGCAGCAGAGAGAGGGACACGCCCCCATCGCCATCAATGGGACTACGGTGGAGAGAATCAGTAGCTTCAGGTTCCTCGGTGTCCACATCACTGAGGACCTGACATGGACTCTTCACACCACCACCATCACCAAAACAGCGGCTCTTCTTCCTCCGCAGGCTGAGGGGGTTAAACATGGACTCCAGGATACTCCGTAACTTCTACAGGTGCACCATAGAGAGCATCCTGACCTTCTACAGGTCCATAGGCCATACAGGTCGTTTGGATTGACAGTTTGATCAACCAATCATATATTGATTTGTAGCCAATGGGCGTATTCTTTCCGAGTTCCCCTCGGTTCCAGGGTACTCTAGAAGGCCCGCTAGTTAACTGGCTCGAGATAGAGGATCTAGATGAATGCCACGAAGCAATTCATGCCGTTTTATTGTTTTTAACGTTGAAATGGCAAGTGCAACAGGTGAAGATGAAGTTGTTGCGGAATTGTTCCGCGGAGGAGGGTGTGTGTGTGTCTACGGAAGGTCCAGTTGTGATAGACACAGTTCGCCACTGTTTAAAAGGTATTTGATCATTTTACGAAACGGAAAATACTGGAAACTGTAGATTCTGCTCAACAGGATTTATTTACCAGGGAGGGGGTGAGGTAATCAGGTAAACGGAGTGATACGAAGCGAGACGAAAAGAGACGGCGGGAACCGAAGAGAGACGGCGGGAAATGGAGAGAGACAAAGATATACGAAGACAGGCGGCGGGAGATGAAGAGAGACGGCGGGAGACTGCGATTGAAGTAAAGTGACAGACAAACATTGAGAATTTAGATATAGTTAGATAGATTTAGAGTTTTGAAGATTCAACTATGATGAAGAGAACTCTGAACGTGAGTCAAGCTTTAAGCTTGTTTTTTTACATGGAGGAGGAGGAATCTGTGATGTTGCCCTCTGTGTCGTATTGACAGAAACCGCTTTGAAGCGTGGCACAGAAAAAGACAGAAAAAACTGATTTTTGTACATAATGTGTATATATATATATATTTGTATTATATTTTTAATAACACTTTTGCCATATCAGAATTAAATCACATGTGCATTATTTAAGCTTTTAAATATTTTGTCGTGCCTACTGTGTCACTGTTGACAGAACTTGAGAAATGAGGGAAAAAAGCCTATGGATACACCTGTTATTTGTTCATAACATTTAGGTTCATGCTACCTAAATCAAACTTTCACATTATCATAGTGACATCCTATGTATATATTTCCAGCTTTCAAATGGTTTCGTTGTGTATGTTTGTGTTACCTATATGAAAAATAATATAATTTTCAAAATCTGTTTTTACGTGTTTTTGTGATTTTGGGTCCAAAATGTTCATATAGTATCTCAAAATGACAGAAATAACTATCAGGTTATATAGGTGAGGTTGTCCTTAAAAAAAGATACCAAACATTGACATGCCAAACATTTCTTAATGGGGTTTATTAAGACAAATCAAAAGTATGCGAAAACGGCCAAATTAGCCCTGGACTCCAAAGGGTTAAGGTCACATGGTAAGCTATTATATATGATGTGTGTTACGGAGTTGGGTCACACACAGTTAGAGAGACAATGGTCGTTCTGAATTATCAATAGATGTATTAATTTTAAGTGAGCTGACACCGAGGTTAGAGGAAGTTCAGAGAAGGCCTCAGGTTATAAAAACAGTTAACCTTTGTTAGTTAACTAATCCTAAGGATGTCATGAGATTATGACTTTTAAACATATACAAGTGTGGCATTCAGAGGGACAAACATGTGACGTTTTGTGTGGTTGGCTGCATGATAAAATGTGTGTACGTTAAACATGGTTAGGGAAAATGTGTGTGTGTTCATTGCAGTGGCTATATATGCTGTATGATTGTTGCTACTGTTGGGGGGCATTTCCGCGATTGGCTGCTGTGGCAGCAGGTGATGTACTCCAGATTATTATTGTTGTTGCGCAACTGAATAATAATTAATCTCAACCAATGTCTGTGTTTGTGTTTTATTTATCTCTCTTGTTAACATTAAGGTTGGTGAGCCATAAATTGCACTAATAGGTGATTTAAGGAAACATCTAAAGATCGAGAAAATACCCTTAGACTCCAGAGGGTTAAACACCTGAACTTTTGAAACAACATCCATAACATTCATCTGGCTGCAACTTACAAATGATGTATCTAATATATCATATTCCAATCACTTGTATATAGACTCTTATTGCACTATTTCACTATTTTTCGTTTTTGTATTTACTATTTTTTCAGTTTTTCAGTTTTATTGTGGAGCATGTGACCTAAGATTTTCATTGTCATAACTACACTGTAGCTATGTAGGTATGACTAATAAAAGCCTTGAACTTTGAACCTTGAACAATAGAAAGTCACACATTTCGAATTTCATGGGCAATTTGTGGCCATTATTTGACCTTTACAGTTGCTGTTTAACCTGTTAAGCCCTTTGAAAAACCAATGTTCACGAAACTGTGTCTCAGAGCTTCTTAAAATGTAACAACCTATTAATGTTTCATACCCACTTTGCTAAAGTGTATCCTCTTGTCCCTGAGAGTAGACAGCCTATAACTTTTTCACTTCTGCAATAGATGTGGTCAGAACTGAGAGATGGCATGCTCTCTCTATTAACTATCGAATTCACTATTCACCACTTTCATTCTTTCCACCTTAACATAGATATCAGCTTTTCTGATTTGTACTTGCATGCAAAATATTACAGTCTACGTCTGAAAGGTGTGAGCATGCTTGCTTCCTTAACCTGTTTAGCTCTGAGCCTGTTTTTCAGGTTTCAGGCCTGAAAATGACATCTTCCCTTCTAAAAAGGGGTATATTAATAATATTTTTTCTCAAAGCAATGATACACCTGTGAGTTGGATGTAGAAAAGTCAGAATCAATATAGATGTTTTTATTTTAAAGTAAATTCAGATTGAACATAAAAAAATGTTAATTATAGTTTCCGACCAAAAGAAACCCATTACTTATAATGAAAACCACCCTTGAATGATGGGATAGTAGACTAAAAGTATTAGGAATCCAAACTATAAGATATAGTAAGTACCCTGTATCGATATTGATGCTAAACAAGTGAATGTTGTCCTTTTTAGAGAGGTTTAGAAGAAAAAAGAACACCTCTACGGAGTTCTGAGAAAAAAGTCAGAATTTCATTATTAGTATCATTATTATTATTTATTTTTTAGAATAAGGTCTGCCTATAAAGCCTTGGGGGTCAGATTTGAAAGACTATCCTATTCTGAGTTTGGTCCCAAGTGCTCCCAAACAAATAGTGTAATTTATTTATAACAATCTTAACTCAATATATGCCTACATCAGGTATGAAAGCATGGGATAGAGAAATATCCAAATAGTGGACAAGAATGGTTAAAAAAAATTCAAACCATCAGTTTATACATCTGGATGGAGTGGGGTGGAGGGGTAGAGGGATAGGATACATCCACAATGTGTTTTGTAACCTGTACTGTATTGTGTTGTGATGTGTAAGTTGATGGTGTTGCAATAAAAAATGAATGATACAAAATATATATATATAAGCGTTATTTTTATTTATTGAATAAAAGTTGACTACTTTAAGAAAATGTATATTAAAGAGTGGATCCGTTACAATCAGGGATTGCAGGCGATGAGCCACATAACATGTTCCCTATTAACTGAGGTAGGCATTTTTGACTTTCTTCAACAAATTAGGCTTTGAATATCAGTACATTATGTCTTTGTAGCAGGTGCAAAACAAGAGTATACACAGCAGAGAAAGAGGACTGCATGCATTCACTGCCATCACAATACTGTGTAGTCATATAGCAGAGCTCTGAGCCTCAGGCCATCATTACATCAGGCTCTCATGGAGGCATCCTGATTTCCATTGCTTTTTTTCTTTGCTCCACAGCTTTACTGCGTTGCACAAACGTAACATGACTCTACACTGCCCCAGTTAAAAAAGGAACGAAAGAAGACATAAATAATTTAAAGAAAAAACAGCATTAGGCTGAGCCATCAACACATACACACTGCCGGTCATCAGAGAACCCGCTGGTATAATAACCTGGCCAAAGGAAGAGATAGAAGCTGCTGATATCAGGACGAGGAAGGTCCTAACAAAGCATAGAGGGCTTCACCATAAGTCCAGCCCCCTGAGACCTTGGACTCATGAGCGTCAGAGCCACTATCCAGGATGAAACAACAAAGATCCAGGAGTACATCAGGAAGAGGACCACAACTGACGACATGCTTAGTGAACGGCTCCAGCAGCAGAATACTAATAAGGAGGCAGGAGGGGAGGAGGATCTGTCATGGAAGGACAATCCTCCGCATGGCATGTACCATTGACAGATAGAGGAAGTGGTTCATATCCAGAAATCATACCAATGGATGGAAAATAGCTGACCAGATCCATAGAGGCCCTTGTGACAGTCCAGCATATAAGAGCAGGCAGTTATGGCATACATGGAGCGCTATTAACCAAGTGTCTAGAATAGTGTATGTATCTGTGCAGAATACGGGCTTGATGTCCAATGGTCAAAATGGGCAGCACCTCCAGAGGGGTTGAGAACGACAAAGCTAAGATCCTGTGGGGCTTCCAGATCCAGACTGATAAAATGGTAATGGTAAACCATAATCAGGAAGAAGTAACACGAAAAGCTTGGGAAATACCGAGAGCAACCTAAAGAAGATGTGCTAAGTGAAGGCAACAGTGGATCAAGTGATGATCGGAGCGGCGACAGCAACCCCCAAACTGGGCCTTGGCTCCAGGAAATCCCAGGAACAACATCCGATATCTCTGTCCAGAAGAGCGCAATCCTAGGAACAGCTGAGATATTTTATTTATATATAATAGGGAGACCTGTGGCTTACGATAAGCCCCTATATTTGCTGTCTCTCTTTTGGATGCTTCTTCTAAATCACTTGTTTTTTTTTTACCAAATAATTGTTTATTAATATATTATTCAAAGAGGGTGTTTACAATAGTAAAGTTACTACATAAACACTCACTGCATAATATGTCACTGGAAACAAATCTAGAATGTCAATTAATTATTAATATTCCAGTGGGATATTTTTTATTTTAATTGTTTATTTGGCAGGGACAATGCACAATAATGAACACTTAAAACATTCAAATGTGTCAAGCGTAACAGTGGCAGATTTGGCTTTGAGCTAATTTCCAGGAAACAGTGTCTGAGGGCATCTTAATATTTAATAAACTATGAATGTTTTATATCCATGTAACAGGAAGAAACTCATCTAACTGATCTTTTTTTTTTAAACCCACAATGCTAACGCTGAGCCTCTGAATTAGCAACGAGCGAAAAATGCTAACAGATTACTGCACAGAAACTCACTCATAAAACCCTTATTATGTATATTTTCTGCACATCCAACCCCTCGATTCGCATCGTGAGAAGACACCGAATCGATGGGTGCAGACATTATCACTCTATGATAAGAACTCGCAGAGATAATAACAAGAACAGACATCAAAACATGTGGCGCTAGGTAGCTAAAACCGGCAACATGGCCTACCTTGGTCGTTGTCTGGTCAAAAGTGGTCTTCAATGGCATTAAAACGATAAAAACGCTGCTGAAGTTAATCCATAGGTTAATCCAATGTGTCTGTGTCCCTTTGAATGATTTCTGATAATCCATAAGCAATAAACCCTGCTTTTCCGTTTCCAGATGTCAGAGCGAGAGACAGCTTCACTCTCATGCAAAACTACATGCGGGAAGCCCCCACCTTTTTGTGTTAACGTTGGTGTCTATGTGAAAACTCCCCTTCGATTCTACTGGCTATAACGGTTAAAAAGAGATGTCAATCACCAAAATCGACCAATGGGTTCCAGAGAAACGGTAACAATGGCCATTTCCACCCATATCACCTCAGAGGTGGAGTTTATTTTGCTAAACCTCTCTAAAAAGGTCAAACGTCACTTGTTTTGCATCAATCTCGATACAGGGTACTTATTATATGTTGTACTTTGGATTCCTAAAGCTTTTAGTCGACCAAGGGTAGTTTTCACTATAAGTACAAAATAATTTTTGGACGGACACTATAATTTACAGTTTTTTACTATGTTCAATCTGAATTTTCTTTAAAATAAAAAACATCTATATTGATTCTGACTTTTCTACATCCAACTCACAGGTTTATCATTACTTGGTATGGTCATTTTCGAGCCTGAGACCTGAAAAACAGGCTCAGGGCTTAACAGGTTAACCTTTTCCACAAAGACACAGTTAGCTGTCTCAGTGGAGTGGTGAGCACGAAAACCAAACTGCATTGGGTGGAGTGGAGCGAAACCTTTGTCTAAATGTTTGGTGATTAGTTTTGACACCCATTTCTCAGCTACAGGGGAGGATGCTGATAGGTCTATAATTGGACATCATTGCCTTATCCCCAGATTTAAAGATCGGTGTCACCGTGGCCACCTTCCAGGATGATGGAACTTCTCTCGTGCTGATAGATTGATTCACTAGCATTGGTTTTATTAGACCGTCGATATTTGTCTTTAGAAAGTGGGTGTCGAAATCATCTGCATCCCTAGCCTTAGAACCTCTTAACCCTGAGATTTTTTACCTCAACCTCTGTGATTTCCTCCAGGTCAAAAACGGGATGTGTATCCACAGTCCGGCTAGGTGAGACCTCAGATGGCGGGAAGAGCTTTGTAAAGTCCAATGCACTATTTATGAAATACTCATTGAGAGAGCTGGCCAACACTGCATGGTCTCTTATCAGAGCATCATTGATTTTTAATTCTAGAACATTATTTTCCGGTTTGTTTACCTAATAGTTTATTTAAGATTTGCCAAACGTTTTTACCGTTACCTTTCGCACCTTCAATTATATTGATGAAAAAGTTAGCTTTGGCCTGTCTTATTGTTTGTGTTACCTTGTTACAAGCATGAGTGAATTTCTGTCTGTCAGTGGATATTCCGGATTTCAAGCTCTGCTTTAATAGTTGGTCTCTGGATTTCATGAGATTCCTGCATTGTAGATTCAGCCAGGGAAGATGATGTTCCTTCCTGTCCCTAAGGCACCTTCTCCTTGAGAAGGAAGACATTGTATCATTAATTTGAGATATAAACAGATTACTGTTTTCACCAATATTTTCAGAGGAGAGAGTGTGTCCCCAATCAATCATTTTCACTGCATCCATAAAACGTTGTTGCAGATTTTTGGGGATGAAGCGAGAACCAAAGGCAGGGGTTTTAGCTGTGGCCATGAACCTTTTTTGTGTGAGTTTCCTGGTAAAAAGAACAAGATTATGGTCAGAAAGACCAGTCAGTAAGTTGTAGGTTTTAACTATTCTGTCAGTTTTGTTAGTAAATATGAAATATATCATAGTCTTGGAGATGTTGGTTATTCTAGTCGGTTGATCCATTAGTTGTATTAAGTTGTGTTTATTCATGATCCGTTTTAAGTTCTTTCTATTTTGTTTATCATTCCAGCTTATGTTAAAGTCTCCTACAATTATTAGCTCTTTGTTGGAGTCACAGGAATTCAGCATGAGTTTTACCTGATCTTAGAAATCCACCTTAGCGGTGGGTTGTCGATACAGGCAAATCATGGTGAGGGACATTTCCTCAGAAAGTGTGATTTCCACACCAACACAATCAAACTCAATATTAGCTGGGAGTGCAATCTCCCTACAGGTAATGGTATTCCTCACATAAAGCAACACACCCCCTACTTTTCCCTTCAGTCTATCCTTCCTAAACACATTATATCCTGCAGGGCTCAACACTAACTTTTAAAAGTGGTTGTCAGGCTGGCAACCAGGCATTTGGTTGCCGAAACTGAAAATACGGTTGCCATTTTTAGTCACCTTATATTTTAAATAATTAAGATACTATACTGTTATACATCAACTTAATAATGAACATGTGACACAAAAGCTTTACAATAAGTATTTAACACAATTATTTGAAACTTAAGTGGTAGTAAACGTGTCCACCCTCAATTGCTGGTATACAAAACACCAGTAGTGCAGCTGTTGTCCTGTTCTTCACAGATCCCTCACAAATGAATTGAGCAAGTCACTAGTTTCTTGGTCATCCGTTGTCTCCCTTTCAAATGTGGGTTTTCTTGACCTTTGTGCTGACCCCCACCATAGATCCACTGGCCCTTCAGCATTGAAGTCTTGGATTGGCCAGACTAATACATTTCTAATGTTAACTAAATGAAAACCATTCACAGTTAAGAATTAGATATTAATTATGTCTAACTATATTTAAAATGTGTTACCTTTTTATAGAAGTGATATTTGTATGCCAATATTTTTCCTATGGTAAAGTTTCGTTTAGCACTTTTATTTTGGTAGTAACAAGATCGGGACTCTTATTTTGAAGGAACTTTTACCGGAAGTGAATGGACAACGGAGCAGAATGTACATATATATTTCGCCTCCCAAGACTTTACACATTTCCTCTTTGCTTTCGTTCGGGTTCTGATAAAGCGCAAGATGCGCTTTATCAGTTGAATCACTTTGAACATTCGTTTGAGATGTTGACGGGTTGGCCGAACTTTTTACCCCACACAGTCAAAAAACGTAATTTGCTTCGCCATTTTTTGTAAAACAAGCGCACCGCGCACGCGAGTAAACGTGCATCGCTTTCTGGCTCCGTAATCACACCAATGCACGTGCAACTTAAGTATCAGTTTCCGACTGGTCACAACAATAATTAAATATCACTCTTAATACAACAAATAATTAACATTTATCTATTTTGGGGTGCACATTTAGCTGTCCTTATTTCTTCATGTTAAAAAGTGGTTGCCACTGATAGCAACCAAAGGCCAAGAAGTGGTTGAAATTTTTTCTGAATGGTTGCCAATGGCAACCTGGCAACCGTTACTGTCGAGCCCTGGGTCCTGATATAGATATAAGAGTGGATGGTGACGATATTCCCAAACAGTCAATATTGGATTAATATAATCTTTTTTTCTTTTGATTTTTTTCAGATGATGGGTTGCTACAGTACAACAGTGAGGGGTTTGGTGCCTTGCTCAAAAGTAGCTTGGCATGAGATGAATTGGCACCTCTCCAGCTACCATTTCACACACATTCAATAAGAAAGACATAGAAAAAACAGATCAGATATTGACATTGAAAGCAGCCTTAAAATTAGAGTACACTGGTCAAGCTATGCACTTCTACACTCAAAGAAATAACTCATTGGATTAACTCAATTTTATTGTTGGCAGGTTTTCCATCCAATAAATATATGTGGCACAAACTCAAACTAATGGCATCCATGCAGTATAATGTAAATGAGTTAGTCCAACTCAAATTTTTCAAATAGAGTTTAAGTAAAATGATAACATTACCTTTATGAATTTAAATAATGCTAGTCCACCTAAATCCTATTTAATTAATTGAAAATGAAATAATGAGGTTAAATATAATTTAATAAAAATGTGTTACACATGATAGAAAACATGGTTTAGTTTTTTTTATTTTTAAATTCACATTATTCAAAACAATCCTCCATTCAATACAGTCTTTTTAAAATGAATGAATTCACACTGAAAGATGAAAAACATTTCTGAAAGATAATACCATTTTTAAAATGGCAGAGAAATGGAACTCCTATAATTAACTTACAAATCTCCCTTTGCCAAATACAATGAATACAATATAACAGGGGTATGCACTGCTCTTCTAACAGGACAATAACACATAACATAAAGAGTGCACTGCAAACACCAACATATGGAAATAGTGTTACAGTGTGTTGAAACAAATACAGAAAAGCACAGAACAAATGATTGATATAACGGCTCAATCTGCTCTGATTAGGAAACTCGTGAATAAAATGACAACAATGAACTCATGAGTCACTTCTTTTTCACATTTCAATCGAACAACTTGATCTTCAGACTTTCGATTTTACCATTCAGCTTGTGCCCATCCAGATTCATCACTACCTTCTGCATGAACTCGAAGGTGTGTTTGAGGTTGTCCGGAAAGCTCAAATCCAGGGCATAAATAAGTCCCAATAGCATGACAAACCCCACAATCACGCTGCCCAAGTTGTCCATGACTATATTGCCTTCGATGACAATTCCCACGTCCTCTGGCTGCCCATCCACATCTCTTTGAAGTGTGTATATGCCCATGACTGTGTTTGCCATGTCCCTCTTGGCATCTTCAGAGGCAGAGGCCTGAACAAAGACACAAACATACAACATATGTGTTAACTAAAACCTGAATTACTACATTTTATAGAAGCAGATTTACTTATGTGGCTCTCCTAATTGATCAAAACAGTTTTAGACTAACCCTCTGGTATCACTCAAATGTACTACCCTATTTGGCCACTCAGGATAAAAATGTCCACTTTCAAAAACTTGAATGATAAAATGATATGATACAAATATTATATTTAAATATTTTTCCCCCACACTTTTTGGGAAGTGTGGGAACATTTTTTAAATGGACAATTAGGGTAATTTGTACAGTGTATTCGAGACCGATTAGAAAAATTGAAATTCCAAAAAGTATCTAGAAAAAACACAAAATCATTATAGCCAAATCTGATGTGAAAAATTACCAATTTGGACAAAAATGTCCGAGTGATACCAGAGAAGGTTAGGACCTCCAACACAGAACTAAATTAAGCTTGAAAGAAAATGTTTGCATAAATAAGTTATAAAGATATATTCCTGTATGTTCTGTTTGATTATCAACGTTATCTTATTTATTAATTCAGGTATTATTTGTTTACGTCCCTACTTAATAATGTAATTTGTTGTTATTCCTGTAGTTAATTATGCATTTACCTACTTATTTCGATATGTATTTGATTATTTATTCTTTAATAATTTATTTCCTTGATTTATGTGATTATGTAATTATTCCTTTAACAATTTAGTAATTGCTGCATTCACATACCTTTTTAAACATGAATCTATTGATTAATATATTTCAGCATTTATTTATTATTTTATTTATGTATTTATTCAATTATTTATAAGTTCTTACATATGTATTCATGTCCATATTTATTTATTCATTTATAGATGTATTTATATATAAATGTAAATATTTATTTCAGCATTCATTTATTATTTGTATTTATTTCCAGATATATTCATGTTTTAATTCACATTTGTATTTATCAATTGTATTCCTATGTTAATTTATAGATGTATTTATATCTGTATAAATGTATTAATTCACTTTTTTCTATATTTATTTTAACACTTGCCCGATGAAATTACTTCTGTATCTATTTATTATTATTTTTTTATTTCTGTATTTATTCATTCTTACATATATTCATTCCTATATTAATGTATAGATTTATTTATTTCTGCATGTATTTATGATATGTGATAAGATATTTAGATGTAAGCAGGGATAGGGTTGTGTGCCATATAATTTTCTTATTATAAATGTAAGTAATGGTGGTTATAATTGTGGGTAACACTGTTAACCAATACATTGAAAACATATTGTGATAAACATACCTGATACTCCTTAAAAAAAGAGTCTGGATCCTCGTTGAGGTAGATCGCGATGCTTCGCAGGATGCACCCCCTCTTGATGTGGATGTTTTCAAACTAAAGCAGGGGCGATAAATCAAAGACAATTAAGCACAATGCATGTGCAACAGAGCAGGTAGTTTACAACGTAGAGGGCTGTATCTGTCGTGTGTGTCCCTAAGCAGGACTCCTTACACCTACATTTCCACAATAAGCTATTGCCTTAAAAACACTATAAAAGCAGACAATTTCTTAAATGTGTTCATATGATCATGGACAAAAACAATACAGTGAAAAACGAGGTTCTCTGCATTTATACTAACCGAATCTGATATTGCAAGGGCTTCCTTGATTTTGTGCCCCTTCACTCCTCCTTTGGTCTTGAAGATCTTCAAGAGCTTGTCTGAGAAGTGGTCCAGCTGCCACATGAACTTTGATTGAAGTGGTGATGTTGTGATCCTCAAAAACTCCGCATTCACCTTAAAAATATTATTAACAAGCACAATACAACCAATTGTTACTTGTTAATTCTACTGGCTTTGGTGTTAGCTGTTTAGCATGAGTTTTGTATGTGTGATTTAAAAGTTTACTCCATGTGTCAAACGAACATGGGCAATCAGTATATGGACATGGATAGCGACAACTGCCCCTTAAATGTGCATGTGTCTGCCGGAAATGTTTTAACAACAAATACCTGCTAGCTAGTTCCAAACTGCAGTGTTTGCACTGCCACATGCATAACCTGAAAAAGAGAAAAAAGAGAATTAGCAATTGACACTGAACAACTGACAATGTCACAGATCAGCTTATGCAAGTAATGTGAAAGTAGCCGTGTACTTACCATAAATAAGAGGTTGCCCCAAGATGCTTGTTAATGCTGATCAAACTGCAAAAGACAACATAAATATATTAGAGGTGTGATTAAAATGCTTATATATTTGAATTTTCACAGACAACACATAATTGCCTAAGATTGCACAACCCAAAAAAAAAATGATAACAGATCACACTTTAAAATTAAGAGTCTAGTAGACATGTTTTATAAAGCAGGCCTACGTTTCTGCACAACTCTGGGTGCCTGCTTGTGAGTGAGGTAACCCATACAAGATTCACATATATATATTATCTCATTATTTATATTAAATATTTGGCAGTAAAAAACTAAACTCAACTGAACTCCTACAGAAACGAGTGGCTCCGCCTGTCCTCCTCTGCCTGCACTAAGGCCAGGAGAGAGATGGACAGACCTGCTGAGCTTTATGATAGAAAATGGCGGCGCTTACTCTTTGCATTTTTTGGTTGAATTTAAACTGAATTTCGGTGTACTGTGTTCAATGACAATAACGTTAAATCGAATGTAATATAATCTAATGATCTCCATTATCCAGTATTCAATGCTAACCGTATCTAGCAAGCTAGCTAACAAACCAGTTATCCAGCTAGCTAGCTTTACCTCGTGCACTTGAATTACTCTTTGCATTTTTTGGTTGAATTTAAACTGAATTTCGGTGTACTGTGTTCAATGACAATAACGTTAAATCGAATGTAATATAATCTAATGATCTCCATTATCCAGTATTCAATGCTAACCGTATCTAGCAAGCTAGCTAACAAACCAGTTATCCAGCTAGCTAGCTTTACCTCGTGCACTTGAATTACTCTTTGCATTTTTTGGTTGAATTTAAACTGAATTTCGGTGTACTGTGTTCAATGACAATAACGTGACATCTAATTTAATATAATCTAATGATCTCTACTATCCAGTATTCAATGCTAACCATATCTAGCAAGCTAGCTAGCTTGCTGTTTAGACCCAACTAAAAACGGAGCAAAATATAACACGGTGGTTTCAAATATTCTTGTCGATATAATGAAAAGGCATTAGGCCTACTTGGAAACAGGGAACATTCTAAACTACTAGAAAAAACAAATACTTACCAAATAATAGACTTTCCACCGTCAGTTTCACACCGTCAGTGTTAGACAAAAGGCGGCAAATGACAGAACGGATCTTGTGCATGCGCAAAGGTGATGTGCAAAGGGGCGGTCCCAAATGAAAACAATTCATTTTGAGTTGCTCTGTCTTAAATACATTTAATAAGTGAATTGATTAATGTAATTTGTGTTACACTAATGAACTATACTTAGGTTTATTTCTTAAATAAAAATATTTAAGTAAAGTGAAACAATTATTAATGTGTCAAGTCTAAGAAGGGCTTGAATCGTTTTTTTGAGTGTAATACACATTTTCCTCTGTAGTTTTTCAAACCATGTTTGGTAAAAAGAAATGTGATACTTACAGCAGTTAGTGACAGCAAAGCTGTTAGCCACCTCCAGGTTATCTATGTGTGGAGTCAGTCTGAAATCTGCCATTCCAAACTGAACCATGCCAACCCTGAACGCACTGTACTCCTGATCTGCACCCCGCGGAAACAGACCACCTGGAAACACAGACACAGACCATCAGAAAGAAAATGATTCGCTATATTTTTTGTATAAATATTACAGTGTTTTTACTTTTAATAATAATAATTCATTTAATACATGTTTTTAAAATACATTTTACAACAAAAATGTTTTTAGGGATTTATTTCAATGTATCATAAGCCCTTATAATATGTGTTTCATTTAAGTCACCAGTTATATAGTCCCAATCACTCTCGAGTCACCACTTTGAAAATCCGAGTTCAAGTCGAAGTCACCCAGTCTGGGACGAGTCCGAGTCATCATTACCTGTGTTCGAGTCTGAGTCACAAGTCTGAGACGTCATGTATTAATCGTGTGAATATATTTGTTTAGATTTAGCTGTTGGATAGCTTTATATCAATCAATATTTGTTATTGTCTACATTGCTTTTATAATTATATTTTCTGCATTGCTTTTATTTTGTCTATTTTACTCTCATTTGTCTATTTAACTTCTGTGAAGCACTTTGGGCTACAATTCTTGTATGAAATGTGCTATACAAATATAAAGCTTAATATTATTATTATCAAGGTTGAGTTGAGTTCTAAAATTGCCTTCAGCGCTCCATTCTGGCACCTTTAATGAGCTGCTTTACAAAATTAAACAAAATGACACACGGTCACATTTCAGGGTTATTTTTAGTTTATTTAGCGGTTCTAAAACACACAGAATCTGAAAAGATATTGACAGTAACATTCCACTCACCTAATTAAACCATCACCGTACTGAATTACTTTTATTTCAATAAATAAATAATATAAATTTTGGGGATAAAAGTCAACTTTTATAATGTGGTTGTTTAATTTATTTCATTTTTACAATAGATTATACTTCTGATCAGAAAAAAATTAATTAAAGTTTTCATTCCATGGTGAGGGCGTAATGCTGGAGATATTGTTGCCAACACGCATATCTGCAAGTGTTTCCCGTTTGCATTTTAAATATAAACTGTAAACGTTTTTTTCTACGGTGCACAGTTCACATTTTTGTGGAGCTGAATCTCTGACCGATCCTCGATCATCACTCCCGCCACCACCGGTGGCTGCTGCTGCTACCGGAGCTGATAAAGAAGCTAGGTGTATTGACGGAACCGCACTAGCTATCAGCCTCACACGGTCCTGGCTTCGATATCCCATCCTGAACTCCATCAGATCACCTGCCTCGCGTTTTTCGTCACAGACATTGAAGTCCCGTCTCTTCGCCTGCACAAAACGCACCCAGGACCGAAAGCTAGCTCCAGTCCTTTTCCTGTTAGGGAAACTGTGGACTCAATGTCCTGACAGGCTGGAATGTGTGCAACCTAGACAAACACAATACTTCCCCATGATTACAAATGGTGAAATACAAGGTAAAACTCCAGAAAAATACCAGCTCAATAAAACACAACCGCTCAAACCAACTACTTCCGTGAATTGGTCAGAGAAGGAGTAGGAGAAAGTTGCTCCCCCATGTGACGTAATATGAAGCGTTTGACGTTAAAATAAAAGCAGTTTTTAGTAGCAGAGCTCAAAACGGTTCCTTTCCCCTCTGAATTATTGCCCTTATGTCTCGTAAAACATATAAAATCCTGCATTAACTTTTTTAATTGTAATTTTCAGGCAAGGTTAAGCATAAATGTAGAAAAAAAAAACCCTGCAAGTTGCTCTTTAAATTCATCTTTGGGTTGAGTAATTTATTGAGAATTTGTCAAATTAATGACATGACAATTAAATGTATCAACCCATTTCCTTTGATTTCTTTAAGGCAACACTTGTAGCATGATAACATTGACATGGCTAACAAATAGTACTATTTGAATGCAATGCAAAAGCATATGGTTAACACTGAACACAGTGGCTCGGGGATTGCTGTGTATATCTGCATTTGTGGTCCAATAAGGAATTCTTCTCAGGAAACACGTCTGAAGAGCTGGATTTTAATCATTTGGATTGAACTACCGAGAAACAAACGTGCATATGCGTGCGTGCGCACACGTCTCAATGTTAATGAGATGCACGCGCATATAAGCACATAACACACAGACAAAATATGTTGACATAAATAGGAGCACTGCAGCAGCCGCTGTACAGTCAGAAGGCCTCTCTAATGAGCGGCACGGGGGACATGACAGAGGCCCTTCCGCTGGAGACAGAGAAAGAGCGGGGGATGCGCGAAGGAGGGGAGCAAGGGAGTCATTTACACGTACGGATGAACAGAGAGGTAAAGACAAGGAAGGAAGGGGGGTGACAGAAAATAAGAGCCTACCGATTTGGACACTCGGAGATCCGCACGACGCCTCGCGCCATACGAGCGTGAGTATCAACAGCAGTTTCATGGTGTTCAGATCCTCACGCGACGCCACAGTAGCTTCTTGTCGGTTCCTAGCAGAACATCATCTCCATCACGCGCTGCGTGCTCATGGCGGCAGTCCAGTCCGTCAGGCGCGTCTCGAGCTCTGCAGATGCCCTCTCCTTCTCCTGATATGCGCGTGCCGCTGCTGCTGCTGCTGGAGAGGGGTGCGCGCGGCGCGAGGTTTGCCTAAGAATACCGATGAGGCACGAGCAGGAACCGAGAGCAGCGGGAACGGCCGAAACCAAACACGCGAGCGTTAATGAGATCAACATAAGGCTAGAAGACGAAAGCTCTGCAGCAGCTACTCTAACATTATTCTGACAATGAAAAATGCATGAGCAAATCAATAAGATTATTGATTTCCCCATATGCACCATGACAGGCCTATCTGAGTAGGATGTGAGCGAGGTCTCTGTTTATTCTCAAAGGAGGCACAGTGAAATCCATGAAAAAGAGAAGAATGACATAGTCTGATGTGCAGGGGTAAATTGGGCCAGGCCAACGCTCCTCCCTCATCAGAATCTTACCTCTTTAACAATGCATGTGTTTACAAAAAATGCTTTTAATATAAAATGTAAGTCAAAATGCGTGCTCAGCTCATAAAAGACCTGCTGCATGACCCTTCACTAACAGACAGGCAGCAGCAGTGTTACAGGTGTGTCACTGGGGGAGGGGGTCTGCAGTATCCAGACCACCCGACTCTTCTGAAGCACAGAGCCCGTCTCATATGCTTTATGGGTTATGATATTTCATATACTGTACACTACACATTTCTCTTTTAAATTGAACATTTGGTTAGATTCTTTATGCAATTATTCCTGCGGTAAAAAGTAGTTTTGTGCAGCCTGAATGTGCACATTAGCATGATTAAAGCATAACATCTAAATGTGAAATTATAGATGGAAATGTGTGTGTGCAATGATAATACTTTGTCATTTGTGATCTCCATATTGATCACAAATAAATATACCATACTTTTGGCCACCATTGTGCAGGAGAATGTGTACTTGTTGAGTACATCTTTATTTTTTACTTTTCTTAAGAAAGATTGCAAGAAATTGTCAATTAAAAATGATTTTTTTTAAAGAGATGGAAATATTGAGATATTTGAAAAGGTGTGATATAAGATGTAAAATAATGACAGTATAATATAACTATTTTATATTTCCAAAGGCAGCTTTAAAGTTGTACATTGGAATCAAGTCCATCAAGTCACTAATATGATTGTGGTAGATGCAAATGATCTCTGATTTGCAACAAATGTTGTTTGCACATTGCTAATAGAATTTCAAAGGTATTTCAGATTGGAAGAAGTCAAGTATTTAAATGAATGTACAAACTTTTTCTAGATAGTATCTGAACACTTTGATATTTTAAGGTACTCACCCCATGTCAAATGTAATGCTTAGATGGGTAGGTATAGTCATAGCACAAACAGTGTTGGGTGTAACGCGTTACAGTAATATATAACTTTTTACTGTAACGAAGTAATGTAACGCATTACTTATGAAATGTGGGTAATATATTACCCGTTACAATGCTCAGTAACGCAGTTACAACACATTTCAACCCGAAATTAAATGGTGTTTTGTTTTTTAAGAATGTACTAACATAGAAACATTCCGACACGGCGATACCAGACAAATTGTGCGGGTAGATTAGTAGACCTGGTGTGTTTACCCTTCAGGCTTCGCGTCGGGATCTTCGGGGCAGTTGAATGTTATGCACCCTCTATTCAAAAAAGAGAACGGAGCGAAAAATACAAACAACAACTTGTGTCAGGTGCGCGTGACCTGCTCCGCTGCGCGTGCATCATTTCAAAGTGCTTCAGCAGTGACACACACCTGTGGATAATCATTTATACGAGAATGGTTAAAGCAACCATCACTAAACGCCAGCAACACTGCATCTACTGCAGACAGTAGCAACGGGTCAGATGGGGACATCACGTTACCCTCCGTTGTGGACACTAGCTTACTCCCGCCTGACTCGCCGCCCTCGCCCCCGGAGCAGCAGTCTTCGTCTCCCCAAACTACGCCGCCCCTCTGCGGCCCCCAGGTGCCAGGATACCACGGCAAAACAGAGCCTGCCCAGGTATATCTAAACAAGTACCCGCCTGTACAGTGGGGTTAGTCGGTCATTTTGCAGCTCGTGGTATACAAATAGACAAGGGCTAGAATATTCATGTGAAAATAGTGCCATATTCTGCCATGCCTGAAGAAATGTTGGTCAAAAATAATGCATACAATAGCACAGATGCCTTCACCACGAATGGCTACAAAAAGATCTCATATCCCAAGCTTATCAACAAGCTAATGTTGCAGCTGAAATGTTCTCCAGGTCACAAAGTCAACCTCACATGATGATGTGATCCAGTTTTCAAGCACAGTAAATATTCTCTTCCCAGAGTATATGATGGGACCAAAGTGATGATTTAGTACATGGTTTTAATAATACTTTTGCTTTTCAATGTTTGCTATTTCAAACCATGAGCTGGTTCAAATCATATTTGCCTTGATTTACAATATGTTCTCATTTGTGTTATCAGTACAGCTTTGAAGCTTTTGTGCTTTTCTTTGCCACAGTCCACTTTGGACTATATGAGATATTTCAGGATTGCACTTTTAACTTACTTGAAATGTTCTCACTTGGTTTCAAAACATAACAAATGCCATAATCTGTTCATTGGGGACCATCAATGCTATTTTTCATTGCTGTTGCCGGCCACTATTGCTCATTTAAACCTACTACTGCTACGCCCCCTGTAATCTGAGCTGGTCTCCCTTGAAAAAGAGATCAATGATCTCAATGGGATTTATCTGTATAAATAAAGGTTTGAAATGAAATGAAATGAATCTCAGAAGCACCCTGAGTCATGTTGTTCTGGAGCCGGGCCTGTACACGGCCATATACTAAACACACTACAGAGCCCATTCCGTGTCCTGTTATTGTTTACTTCCTGTCTGCCTTCTTCTGGTGATTTATCTGACGTCCAGCGCTCCGTCTTTTAACCTCTTTTCCTTTCTCTTTCTGGATCCTCCTTAGCAACCTTCATTATAGTCCTTGACAGTGGTCTGTACTGCTGGATTAACAACGTGTCACATGTTAAGAAGTTACAATCAGAATCCAGTATTCAACTAAGCCGTGTAATACAAGTTGTTAGTAGCCTTAATGGCCTACACAGTTGTTATGCTATACCACATTGCCCTTCACTGGATGTAGAATGAGCTGCACTAAACTACATGTTAGCATTTCAAACACCTAGCCATTCTTTTGTGGTTATTTTGGTGAAAGTAACTAAAAAGTAACTACAGTAGTGTAACTCATTACATTTCAGAGACAGTAATATTGTAATGTAACTTATTACTTTCAAAAGACAGTAATAAGTAATATGTAATATATTACATTTTGGAAGTAACTTGCCCAACACTGAGCACAAATGATGGAAATTGTAACCTTAGATAGGTTTTACTTTGGGACGGGTGGCGCAGTGGTCTGTGCATCTGATCATCAGATCAAGGGGGGTGCTGGGGAACTCCAGTTCGAAACCCGCTCCTGCCGCCACTGCGTCAGGCCGTTGTGTCCTTGGGCAAGACACTTCACCCGGATTTGCTCCTGTGGGTAATGTCCACAGTAGATGTATAATATCAATGTGTACTTGTAAAAGTGCCTCGATAACTTCGAGGCGTGAAGATGGACGGTGTGGCGCAGTGCGCTGTGCAATGATCATCAGATCAAGGGGTGAAACCCGCCGCTGCTGCGTCTGTAAAGCCGTTGTGTCCTTGGGCAAGACACTTCACCTGAACTTGCTCCTGTGGGTATTGTCCAGTGACCATTGCATGTATACAAAAATATGTGTTATGTGTAAAGCGCTTTGAGCATCTGGAAAAGCGCTATAATAAATGTAAGGAATTATAATTATTTAATATAAATGTCCATTTATTTGAGTTTTGCATTATTCAAGTGTCTTTTACATGAGAGTTGGAAAGTCCTTCTTTACCACCCCAGGTCAAAAAGTAGTATACTTAGTGCATTAGAAATATAATTTAAGTATAAAAAAGTGTATACAAGTATACTTTTACTTGTTGTGCTTAATTGAAAGTGTGTTTAAAATGTACTTTTAAAAAGTGTAATTCAAAATAGATGTCATTTAGTTCAATTTCAATGTACTAAAAATAAATATACTATTTCGGAAATACTTAAAGTGGTATTTCAGTGTGCTTATTAAAAGTGTACTTGAATCTAAGTGTATTGTGAATTGCAAGTAAGTACACTTTCGATATACTACGTACTAAATTGCAAATACTTATATTGGTCATTAAAGGGATAGTGGAAATCCGCGAATGTTGGGTTTAACTTATGTATTTGTATTAAAAATAAGCATAATAAACAATTTTTTTTAATTTCATGCGCCTAGTTTCATTTTATTTTCAATTTTACTGCGCCCTCTCAATGAAACGAAATACTTTGGGAATCGTCGGGAATCTTCGGGTGGTGACGAGAGCAGAGGAAGACGGGCACAAACAATGGCGGACATTCAATAGCATTTGCATGTGAATAGCCGACCTTTATTATGGTGAATAGATGTGTTTTGTATGGCTGTAGTGCAACAGCAAATGCAGAGAATGGCGTATCGACTCATGCGTTTCCAAGAAACCCAGCCATTCGTCGTCAGTGGGTGAAATTTGTTCAGAAATGTTCACTATAGGTAATACTATAAGACTGTAAGACGGCAATACTTTATACCGAGTATATTGCCATAAATATGATGATTGATTATCAGTAAAAAATTATACGTGACACAACGACATTGGATTAACCTTGACATGCGTTTTTATTCCGTTGAACACAACTTTTGATCACAAATCAAAAAAGGTAAGACGTAATTATTGTAATATTTTTGGAACCGGATGTTGTTTACTTTCTCTTTTCTGGCTGATAGCTCCAGGAATTCGAGGTCTTACAGTGATGACATTACACCTGTGGAGTCTCAGCTTTAAATCGTATATCTTGTTTGTGCAGTTAAGATAGTAATAAGGGCATTTCCACCGTGTGTTGTGTGTAAAAAAAGCGTTAGCATTAGTTAGCATTGTTTCGCTCAATGCTAATTCAAAGGCTTGGTATTACTCTTGTGTTTTTTCTAGCTAACAATTGTTCTTATTGTCAGTTAGCGGAGTTTCTTACCTTTAAAAGGGTATGAAACATTAATAGTTTCATAAATGTTAAGAAGCCCTGAGACATGTGAGAGAAAAAAAACTGTGGGAGGGGTCCACTGGGGGGACCTTCGGGCTTAACTGGTTAACAATGATTAATATTTGTAAAGGCTACAGGTGATCTTAAGATGCGTGAGCTATGCTTAGGGACCTACCAGTCAAGATTATTTGTGCGTAGGGGTGCATCATCTGGCGCCTGGTCCTGGTCATCCTCGCCATTGCCCATGCCGTGAACCATCACCTCAGGCTCGGGCTCGAACAAATAAGGACGTAATGGTCCATCGTCTGGCTCAATATTCTCACCATCGTCGCTTACTGAACCGGATTCAGTTCCTAAAACGACATTTTCGTAGGAAAGCCGAGAGGATGTTTCTGACTCGCCATCATCACTGGATACCTCGTACAATCCTTCTTCTTTGTCTGGTATATTTGCCCTTCCACGTTCATTCTGCATAGACGCCATAGTTTGTTATCGTATCGTCTTCCTGAGTTTTCGTCACTTCCGGTTTGGCTGAGTCGAACATTTCGTTTCTAAAAAACTTCGGGGAAGCTGCAATAAAGTGCTTCTAACATGCGTAAGGCAATTATTATATTTTTTTAATCAGGTGTGATTGTTTTGGTACGTAATTATGCTTGTATATAAGTTAAAACGAAACTATTTGAGGTTCCATTTCCACTATCCCTTTAAGTATACTGATCGAAAGTACAATTATTTTTTTAATATTTTGTAATACCCTATTAGCATGCTTTATTTAAGTAGACTTTCATTTCACTTCATTAGAAGTGTATTTAAATACTCTTACCCCTAATTTCCACCGGGTCCGTCTGTGTCGCATTACGGCTGCGCCGCTGCCTTCGCAGAGATCGCGGCCACTCTAGTCAATGGGTGCTATTCCACCACACGCGGCGTGTTACGGCTCAGAAGCATCCCAGAAGCGTCTCGGCGCAGGGCTCCTCTAAAATTAGGATGAATCCTATTTTTTACGCGAAGCAGCCGTAAGGTAATGTCGGGCAGGCAGGAAGTGGAACGTTCAGAGCATAGCATATATATATATATACACACACAAACACATTTTGCAGACCCTATCCCGCCGTAGTCTTTCAAGTAGGAGGAGAAATGCCAGTGTTCTCCTCCGGTTTACGGGCACTGTGTAAATTATATATATAGAATAATTATGATGATGAATGCATTTTTTTTTACCACTAAAATACAGCAACACATCTTTGATTCATGTCGTTTATAACCAGTGTTGTGCTAGTTACTGAAAACCAGTAACTAGTTACCATTACTAGTTACTTCATTTCAAAAGTAACTCAGTTACTTTACTAGTTACTTACACACAAAAGTAATGCGTTACTGTGAAAAGTAACGTTTTAGTTACTTAGAAAAATGGCTCCCATTAATGCCCTTATAGCCAGGGCTGCACATAACTGGTGCGCATGTGCACCCGCCGCGAAAAAAGGAGCACCGGATCATTTGAAAAAAGGCGCATTTGCGCACCAACATTGAGAGAGAGAGATATTTGCGAGTTGCATATGAACTGGTAAGATAGCAGGGTTTCCCACACATAGACTTTACCTGGGCGGGCCACCGAGGTATATTAACGGCCGCCAAAGTATAATTCGTAAGCCATTTAGGTTTGATTTTTTTAATCCGTCCGCGAGCACGACGGCATCTGTCGATCCCTCGCTCTACCCCCTCGCTATCGTGTGAAGGGTCTGCTTTATGCACTCCGCACAGAAACCCTGCTGCGAGGCTCCGGTGAACAGTCCATGAGCATGCTCACTAGCGCAACTCCCCCCCCCGTTTATAAAGTCAAGTGCCCCTCAAAAGGTCCGGTTTATTTCATTTTAAGGATGCGCACCAAGCAACATCTCCAGGTGCTCCTTTGAGAACCAGGGCAAAAAGGTTGTGTGCACCCCTGCTTATAGCCTTCCTTTCAGTACTGTTATTGCATTGGAGAATAATACAATCTGTTGATCAACTTGACATGCCTTATATGCAATCTGGATTGCATCGATATTAGCTGGCTTTCCATTTTTGTATATTCTTTCTCCAGGTAGTTGGAAAAAGTTTTCCGTCCCATATGCCGTGTGCCGCCCGGACATGCTCTCATGCTAACTAGCTCCCTGAAAGCGGGTGACTCCACTGTAGCAATAGCCTGCATGTGTTCTACAACATACCGTGCAATTGCTTTATCGACTTTTCCCTGGCTAGCAGTCCCTTGGTTAAAATCCAGCCGCTGTTGCTTAGGTGGAGGTGGAGTGGCGTCGGATGAGTCTCTGTGGTCTTAGCTACTAGCTTCGTCCCAGCATGTTGTTTTTGCAGATGTTTTAAGAGATTTTAATTACTGGTTTGGGCAGTAGATAGGATCTTTGACCCGCCAAGACACAACTTACATTTAACTAAAATGTTATTTTCTTTGTGCTCGACAAAAGTGAAATAGTGAGAATATCTCCAGGTGGAGAAACGAGACTTGAGCTCCGCCGCCGCCATGATAGTCTTGTTAGTAAACAACACAAACACGCCCACAGCGCGTCTCCGCATGTGACACAGGAAGTATCTAAGTACATTTACTCAAGTACAGTACTTAAGTACAGTTCTCATCTCTGTTCGCCTGGCTGTTGACTATATAAAAAAAACTAACGCAGTAACGGAGTAACGCACCATGTAGTAACGGTAACTGAGTTACTGAATTAAAAAAGTACTTTGTAACGCGTTAGTCCCAACACTGTTTATAACTGCGGTCTTGCTGCGTATGCGTAATGCGTAATGGAGCCGGAGTGGGCGTAGTTTATACTACGCAGGATCATATCTTTGGAACCCATTGGTCGATTTGGGTGATTGACACCTTTTCTGAACCGTTAGTAAGTCCCGCTAAACACTTACGTGAAGTAGAGAGAGGTTTGCGTAAACAGCACGTGAGACAGCATTAGCTCGGGACTGCAAAACTTTATACCTACTCTGCTGCCATGAATGTAATGATAGATTATCAGGAACAATTCTAAAGTGACTAAGAGACATTGGATTAACCTTAAACAGCGTTTTTATTCCCTTGAACACGGGCTTTGATCACAAAACAGCAACGGTAAGACATACTTATTGTTATGGTTTTGAAAACTGTTGTTTTTTTTCTTCTCTGTTCTGGCTGCTAGCTCAGTGAGTTTGTGTCCTACTGTGATGATACTTATAACAAAATAATCTGTGGAGTATCAGCTTTCAGATGATATGTAGTTTGTGCAGAAAATATTAAGTTTTAAAGATCGTTTTTGCTAGTTAGCACCGGAAGCGCTTTGAGCATCTGGAAAAGCGCTATAATAAAATGTAAGGAATTATTATTATTATTTAAGTAGCATCTGCCCGTTTTAGCTAAGGGCTAATGCTAACGCTTCTTGTGAGACTTGTGTTTTGTTTCGGTAAAAATGGTTCGTATCGTCAGTTAGCTGAGATTATTCTCGTTAATCTGGTATAACACATTAATAGGTTTTTAAATATTAAGATGCCCTGAGACACAGTGTCGTGAAAAACAAACCCAGGGGACCTTCGGGCTTAACAGGTTAATATACATAATAAATAGTTTCGGCCCTAATACTGACCCCTGGGGGTTGCCTGTTGGTTAAATAACTCCTTACCCATTCCAAAACGACACCCCTGATTCCATAACGTTCCAGTTTCTTTATTAATATGTCATGATTAATTGTGTCAAATGCTTTTTTTAGGTCAATGAATATTCCAATGGCATGTTTCTTTTGATCAATTGAGCTAGTAATTTCTTCAAGTGAGTCTATTAAAGCCATCGATGTTGATCTATTGGCTCTGAATCCGTATTGACTTTCGGTGAGAAGTTTGTGTTTTTCTATGAAATTGTCCAGTCTGTTATTGAAAAGCTTTTCAAGAATTTTTGAGAATTGTGGTAGAAGTGAGACAGGTCTATAGTTTGTGAAGTGATGTTTGTTCCCAGCTTTGAACAAAGGTATGACTTTTGCTATTTTCATTTTGTTAGGAAATGCACCAGTTTGGAATGATAAGTTACATATGTGTGTGAATGGTTTTGAAATAACATCTATAACCTTTTTTAATACAGTCATGTCAATGTCATCACAACCGGTAGACTTTTTGTTTTTACATTTCGTTACAATATCAACTATTCCCTTTCATCCACTGCTGTGAGGAACATTGTACGTTTTATTAAGTTTTCCAGTTTTTTTTCTGATGTTCCTCCATCAGGGATTTTGCCTGCTAATTCAGGTCCAACATTTACAAAGAAATCATTGAAACTGTTGGATACAACATCCATATTTTCCTCTTCCTTATCCTTGTCAATGAAGTATGTGGGATAACTCCTTTTTTTAGACCCATTTTTTATAATACTATTCAGTATGCTCCATATTCCTTTAATGTTGTTTTTATTTTTGTCTAGAATTTTCCAATAGTATTCACTTTTGCAGGTCCTTATTATAATTGTCAATTTATTTTTATATTTTTTATATCTAATCTCTGTCTCTTTTGTTTTATTTCTCATGAAATATCTATACAATGAATTTTTCTTTTTACAAGCATTTTGTAAACCCCTTGACATTCTACATATTTCATTTTTCTACTGTGATTGATTGATTGAACATTTTATTTAACAGATTGCAGAATGGGTACAATACAGTACAGCTCAATACACACAATTGTTAAGGGGATGCAGACCAGAAACAGACTTTCGTCTTGTTTACATCAGGGTCCCCCATTTAATTCATCATAACATATATGACATACATGACATACAGATAGATTTCATTTTAGATTCATTTTCAATTAATCATAACATATATGACATACATGACATACAGATAGACAGTACTGTTACATCTAGACATTTATGACATACCAGATATACAAATATACAGTACTGTTTGTGAGTATAAAAAGTGTCTAAAAAGAGAGTATATACATTCAGGGGGGGTGGGAAACTGTATATTGTAGGGGGTTAGGTTTGGACATTTACAGGGACCAGTTTCGAATTGCAGTCTCCCGTAGGTGCTCTTTTAGAGAGGTTTTGAAGGTGGGTAGTGATTCACATTCCTTTACAGCTGTGGGTAGGGCGTTCCACATTGTTGTGGCATAATTGCGAAATGTGTTTCGTCCCTTGTTTGAGCCAAATCTGGGTTTAACATGATTTGTGGAGCTCCCTCTGGTGTTGTGGTCGTGGTATTCACTGACCTTTGTGAAGTATTTTGACATGTACATGGGTACCTTCGTGGTGTAGTGTATCTTGTAGACCAGGCCCATTGCAAGTTGCTGTACTCTGTCGTCTACTCATCCTAGGTTGTCAAAGTGGGCAGAGGTGAGGTGGGTTCTAGTAGTAAGGTCAAGCAGTAGTCTGACCAGTTTGTTTTGTGATGTTTGTAATTTTGTTTTTAGCGCCTTTGAGGTGCTTTGGTACCATGAAGTGCAAGCATAGTCGTAGTACCCTTGAATGAGTGCTCCTGCCAGAGTCTTCAGGGTATTCTTGTTTACCAGAGAGGAGATCCGGTACAATAATCTAGTTCGTTGGTTGACTTTTTTGATTACACTGGATGCCATTTTGTCACAGGAGAGATTTGCCTCAAGTATGGAACCTAGGTATGTAATTTCATCTTTCCTTGTAACAATATTGTCACCCACTGCAACTGAGAAGCCATCGGTCTTGCTGAGTTTGTTTTTTGAACCGAAGAGAATGGACTCTGTTTTACCCAGGTGTAATGATAGTTTGTTATCGGCGAGCCAGGTGCAGATTCTGCCGAGTTCTGAGCTGAGGGTTTTTTCAACCTGCAACTTGTTCCTGTCAGAGACCAGCAGGGCTGAGTCGTCCGCGAACAGGAACAAGTTGCTGTCACAAGCTGACGACATGTCATTTACATAAATTAGGAACAGTAACGGTCCCAATATGCTTCCTTGTGGAACACCACAGCTCACTGGGAGGGGGGGGGGATAGAGTACCGTTTACCTCCACCATCTGTTCTCTCCCCTCCAGCTCACCGATAGACTATCAAAACCAATTGCTTTTAGCTTGTCAATCAGAATGGAGTGATTGACAGTGTCGAAGGCCTTTTGTAGGTCCAGCATGACCATGCCGCAGTATCTGCCCGCGTCCACCTCTTGTTTGATGTGGTCGTTCAAATAGAGAAGGCATGTGTCAGTGGATTTGACAATTGGGCAGTATGTATTATATAATGATAAAAACATTCTCAGGAATTGATCATATGCACTGTCAATATTGTTTTCTTTGTATAAATTATCCCATCTTTGTGCCAGTAAAGCATTTTTTAAAGCGTTCATTGCTTCCTCTGATCTAACTCGTCTGTATTGAGTAGCATGTTATTACTGTAGTTTTTGTCATAAACTGCAAATACTGGTAGGTGGTCACTTATATCATTTATTAAGAGTCCACTTACTGTGTTGTTTTCTATGTCATTTGTGAATATATTGTCTATGAGAGTAGCACAGTGCGATGTGATTCTGCTGGGTCTAGTAATTTTTGGATATAAACTCATACTGTACATTGTGTTGATAAATTCTTCTGTCATGCTGTGATTATTTGGATTTAGAAGGTCAATATTGAAGTCACCACAAATGAAAACTGTTTTATGAATCACTTTTGAGAATATTTCCTCCATCCAGTCCTTGAAAGTCTCAATACTAGAGCCGGGTGCTCTATATATACAACTGATGATTACATTTTTCGTTTTTTCTTTGCAGATTTCAATCGTGATACATTCCAATACATTATCAATCACTGTTGACATATAATTCATCACCTTAAATTGGAAAGTATTGTCCACATACAAGGCTACTCCTCCTCCACCCTTGTTTTGTCTATTTATGTATCTGAGTTCATATCCCTCCAGCTCAAAGTCTATGCCTTTGTCCTCCGTGATCCAAGTTTCAGATATGGCAATGAGGCTAAATGTTTGTTGAAACTGATTTAAATATTCCTTGATGAGGTTAAAGTTTGCAGCACCCCAGCACCCCCCTTGATCTGGTGATCAGGTGATCAGATGCACAGACCACTGCGCCACCCGTCCCTACTTGGTCAGACAATCAAGATGATTCACCCCCCCTATATGCAGTTCTTGTATCAAATTATGAGATGGGTTTAAGTGATCGGGATATGTAAGTGATGGGGATTTACAGATTAGGGGAATCTCCAAATACACTGGATCCATGTTTTATCCAGAGTCATTTGATTGGAATTGCGTGAGTGAGGATGCTGGCGTGTTTGTCGCCGCTTCACTTCGTAGCCAAAAAACCGTGTTTTCTGTGCTGTTTTTTCCCCGTGTTTTTGTGTTCAAACAACCACAAATCCACTGCAAATAGTCTGCTAAAGCTACCATAACTGTCTGGATCTATCGACTGTGTACCTATTACACTTACACATTCTCCGACGATCAGCTGTCACTGCTAGCTGACGATCGGCTGTCACTGCTAGCCGCCGTTCAGCCGCTAGCTCCTGCGTAGCTACCAGCCATCCTCTTCAACCTGGGATCTCTGGAGCTCCATTTCCTTCTCCACATCCCCAGTATGTCCCCTCAACTCAGCTGCTACCCAGTTTCTTGTTAGCATTTCATTGCTAGCCACTGCTGGCTTCTCGATGTAGCTGCCGCCTAGCCCCTGCTTCGCAGCTCGTAGCTACTAGCCGCTGCTCCTCTGTGCTGCTGACATGGCTCTCTGGAAATACTCCGCTCTGCAAATGTGGAATCTTGTCTGCCACAACACTCCTAACTGCCTCACTACAATACAATCACTTGGACTCGCATAGGGCTGCACGTCGCAAGTTTGTCAACTCTGACCATGACATCCCCACCACACAGACAGACAGGCGGTCCGTCGCACTTCGTCGACGTCATCAGAGCACATCCTACGTGCATAGCTGTAATCTGAGACCTCTCAGCTGTATCGACGTCATCAGCCCATTCACCCCCTCTGCCTCAACAACTACAAACAACAATGCAACATTCATGCTGCAGAATGTTTGATCACTGAACAAAAAAGCACCTCTGATCAATGACATTATCACTGATCATAAACTTAATTTCCTCTGCTTAACCGAAACATGGCAAACTGGACAGGATTTCCTACTACTCAACCAAGCCACACCTCCTGGCTATGTCTACCTCCAAAAGCCCCGCTCCACTGGTCGGGGCGGTTGGCTGGCTGTAATATACAGAGCAGACATCTCGATCAAAGAGCTTCCTGTACCCAACACCACCTAACTTGAATGTCTTGCCTTCACTCTATCTGGATCTGCACAGCTCCAGGCTGTTCTTATATATCGCCCCCCCCAAAGCCTCAGCCTCTGCCATCTTCCTGTCGGAACTATCTGAGCTACTCACCTCAATCTGCTCCATGTCCCAATCTACGCTCCTTCTTGGAGACTTTAACATTAATGTGGACTCACCCTGTTGCACATTTAACTCTGACTTCCTGGCACTTCTGGACTGCTTCAATTTTGAACAGCATGTCCATGATCCCACCCATGCCAAAGGCCACACCCTAGATTTGGTATGTACCACTGGCACAACTGCATCCCACCTGCAGTGCCTCAACCTGGCTGTCTCCGACCATCATGTTCACTGTGCCTATCGCCCTCCCCAGACAGCTGGTACTGCGGACAATTACCTACAGGAGCTTAAAATCAGTGAGCGCACCAGCCATAACCAGCCTCATAGCTAGCCACCTGGCCTCCGATCCCCCTGACACCTCAGTACAACACTGCTCTTTCCCTGAGTCTCGACTCACTTGCCCCCCTCATTACTCACACTGTCTCCTTCACCCACTCAGCCCCCTGGTTCACCACCAGTCTCCGTGCCATGAAAGCCTCTGGCCGCCAACTGGAGCGGCTCCACAAAAAATCTGGCCTCACCGTCCATCTGGAGGCGTATAGAGAGCATGTCAAACCTTACAAGGACGCCCTCTCAAAAGCTAAGGCACACTACTACTCCTCACTCATCGGTAACCAGCAACACCACCCCCGTATGCTCTTCTCCACCATAAACCGCCTACTCCGCCCAATTGACCCCCCCAACCCAGCAGACGCCCCCGAGCTTTGCACCAGATTCCTTGACTTCTTTGAGGACAAAGTCAACTCCATCCACCAGGAACTCCAGTCCTCTGCCCCATCCCATCCACATGCCACACCACCTCCAGTCACTGTTCGCTCAACTCAACACCTGCCTCAATGTTCTCTCTCCTCCTTTGCACCAGTGGATGCCACACAGGTTACCAAACTTGTCTCAAAAGCTAAGGCTGCTCCCTCGACTCGAAACTTGCCTACCCATCCTCTGCTCCACCATTGTTAAAATTATCAACTCCTCCCTGGAATCAGGCAAGGTTCCCGCCGTCCTCAAGATAGCAGCTGTCACCCCCATCGTCAAAAAACCTGGTCTCGACCCCGAGGACCCCAGCAACTTCCGGCCGATCTCCAACCTTCCTTTTCTTAGCAAGATCATGGAAAGAGCAGTTGCTGCCCAACTCCACCATCATATGTCCGACCATGAGCTCTACGAACCCTTCCAATCAGGCTTCAGATCCAACCACAGCACAGAGACGGCCCTTATTAAAATAACCAATGACCTCCTCATAGCCGCCGATTCAGGCCTCGTCAGCATCCTTATCCTCCTGGACATCTCCGCCGCATTCGACACAGTCTCCCACACTATCCTACTCAACCGCCTATCCGTCTACCTTGGCCTCTCTGGTACAGCCCTCTCCTGGTTCCATTCCTACCTCTCCAACAGGCAACAGTTTGTGACCATCGGAAAATCCAGCTCTCCCCCAGCCCCTGTCAACCAAGGTGTGCCGCAAGGTTCGGTGCTCGGCCCCCTTCTATTCAACATCTACATGCTCCCCCTCGGTGAAATCATCCGCCGACATGGTCTCAACTTCCACTCCTATGTCGACGACACCCAACTCTACATCAGTACCAATCCATCATCCCAGCTACCCCCACTGTCACTTGTCAACTGCCTCCGCGACATCCAAGCCTGGATGTCAAAAAATCTACTTAAACTCAACAATAACAAAACAGAGCTCATGGTTGTGGCCCCAAAAACACTGCTCCGGAAGGTTGGAGATCTGCTCCTCACCATCGATGGCGGCTCCATCCACCCTTCCACTGAGGTTCGCAGCCTGGGCGTCACTCTGGACTCTAGCCTCACCTTCAACTCCCACATCAGGTCTACTGTCAAAACTGTGGAGTTCTGTTCTTTGTTTGTAGCCTTTATTTAACCAGGTGAAAGCCCCTTGAGATCAAAAGATCTCTTTTTCAAGGGTGACCTGCAGGACATTAGTTACACATGTAACATAAAAACAACAGAACAACAATAAGGATGACATACAACATAATGTACAGGGTACAGTTTATAAACTCTATTTACAGAGACAGGTACCATGAGTATCAAACAGCATGTCACCCAGCTGAGTTTTAAAATGATGCAGGGGAACCAAAGTGCTCAGTTTTAAACATGTTTGCAGACTGTTCCAATTTAGTGGAGCTGCACAACTAAAAGCTTTCTTCCCTAAGACAGTCCTAGCACTTGGCACATTTAATAAAACAACATCATGAGTTCTCAGGCAATATGTACTTTCAATTCGTCGAGAGATCAGAGAGCAGATATGAAAAGGTAGTTTACCCAACATGGCTTTGTAAATGAACATGTACCAATGACTGAGCCTCCGTACAGTTAGTGAAGGCAGACCTGTTCGGGGTCACCAGCAAAGCCCTGGACAGGCTCCAGTACGTCCAGAACTCTGCAGCCAGGCTCCTCACCCACACTAAGCCCTGGCAACACATCACCCCTACCCTCATCCACCTTCACTGGCTCCCGGTCAAGTCACGCATCCAGTACAAACTCCTCCTGCTAACTTACAAATCTCTCCACTCCCTAGCCCCTCCATACATCTCTGACCTCCTTCAGCCCTACACCCCCTCTCGTCACCTGCGGTCCTCTGACAAAGGGCTGCTCTCCATCCAGCGCTCCAAGCTGAAAACATTTGGCAACAGAGCCTTCAGTGTCGCAGCCCCCACCCTCTGGAATTATTTCCCCTCTGCAATCAGGAATGCAGACACTCTGGACACCTTCAAAAAACACCTCAAACACCATCTGTTCACTCAGACCTTTGGCCTCAACTAATATACAGTACTCAGCAACCTGTTCCTGTTTTGTTTTCTTCAGCCTATGTATCTGTATGATTATTAATGCTTTTTTTTTTGTTACTTCCCATTGTAAAGCGTCCTTGGGTTTCGTGAAAGGCGCTATATAAATTGAAATTATTATTATTATTATTATTATTATTATTTAGTCTGTACCAGAAACACCCCCTGTTAAGTTTATGAACAACCGACCGGTGACCGATCTGAGCACAATTATTGAAAATGATTATAGTAGAAACAGGCTACTAACCCACAAGTACAGCTTTGTACGTACAAACTCTATGAACAAAATTCCCCAGCAGATTGTGGCGACATTGCAGATATGTCCAGTCACAAGTTACTAATGTTCTAAATAACAGTGATATTTGAAATGATGGAGAAAATATGGGGACGATCTTTTATAGTGTGTGAAATATGTGGTGCTTGAAACATGTAGGTATTTCAATTTCTAGAAGAAGATGGTTTCCTGAAAGAGGTATTTGGAGTAGCCATGTTACAGTGGGTGAAAACAATGTTTAGGGATATGGTAACATTATTATTAGACATGAATTGTGTTTAGATGACATTTAACATCTAAGACAGATAGTATGATTAGAAAAATAGAGTGGAAAAGATTGGATTTATTTTTACCTCAGTGTGTTAGAATTAACTATAGGTAATGCATCCCGAGATCTCTCTCTCCGCCTGTCAGACCGCTACGACCGCATCTTCCAGGCAGACAAAAGACCTCACCACAGGAGACTCCTCCTCCTCCATCGAACAGACAGATAACCAGAGCTGAAACACTGCATCCAGAACCATCTCCACCTGAGGCATCCAGAACCAAAACCAGCTGACATAAAAAGGTATAACCTCATCGGTCCCCCGCAGGACATGAAGTTCCAAGCTGAGCCACGAGATTTGGCACAAGATCAGAGTGTGGGACATGAGAGCGGAATACGCCCTCCATGCAACAGCGTAGAGACTGTAGAGGAGGAAATGAAATGCAAAGCAGTTGGGCCACTGAAGAGAGTTACAGCGGAAGAGTCCAAGAGCAGATGGACTGAGGAGAAGACAGGACGGAGGAGTTGGCATGGTCCCGCAGAACGTGAGGGGGTCGTGGCTTGACAACCAGAGGGGGAGAGAAGGAAAACGGGAGTGAGTTTACACATAAAACACACTGAGGATACTGTGGGATAATGGGGTAGACATGATGGAAATATTACTTAGGAGTACAGAGTAGAACATATTATTCAATATTTTCATAATATAAACACATTATTCTTTAAGAGATTCTTATTCATGTGCGAATTTGGCGAAGATTTAATTTGTTACAATATTAATCTACAGTTTAAACGGATAGTTTTAGAAACCACTCTATAAAAGCAGATAAATCTTTATTTGAATGGAAAATGTTAAAGGTAGAGCTAGTACCAAGCCAAAGATAGTATTAAAGTATTGGTTTCACCATTGTAGCATGGTTATTACCATAGGAGAACTGTTAAGGTGGAAATAACATTTGTTTGTCGTCCAAGATGTAGAGTTTTAAAAAGAAACTGGGCAAAGAGAGATTGCTAGCACAGCCAGTGATGTTTTTTATGCAGTTAATCAACATGGCGAAACACCCCAAAGCCAGTAGGGCTAAGAGACCAGTCCCAGGGGGAGTTTAGGCTCCACAGTGTACAAGGATAACATAGGGGTCCACAAGGGAGGGCGAGATGTTGCATTCCATGTCCTAACGTACCGATTGATCACGACGGCCTCTTCTAGAGAACATATTACTTTCATACCTTAAATGGTATGAAAGGAGGGAGGGTACATTTCTCATGAGGAGACAGTTACAAATGCTAGCAGAACAAGACGACCCACCCCCGAATACAGATGTTGATGACAATGATGAGTTAGTTTAAATGAAATGGATGTTCAGAGATGAGAGATGAGGTTGTTCAATGAATGTCCAGCCGATGTGATTCTTTAAATGATGAAATCATGTGAAGAACTGAGCAAACTAAAATGCTAAAATGGAGTGAATCCATTTCAATTTACTTTACACTATTCCAAGATAGTATATTTTTATTTTTCAATTTACTTTACACTATTCCAAGATAGTTTATTGTATTCTTTATTATGTTATACTATTCTAATATGGTAGATTTCATGTTTTATAAATCATTGCTATTCTAAAATGGTTTGTTTATTCTCACTTTGTAAAAACAAGTGCTTTAACACTGAGCGTATTATGAGAAAGGTTTCTGTGAAAGGAGGGAGGAAGAAATGTTCTAATACCAAGCCATTGCTGCTATTTTGAAGAATGATATTGAATGTAAACACTAGAAGTTATGCACAAGGGAAAACTTTTATGTTTGAACACAGTCAAAGTATTTTTTTTTGTATTTTTGTAAAGTTAAGGCTATTTTTGATATGAGTTGTGTACTATGCAAAGTTCAGATGAAGAACTCATTGATTTCAGTATTATACACACCTTTTAGGTGTGTAAGGAGGGACTGTTAGAAATTAAAATCAATGTTTTGATGGCATAATGTAGCTTAAACATACTGTCAGTTTAAATGCTATTTTATTCTGGAAAAAAACGAAAGTTCTCAATACCAAGCTTTTATTCTGAAAATCCTTCATGACGAAATCCGGGACTACCGTCCATTAGTATCATTAAAGTGGCTATTGACGCCGTTAACATGTATTACATATAAAGTTATGAAAGAGATAAGGAGGAGAAAAGGCATGTGGAAGTAAGCAATGAATGTAAAAATGTCGAAATCCTCCGTGTAACGCAATATCGGACACAGAAGAACGAGGGGGGAAGTCTCCTACGTCACTACAGCCCCCAGAGAGGAGGAGCAAACAGCCAGCAAGCGGGAAGGACAAATGCTTGTGGGTTTTCTTCTGGTCGGCCGACCACAGAGAGGGAGCTCTTTACATCCCTCTCTCTGAACCATCTTCTGTTTGTAACATTACCGCGCCATTTTAATTAAAGTACCCATTTGAACCTTCTCAGAGACTCCATTGGTCTACTTACTTTTAAAGCTTCTCTCCTGGACGCGAGAATAACAAACAAAGTATAACAGTACCCGTACCGAAATTATTCGGTATGGGCGCTTTGGTTCGGTACACATGTGTACCGAAGTGTACCGAACGAATATAACGTTAAACGTAACAAATTGAGAACGTGAACAACTTTTTGGAAGTAATCTCAGGTGCTGCGTCGCAGCATTCAGAGTAATTTGCTCACATTGGGTTCAACACTTCATAGAAGTCATTTCATTGGACGAGAGGCATACTATGAGAGCTGGTCACAGGGATGCGTTCAAATTTAGTCAGTAATGTGTCAGGAAGTGTCGAAATGGCGAATGCAGATAAAGTTGAGCTCGAAAATCCTCCAGCATCATTGAAGTCTCCGGTTTGGGAACATTTTGGTTTCGCAGTTACAAACAAGGATGACGGACAAAGACAGGTGGACCGAACCAAAGCTGCTTGTCGGCATTGTTCAACTAACATTGGTTACGCGGCTGGCAATACATCAAACTTGCACACTCATTTGAAAAGGCATCACCCGAACGTGAATTTCACCGGTACCAAAAGAAAAAAGACTGAAGTGCAAACCCAACTCCCGCTAGCATTTAAAGAGCCTGTGACAGCCACCCAACAACTGTTGTGCAATGAAATAGTGGGCTACTAGTAATCTCGAACCGTCAGTTTAAAAAAGAAAAAGCGATACCGTTTAGATAAATATCAATAATTTCGAACATCGCGGGGAAATTCCTTCGACTCATTTTGAGGTTTGGGGGGAAGCCTGCAGGAACGCTTCACTGTGCGACGTGAGATCCAAACACGGACAAAGTGTGTTGTCATATGTAAGAATGGTTAGACGATTCGTTGTGTCTGGGTGTTCCAATACAGCAAAGGACGAACTAAACATCAGCATCCATAGCTTTCCCACAGATGTCAAGTGTCAGCGCACATGGGAGAAAAACGTGCAGAACACAAGGGCCAAATGGTCTGTGAAGAACCCCAGAACAACCTACATATGCAGTGCCTACTTTCTGCCCGATGATTTCGAGGAAGGGCCTATATGGATGGTTGGAAGTGGGATAGATGTAACGCGAAAACGGATTCTGAAGCCGTCAGCAGTGCCTACTCTCTTTCCCACGCCGTCGCAAATCCGTCAAGGCACCGGAGACTTTGCCACCGCCACCCCCCCAGCAAAACGCCACAGAAGTGCCTACTTCGAGTAACGAGAGAAAACTCAGGTAAAAACAAATACTTTGGCCGCGATTCAGTTTAGCAATCGTGTAACTTGAATAATTCCTGATGTAATAATTGTAATGTAAATGTCACCCTTGTGCTTGTAGGTTTTGGATTCTCTCCTAAAGCCACGGTTGACAGCTGATGGTGCATCAGCTGCACATACTTCAACTGCATGCAGTGATGCATCAGATACTCACTCCCATGCAAGAGACGCCAGGCACTATGACCTCTGCTTGCCAAACTGATCCAGTAAAGGAGAAGAAAAAAAGGCTTCTGATGAGCGGAGGCAGCGGGAAGGGGCGTGGTGGTGCAGCAGGTCTGTGAGGTAGGGGGGGGCCTGATTGTTGAGGGCTTTGTGAGTAATGAGGAGGACTTTGAAGTTGATTCTTAATAATTAATAATTCTTAATAATACAATACATTAGAATATATGATATGATAATTACATTTACGTTTTATTCATTTCTTATTTCATAGTTTCTCATTATTTGTATTGTTATCGCTCATCTTATTTTTGATTTTATGAATCTGTGCTATCCTGTTTTTCACTCTCACTACTGTGTAAAAACACCCCAACAATATTACAAAAAATATACTGCATAAAGCAAACTATATACTTTATTTGATCTAAAATATTGATATTTTTTCATTATAGTAGCCTGTGAAAACCATAACAAATAAGTGATTAAATGCTACAGTATTCAGCAAACACAACTGCAGAGCTGCAAACATTGCCAACAGACTAAGTTCTACAACACCCAGTTGTCTTTGTGTATTTGTGAATGAAGCGCCATCTCATGGTTAAATCCTGTAATTGAACAAATGGAGAACTTTGGCAACGCCCTCTAGCAATTTGGCAACACCCCCAGCCACTGGGATCCGCTGGGTTTTTGACTGGGACACACCCATGTGAGTCCTATCTGGAGTGCTACATCTGTAGGTATGTTTGTCCGAATGGTTTTCACGGATTTTACTGTCAAGGAGGCCTTTCTTGCCCTTATCCCATTGAAAGAAAGAACCAGGGGTGAGGATGTGTACAAGGCATTCAAGGACTATGTTCGTGAGTACAAGATTCCCATTCATAAAATAGTGTCCTTCACAACCGATGGGGCACCAGCGATGCTCTGTGTTTGTTCAGGATTTGTTGCGCTGTGCAGAAAAGACCCAGATTTTCCACCATTTGTAAACTATCACTGTGTGATACATCAACAGGCATTGGCAGCTAAAGCAATTGACATGTCGCATGTATTGAATGTTGTTGTTAAGATTGTCAACTCAATTTGCGCAAAAGCACTCCAGCACCGGCTATTTAAGTCTTTATTGGACGAGCTCGACTCTGTGTATGGAGATTTGATCCTTCACGCAGAAGGTGGCTCAGTCGGGGCAAGGTGCTCCAGCGTTTTCTGGATTTGCTGCCAGAGATCATCAGTTTTCTGAAGTCGAGGAACGAGGAGTATGAGCAGCTGTCCGACGATACTTGGTTATTGGACTTGGGGTTCCTTACCGATCTGACTGCAAAACTCAATGACCTTAACCGAGAATTGCAAGGGAAAGACCGAGAGCTTGGTCACATGATTAGCGCAGTGAAGTGAAGCTTCAAAGTGAAGCTCAGTTTGTGGACCACTCAGTTAAGACATGCGAGGCTGACACACTTCCCAAATCTTGAAAAGGTGTCACAAAACCTCACAGACAAAACTGCTTTCCATCCTGAACAATTCTGCGCCCATTTGAACAAACTGACATCAGAATTTGGTGCTCGATTTGTGAAGCTACAAGACATGGGGCAAGTAGTTGGTTTTGTATCAAACCCTTTCCTCAGCGTTGACATTGAACAGCTGTCAGCTAAAATGCAGGAGGTGTTTACATTACATATGGGTGTTGACATGGAGATCATTGAAATGCAAAGCGACATTGAATTGAAGGCCAGAGCAAGAGATCAGGACTTTTGGTCACTCGTGAGTAGAGCGAGGTATCCACTGATTGTGCCATGTGCACTTAAACTGAAGGCCTACTTTGGCTCCACATACTTATGTGAAACGGCCTTTTCACAAATGAAAATAATTAAATCCAAGTATAGAACTCGTATGACTGACACACATCTTACTGACTGCCTCCGGCTGGAAATCACTAACTATCTGCCAGATTTCAAAAGGCTTACAGATAATGTGCAATCACAGCAGTCTCATTAAAGGCAGGCTGATAGAGCAACTTGAGCATTGAAAATATATTGTGCATTGAACAGAGAAACTTAATATGGATTACATTGAACTGTAGGCTAATATCTGTACATGTGAATATTACTAATTGAACTGAGAAACTAAATATAGTGCATTGAACAGATACTGTACATATTAATAGTTTGTATCGAACAGATATGCTTAACGCAAATATTAACATTGTGCATTAAGCAGATAGTGCGAATAGTTTGTATTGAACAGATATGCCTACCGTAAATATATGAATATTGAACAGATAACTGTGCATAACTGTGTCTTTCTTTGTGTGCATCTTTACACGTACATTGAGCCTGTTGTAACATAAATTGATTGCAAAAATAAATATGACGATGAATAGTCTTACTCCTAAGTGGGTTTTATGGAAGATATCGGATTGGTAGATCTCGGTTTACATTTTGGAATAAAAAGTGATCTTGGGCTTGAAAAGGTTGGTTACCACTGCTACAGATGAAGCGCTCCATTTCAGACGCCTACCCGTGCGGGTCCGTGATCGGCACGGGGTGGGCCCCTGCTGAAAAGGAAAACCCACCGCAGGACTTGAAACGCCCCCTTGATAAATACATTTAATTATAATGAAACCAGCTGCAATGGATAATGGATCCACCAGGGGGAGCCCTGATTAAAAAGCTGCCACATTGGGACTCATGTGAAATAAACAGCTGATCTACAGGTATCTGATATAGCGGATATTTGTTAAGATCCATATGTCACGGATAGGATCATATTCTGTGCTAAATAAGAGACATGTAATCATTTACTAAACATCACCATGTTTTTATTTAACAAAATAATGTTTAATTCACTTGGCGTACGTACAAAACCATCGCTATGTTTTTAGATCAGGAAATGCATCCAGGCTCAAACAAACGATTTTCAATCATCATCCTCACGATCATTTAATGTATCATATGTTCGCGAGTTGAAATTAATGCACTACATTTAATCCACGTGAGTTTACAACAACAAAAATAATCGTTTTGTTTTTATATCACATCCGACCGGAGGAAAATGCAGCACGGGTCTCACTACCGATCATCCTAATCCCACGGGCAAACAATAATATGTACAGTGTTAATAGTTTACTGTATTATTAGTGTCTAATATTACTGGGGATTTCGGAATGGTACTGGATTTTGATTTATTGTATCGGCTTCATATCGCAATATATTCCCGAAGTCTGAAATGCAAAAATGTCCCACATTAGGGCAATTCACCCTACATTTAATTATTCAAACAAAATCATATTTCATATATCTGACATTAACGATTAAACACATTTGTGCATTCTTTAAACCGAGTCAAGCCGACTCCGGAGGTGGCGGTACATTAAAGTGTGCACCTGATTGTTTAACTTGAAGGTGCCTGGTGACATTTAATCATTCAAACAAAATCATATTTTGTTTATTTTTAACGAAATAAATGTGGTTTAATCCACATAATTTACTGTGTTAATTGTTTTCTGTAGTATTGTGCACATTACTTTTCGCTGCTTGTTGCACCCCTGGTTAGAAGCTAAACTGCATTTCGTTGTCTCAGTACCTGCAATATGTGCATTAACAATAAAGTTGAATCTAATCTTGAGCAGGAACACATTTATTTAGGCTACTTAGTACATATCTGTACATTTGTGCATTCTTTAAACCGAGTCCGGAGGTGGCGGCACATTAAAGTGTGCACCTGATTGTTTAACTTGAAGGTGCCTGATGACATTTAATCATTCAAACAAAATCATATTTCGTTTATTTTTAACGAATAAATGTGGTTTAATCCACATAATTTAGGCCTACTGTGTTAATTGTTTAACTTGAAGGTGCCTGATGTGAACATTTCCAGAAGAACTCTAGCTTGAATGGCCTTATAAGTATTTTTACAACTTGTATTTAGAAATACTCTGTTGTAATTATTGATGCATAAATGTGTTCATCCATTCAATGTGGCATCTGCTATAATGGGGTTAATGTATGATATTACTTAATAATACAATACATTATAATATATGATATGATAATTACATTTTAGTTTTATTCATTTCTTATTTCATAGTTTCTCATTATTATTATTTTATTCATCGGTGTGAATCTGTGCTGTCCTGTTTTTCACTCTCACCCTGTTGCTGTTTGAACTACTGAATTTCCCCACGGGATTAATAAAGGTCCATCTTATCTTATCTTAATGTATAAGTTGATTTACTTCAATCTTCTGTACTGTGTAAAAACACCCCAACAATATTACGGACCACTATTGCGGTAAGCATGTTGTAACTTCCGGTTGTTGTCATCTCCGGGTATCCCGTGTGTCCGTTCTGTTGCTGATAGCTTATTATCTTAAACTTAATCGATCGTTTTAAAACTCTTGATCACGGCAACTGCCTGACGTTGTAATCACACGTTACTATAACTTGAGCTCTCACAACTCTCCTTCTCTTAGCGACTGTAACTCCACAGTTGCCTACACTCTTTTCGGGGTTGCTAACGGTAGCTACTTTAGCTTGATAGCTAGCCATGGCTCTTTCCCCACCCTCGGGTGCTATTTTCTGCTCTAACTGTCTCATGTTTGGTTACTTCCCTACCTCCTTTACTGGTACCGGTACATGTGTTAAATGTAGTATAGTTGTTAGGTTGGAGGCGGGAATCATAGACATAGAAGCCCGGCTCCGCATCTTAGAAAGAAACTCAGCTACAGTAAAGCCCATGTTAGCCGGTGCGGACCGGCAAAAGGTAGCTCCTATTAGCCGTCCCCCGGCAACTCCCGAGCAGCAGGGAGACTGGGTGACTGTTCAGAAGGGGCATAATGCGAAACCCGCAGGTCCCCACCAACCCGTTCACGTATCTAACAGATATTCCCCACTCAGCGAGACACCCGCTGAGAAGCCAACTCTGGTTATTGGTAGCTCTATTATGAGACACGTGAAATTAGAGACCGAAGCCTCCACAGTCACATGCATTCCGGGGGCCAGAGCGGGCGACGTTGAGGCGCATCTTAAACTGCTGGCTAAAAATAAACGTAAATACAGTAGGATTGTTATTCACGTCGGTGGTAATGATGTTCGTATACGCCGATCAGAATGCACCAAACTTAATGTGGAGTCGGTGTGTAGTTATGCTAAGACAATGTCGGACACCGTAATCTTCTCTGGTCCCCTCCCCAATCTGATCAATGATGACATGTATAGCCGCATGTCATCATTTCAGCGCTGGTTGTCTTGGTGGTGCCCAGCAAACAATGTGGGCTTCGTAAATAATTGGACAGCCTTCTGGGGAAAACCTGGTCTGATTAAGAGAGACGGCATTCATCCTACTTTGGAAGGTGCCGATCTCATTTCGGCAAACATTTCAGGGCTTTGTGGACTTAATCCATGACAAACTGGAGTTGAGACCAGGAGGCGGAGTCGCAGTCTTACACGCTTCTCTGCGCTCTCTCCTAGGCAGTCATCCATAGGAATCCCGAACCCAATAAAATACCCAATATTAGCGGTGTGTGTGTCTGCCCAAGGACAAGTTAAGGTAAAACCTAATAGAGGTGTCATACATAATAACCTAATCAAAGTAAATGTAACAACTACTAGAGTGCAACAAAACAGGAATATTAAATGTGGTCTCTTAAACATAAGATCTCTAGCATCTAAAGCAATATTGGTAAATGATTTAATATCAGATTATAATATTGATATATGCTGTCTCACTGAAACTTGGTTGAGACATGAAGAATATGTCAGCATAAATGAGGCCACTCCACCCAGCCATATCAATACTCATATTGCCCGAGGCACGGGCCGAGGAGGTGGAGTTGCAGCCATCTTTGACTCAAGTTTACTTATCAATACTAAACCAAAATTAAATTATACCTCCTTTGAAAGTCTCGTTTTTAGTCTTACGCATCCGACCTGGAAAACTTTGCAGCCAATCTTATTTGTTACAGTGTACCGTGCACCAGGTCCTTATTCAGAATTCTTATCAGAATTCTCTGAGTTTTTATCAACTTTGGTTCTTAAAACAGATAAAGTAATTATCGTAGGTGACTTTAATATTCATGTTGACGATGATAAAAATAGCCTTACTGTTGCATTTAACTCTATATTAGATTCTGTTGGTTTTTGTCAGAGTGTAAATAAACCAACCCACTGCTATAATCACACTCTCGACCTTGTTCTGACTTATGGTATTGAAATTGAGCAACTATTAGTCGAACCGCATAATCCTGCTTTATCCGACCATTTCTTAGTAACTTTTGAAGTACTGTTACTAGACTACAAAGCATTAGTCAAAAGCTCCTGCAGCAGAAACCTATCTGTTAGTGCTATAGCCACATTTAAGGAAGATATTCCACCAATACTTAACTCGATAGCATGTCTGCATGTAAGGGAGGAAACTTATACAAAATGTACACCACCCCAAATTGATCATGTTGTTGATAGTGCTACAGATGCGCTGCGAATAAAATTAGACTCTGTTGCTCCTTTGAAAAAGAAGAAAATAAAACAACAGACTAGCTCCATGGCATAATGCCGAAACCCGCAAAATAAAGCAAAAGTCGAGACAACTTGAAAGGATATGGCGTTCTACTAAACTTGAAGAATCTCGTTTAATTTGGCATATTACTCTCAATGAATATAAGAAAGCATTGCGTAAAGCGAGAGCAGCTTACTACTCTTCATTAATAGATGAGAATAAGAATAATGCAAGATTTCTTTTCAGCACTGTAGCCAGGCTGACAGAAAGCCACAGCTCGATTGAGCCTTCTATTCCCATAGCACTCAGTAGTAATGATTTTATGTGCTTTTTTAACGATAAAATTGTTACTCTTAGAAACAAAATTAATGACCTCTTGCCTTTGACCAGTATAGTGTTATCAACAGCTCCCGGAAACGTAAGTTCTAATATTACACTAGATAGTAAACTAGAATGCTTTTCAGCCATAAACCTTGAACAATTAAATTCAATGATTCTCTCTTCTAAACCATCAACGTGCATGTTAGACCCAATTCCAACTAAGCTGTTGAAGGAAGTTTTTCCATTAATTAGCACTTATTTATTAAATATTATGAATATGTCTTTATTATCAGGCTATGTTCCACAATCATTCAAAGTAGCAGTGATAAAACCGCTTCTTAAAAAGCACAACCTCGATCCAGAGGTTTTAGCCAACTATAGACCTATTTCTAATCTTCCGTTCCTCTCAAAAATTCTTGAGAAAGCGGTCGCAAAACAGTTGTGTGATTACTTAAAAAACAATGATTTATTTGAAGCTTTTCAGTCTGGCTTTAGAACACATCATAGCACAGAGACAGCTCTGGTTAAAGTCACAAATGACATTCTAATAGCCTCTGACAAGGGACGTGTCTCTATTCTTGTTTTGCTCGATCTCAGTGCTGCATTTGATACTATCGACCATGATATCTTATTGCAAAGACTAGAGCACTTAGTTGGCATACAGGGAACTGCTTTAGACTGGTTTAGGTCCTATCTATCTGAACGCTCTCAGTTTGTACGTGTCAATGATGAATCTTCCACGCAAACCAAAGTTAGCCATGGAGTGCCACAGGGCTCAGTGCTCGCACCTATTTTGTTCACATTATATATGCTTCCGTTAGGCAATATTATAAGGAATCATTCTGTAAACTTTCATTGTTATGCGGATGATACTCAACTATATTTATCAATCAAGCCTGATGAAATTAATCATCTAAATAAAATTCAAGACTGCCTTAAGGACTTAAAAACGTGGATGACCTTAAACTTTTTGATGTTAAACACGACCAAAACTGAAGTTATTGTACTTGGCCCGAAGAATCTACGAAACAAATTATCTAAGGATATACTAACTATGGATGGCATTAATTTGGCCTCCAGTGAGACTGTAAGGAATCTTGGTGTTATATTTGATCAGGATTTATCCTTTAACGCCCACATAAAATCAATTTCAAGGACCGCCTACTTCCATCTACGTAACATTGCAAAAATCAGGCATATCTTGCCTCAAAACGATGCAGAGAAACTAGTCCATGCATTTGTTACTTCAAGGCTGGATTATTGTAACTCTTTATTATCAGGGTGTACCAAGAAGTCAGTCAAGTCGCTTCAGCTGATTCAAAATGCTGCGGCTCGTGTACTAACCAGAGTTAGGAAAAGGGACCACATTACTCCTGTTCTGGCTGCCTTACACTGGCTCCCTATAGAACACAGGATAGAATTTAAAATTCTTCTTCTCGCCTACAAAGCCCTTAATGGGCAGGCGCCATCTTACCTTAAAGAACTCATTATACCCTACTGTCCTACTAGGGCATTGCGTTCCAAGAATGCAGGGTTGTTGGTTGTTCCTAGAGTCTCTAAAAGTACAATGGGAGCCAGAGCCTTTTCTTATCAAGCTCCACATTTGTGGAATCAGCTTCCAGTTTGTGTTCGGGGCGGCAGACACCCTATCCGTTTTTAAGAGTGCGCTTAAGACCTTCCTTTTTGATAAAGCTTATAGTTAGGGCTGATTAGATCCAGCCCCTAGTTTTGCTGATATAGGCTTAGTTTGTCGGGGGACATCTTACTTCTTCCTTCTCTCTGTCTATACCTGTGTACTCTCATGTTCCGATTAACCCAGCTTCCCCAAATGTCTTTCTTTTTGGTGTCTATATACGCCGGGATCCGGAGTCATGGATGATCCTGCGCTCCTCTGTCCTGGATCGCGAGCCCTGGATCTTGAGTCGTGGCTGTGGTCCTGGATCATAGGCCCTGGATGGATATCCTCGTGGATTCATCTTCCTATTATACACACATGCATTTCCAAACATTTGGACTACCTATGTTGCAAATGTATTATCTTTTCAATTTACACACGGCATCTATTGCACGTCTGTCCGTCCTGGGAGAGGGATCCCTCCTCTGTTGCTCTCCCTGAGGTTTCTCCCATTTTTCCCTTTAAACTGTGGGTTTTCTCCGGAAGTTTTTCCTTGTACGATGTGAGGGTCTAAGGACAGAGGGTGTCGTATTGTCATACTGATATTTTGTACAAACTGTAAAGTCCACTGAGACAAATGTAACATTTGTGATATTGGGCTATATAAATAAACATTGATTGATTGATTGATATTACAAGAAATATACTGCATAAAGCAAACTATATACTTTATTTGATCTAAAATATTGATGTTTTTTCATTATAGTAGCTGTGAAAACCATACAGTAACACATAAGTGATTAAATGCTACAGTATTCAGCAAACACAACTGCAGAGCTGCAAACATTGCAAACAGACTAAGTTCTACAACACCCAGTTGTCTTTGTGTATTTTGTGAATGAAGCGCCATCTCATGGTTAAATCCTGTAATTGAACAAATGTGGAAATTGGGCAACGGCCTCTAGCAATTCATCTTCATCTGTATAGTGTAACACACACCCACACACGCCTCCCTTGTGTTAATGCTGTACTGCTGTGTATACTACCGAATCACCTCGTCACTCGTTTCCCATATAGTTTTTAGAGTTTGTGGTGTGAAATTTGCACTCAAATTCTAATGTTGTGACCAGTGAGGAGGAGGAAGATGAGGAGGACACCTGCATCCTTCCACAGAAGGAGCCAGAGTGCCAGCAGCAACCACAGAAAGTCTTGGTGGAATTAGATCAGGACACTTTGAAGGCTCTGAAAGGTGGGTTGGTGCATGTGCATGCTAGTTAGCTCTGCAGCCACCTGAATCCTCCCTCACAGTTTATTGACCCACCTACAATAATTTGAATGAAGTTATGAAGTAAAATTCATGAATTCCCACATTTATTTTGAGAACCGACCCGACTTCCCACATGTTACAAATTTGAAAATAAATGATCTATTGCATTTATATAACAGTAAGCAAATGCAAAAGAAAGAGCGTAATTTCTGAAAATCAGAACTGTTGGAATGCACCATGGTCAATTATAGTACTCAGATTTTGCGGTTGTATAATGACACTATTTTATGTCTGAATTTGTTATGTTCACATGGATACTTTTTTATACCCACTTTTTAGAGATGCCAAGATTGGTGGCTACCGTGAAGAAGGTACTGGACAACATTTCAGGGTCATCATCAGTATGTAGTTCCAGTAGTGGCCACGGTGACTCCAAGCAAACTGGCCACAATACTGGCAGTGATGACTTGGTATGACCTACATCAGGGGTGGGCAAACTTTTTGGCTCGGGGGCCACTATGAGTTTTAAAATTTGACAGACCAGACTGGGCCAGTAGCTGATCAGTGGAACATTTTTTAGCTGTCCGCTCCTCATTAAACACTCGGCACTCATTGTCGACTTTTATTTTCTTTGGTCCACTCATTTTCTTTGGTCCACTGCATTGTCAGGTGAATTAGGTTCAAAGGTGAATTATTGCGTAATCGTTTGCGTCATGACGTAACCGTTTACGTGCCTTCTTATTACCCACACAGCGTTTTACATCGCTGATTTTCTCTGCAACACCGCTCACAACAACATCAATAGAGGACTGCGTCGGGCAGTTTTTAATCATACGAAGCCAGATTAAATAAAAGTACTACTTCTCCAACCTTATACCTTTCTCCAGAGTGCCATGGTTCATTGTTTATTAATGTGGTTCAGCGGCATTACCAACCGCTGCAGTGCTGCTCGTCCACCGGAGTTTAGTCTCACGTTAACTCACAGCAGCGGCCGCTGTAAAGTATTCACTGTCTGACTGTCACAAAAGCAGCTGATAAATATCCCCAATTCCCCATAAGTGAATGTGTTTCAGTCTGAATTGACACTGTTTGGCATCACAATGCTGTTATGGAAGTTTCTCTGGCATTCTACAGGGGATGTTAGCATAGAAACCGAAGCTAATCAGACTATCTTGACTACTTGTTGCTATCATATTGTGGCATAAGCACAAGGTAAAATAAACAGAATCACACTAAGCCTGGTTAGTGTTGCCTGACTTTATATAAGTGTTTTTTACAAGTGTGTGGTCGCGCTCTAGTCACTTTGCTCAGCGCTACTGCTTGTTACAACTTGTATTCGCTGTACTCGCCATGAACTGTTATTGCTCAGGTTAATCTCGACCCCCTCCAATGTAAGCGTGACGTATTTGGTTCTTGGATCTTGCCGGGTTGCCGAGTGGGGCCAGAGAATAGACCAGACTCCAGCAAAGGTCAATGTGTCTAGAGTGTGCCATCTAGTGGGATCAACTGAAATGCCGGGTATTGCAGGAAAAAGGCAAATACTATTATTTGGACAATTTTGTACCAATATTCGGCGGGCCGGATTAAAAAGCCCAACGGGCCGTAAATTGCCCGCAGGCCTTAGTTTGCTCATGCCTGCTCTAGATAATAGGAAAGGAGGTTTCAAACTTCCTTTATAACCTCCTTAACTTAGGAACCACTGGACCTTCCTTTACGAAAGGAGAGGAGACAATGCTGCCCCACAATGCATTGCAGCCGCAGCATTTGCCGTCACACAACATTCGCCGTTCACGGAAACAACCGATTATGACCGAGAAATGATATCATGAAAGTTACGGTGCTTATTAAGCATTTTAAAACGTATGTGGTAAGTTGCCAAAGTGCTTTGTTCTGAACGTTCATCAGTATTATAATCAAAAAGAGAAGTATGAACGTTAGTTTTGACTGAAATGATCAAATAAAGTCAACATCTCACAGTCTTTACTGAGCTGTGTGGGGTTTGTTCAACTTTTAAAAGATGTTTGAATGGTGATATACACAGTGATAGATGTTAAGGACTAACGTTTATAATAAATATATTTGTATTGATTTTAAGATCTTTTCATCAATCATACGTATTGGGATCATTTGTATTAATGTGGACCGGAGGGAGAGGGTGACGACGAGCATAAGTTTCACTTTCCTTTTTTATTTCAATTCCAACTTTGGTCATGAAGAATATGTTTCTCTGTTGTCCACGTTCATAAAGCATAAAGCAACAGCATCAGAGCACGGTGCAGAGTCTCTAGATGAGTTTACAGTAGTCCCTCCTTCTTATTATACATCCATGTTGTAGTCCGCTGTATAGAAAACTGTAGTTCTCATTCATAACACTCCGTTCGATGTCTCACTATGGGATGCGCCTCAACGTGTATGCAAACAGAAGCATCAATCTCATTACGCCAATCCTGATTGGCTGGTGATCTTGACGTCAACGTCAGGGAATCCACCCACCCTTTAAGTAGCTTGCGCTACGACGCAGCGTCATTCAAACACCTCTTCTCGCTTCAGAGCACATCTCGATTTATCAGTAACCGAGCTAGCTTAACGGTCCACAGACTGAACCCAAAGCTAACATTGGGTCGACGGGCGCTTGCCGGTTACTTTTTTTGCTTTGCAAGAAGACTGAGCAATATTAACACACCAGTTAATATTGTAATCTGCCTCGCCGTTCTTTCTGTCGAAATAACGGTAAGGTTTGATTTTTTCTTCAAGCTAGTAACATACCTGTTGCTAGTTTGTTCTTCCCTCCACACCGACACCACGGTAAAGAGGACGTTCTCTTTTCTCTCTCACACCAGAGGAGACAGAGATTAAAAAAGGTATTAACACACCAGTTAATATTCTTTAAAGAATAAAATCTACACCGTCGCCTTTTTTCCTTTCGGACTAACGGCAAGGTTGGATTTTTTTCTCAGTAACGTACCTGTTACTAGCGTGTCCACTCCACGCCGACACCCCGGCGATCGAAGATGGACCCTTCTCTCCCTCACACCAGAGGAGTCAGGGACTCGGAGGCTCGGCTATGCTGCTGCGGGTTTAAGATTTCAGGCACAGACTCACACCAGGTCTGCTCGTCCTGCCTCGGGCTGGAACACGCCCGGGAGGCTATCGATAACCCCAGCTCGTGCAGGCATTGTACCCCCTTCACCATGAAGAGCCTCCGCCGACCGTTAGCACGCCAAGCTAGCTTGTCGGGACAGGACCCCCTCATGTCCGCTGATTCGCCGTCCGGCAATCAAGACATGGTGGCGTCCGCCACAGAGATTGAGCCCCGCGCTGTGTCAGACTGGGGCTCAACAACAGCGACAGCCGCTGAACCGGAGCCCCACGCCGTTTCAGGCTGGGACCCGGTGGCGGCAAGAGCCGCGAGAGCGGAGCCCCGCACTGTGTCAAGCTGGACCTCACCATGGTTCCACCCGCGGAGGATGTCCTGGAGTTGGACTACATGGAGGACGAAGAGGATACCTCTGAGTTCCTCCTGTCTGACTCGGATGGGGATGACATCTTCGTTTCATCGGCTCAGGCTGTAAAGCCGGGAGCGATGTCCGCTCCCCCGGGCGAGAGCACACCAGCTTCGCCCGTCCTAAGCATGGACTTGCAGGCCGTGTGTCAACGCGCTGCGTCCAGGCTGGACATCCCAAGGCCTGAAGTGGCCAAGGAGACCTCCAGATCTCGCTACGAGGGGAAGAACTTGCCCCAAGCAGCGAGGACGAAGAGGCAGCTCCTTCCAATCTTTCCGGAGATGCTGGACGAGGTGTCGGTCTCGTGGAGAGACCGTCCCTTCAGCAACAAGGCCCCAATCCAGGGTGCCTCCTCCCTGGACTGTGCGGTATGGAGAGGCTCGGCCTGCTCCGCATGCCTCCCATGGAACCGCTGGTGGCAGCCCACCTCCAACCGAGGCTGGTTTCGACACCAAGCAGGAACCCCATGCTACCGGCAAAGGCAGACCGGTTCCAGTCAGCGATGACCGAACGGGCCTATAAAGCCGCAGCTTTGTCCGCCAGGGCACTCAACGTCTCTTCGCTGCTGACGGCCTACCAGGCGGGGCTTTGCGAAGACATGTCGAGCAGACCTGAGCCTGCCGTGTGGGACGAGATCGCAGCGATCACGGACATTTGCCTCTGTGTACAGCGCTGTGCAGTCCAAGCCACGGGCAAAGCGCTGGGAATGATGGTGGTACAGGAGAGAGCCAGGTGGCTCAACCTGACCAACCTTCCAGACCGGGAAAAATAGGATAGCATTTTGCTAGTTTGTTTTTGATTGTGCCGTTCTGTCTTTCCACCCCACCCCCACTCTGTGGATGATAAGCACAATGCTTTCTGATGTCTATGCCCATGTATTCTCCTATCTGCATAATGGCCTCATTAGCAAAATGTGAACCGTTGTCGCTAGAAATTTTGTCTGGTAGTCCCCATCTAGGAATGATTTCCCTCAGTAGTGCCTTTGCCACAGCATTTGCTGTCTGTGCTTTTACTTGGAAAACTTCAACCCATTTGAACCACATGTCAACCACCACCAGACAGTGCTCAAATGGAGGATGTGCTCCGGGTCCTCTAACCTTTACTGGTCTACCAGAATTTTCAAATTAGGCATGTTTCATGCTTTTGAGCTGTTACTGTGAACCCCCTTGTGAACCACTCCTGATTTATAGCTTCTAACCTCCCCCCTTTTGACACATTGTCCAACCCATGTGTCAACTTAGCAAAATGAGGGAAGAAATGTCTTGGGAGACATGGATTGGAATTTGGACCAACCCAGATCCTGGAGGTTGGGTCAAAAGCAGCCCCAACAGCCTTCCACTGAGCTTTCTCAACTGGTGTAGCTAGCTGCATGGAAGTCAGTGACGACATTTAGTCAGTGAAGGAGGAGACAGGGATTTTAACAAATGAGTGTGCGTGAGGTGCGAGAGGAATCAGAGCAGCTGCCTTTGCGGCTGAGTCAGCAGGTAAATTAGCGGACCCAATTTCTTAGGGAAACTGGGTCTGTACTGCTTGCAGAAATGGTCTACTCTTCCAAATAGCCACAAAATCGTGTACTACCCCAAAAACATAGCGTGAGTCAGTGTAAATAGTCACGGTTTTGCCTTCTGCAAACGTGCAGGCTTCAGTTAGTGCGATGAGCTCTGCTGCTTGTTATGAGAGGTGACATGGGATTGGTCCGGAACGGAGTACAGCAGAATCTGAAACAACAGGAAAAACCCCACCCGATTAGTGCCCCCTTGGTCGCGAGAGCCAGACCCATCAACATACAAAATGAGGTCAGCGTTGGTCAGAGGAACGTCTTTTAAGTCCGGTCTAGGTGTGCACACAGTCGTGTTCGTCACCTTCAGGCAAAGGTCAATAAGAGGGTTCTTACACCTTTTCCAAAATCAAATTCAAGCACTTTTCAAGTATCTTACAGGTGTTACAGCTGTAAAATTACATATTTATATGCACATACTCAAATGATTATTTCCCTACCTCACATTAACTCAGATGTTCTTTATGCTATAAACAACCAAATGTGTGTTTCGTGATAGCATTCTACACGAGGATGAAAAATTAAAGAAAATAAAACTAAGTTTAATATTAATATCAAAATGAGTGATCTGTACATCTAAAAAAAAAACAATTCAAGCGACCTTTCACCTCCACTTAATTAAATGCACTGGTTGCAAGATAAAAAATGTGAATTAATTGATTTAGATAAACAGTTTAAGTTGCAACATTAATTTATAAGTTGTGTTGACGTAATAATGTTGGTAATTACATCAACTTAATTGTGTCATTTGAACTCTGATTTCTGTATTAATTGATTTCAAACTAAATTCAAGTTGAGGTATTGTAATGCAATTGGCTTGATAACTTAATTGTTCTTTAAAGGCAAAAATATGAATAAGCTAAGAGAAAAACCCTATTGAATACAATATTATTTGGAGCAACTTAATTTACAAATGGCTGTCAACTTAAAAACATCTGTCCATGTTCAACATGTCTTAAGATTACATTTAAATCCTACGGTAAAACAAGTTGGAACTTTTGGAGTAATCAACTTAAAAACTCGTGTTTATGCTACCAATTATTAAGTAAGTGGTAATTGAAAACACCTGATTGTAGAGGAAAAGCCTTCTCCCCTAACTCAAATAACTTTGTTGCTTTAACAAAATGTCATTAGAAGTTGTCTTAACTCAATAACCATCGATGCAACTTAATGCCTTGATTCTCTTTGTTAAGCCAAGCATTTGTTTTTAGAGTGTACGTAGACTGGGCCTCCCATATAACCTGGCTGAGCCGATATAAAAACAATCAGCCAAATAACTTTTCAATACATTATTAATTACTATTCTTTAAGGTACTTTTAGGTTGGCAGTGAACATAAGTCAGAGGTACATGGTGTACTTTTCCTTCACTACAAGTATTTAATACCTTTAGTTACTTCATAGATGTGGATGAATGATGTGAAATATAATCAAGTGATATAATCAGATTTTAGTTCCACCTGGAGTAAATCCACAAGCTACCCTGCAGTATACAAAGCCATTCAAACTAGCTGCACCTTTACCAGCTTTGAGAACACTTTCATGATCAATCATTATAAAACATATCATATATATTATTCTGAAATGGACCAATCTGCACAATGAATACTTTTACCGTATTATATTTTGATAATACTTTTCTACTTCTTCTTAAGGAACATTTTGAATGCAGGACTTTTGCTGTACCACTCTGGTACTTCTACTTTTACTCAAGTACAAGATCTGAGTACTTATTCCACCTCTAGTAGTGTATTAGTCTGAATTGTAGCTACAAAATCACGCAGAGCTGCGTAAATATAGCCTCACAATGGTAACAAGTGGAAAATAATATTTACAAATGTGTACAATGATTTTAGGTAATTTTGACTACTCAGAACACCTGACTTATACAAAGGAAGACTGTGTTCATTTTACAATTACATGGGATTAAAGTAACATGTAGTTTTACTTGTATAATATTTCCATTTTGTATAAAAGACAGTTTGTTTTCATCTGTTTTAGAACAAACCAAGTATTGGTCTTCAGAATACCAAACTTGTTTCGGCATAATTCAGATGATAAATACAACTTTGAAACTTGTAACGGCATAATTACAAGCAGAGAACGGACTAATGTAACATCACAGCAAGCATAACAACAGCCGTGTGTTATGAACACATACGCCAAAATGACATGACCCAAAAATGTAACTGTTCTTTGTACATATTGGAGTTTAGACAAACTAGCCTTCTGGCCTTCGGCTGCGAGGTATTTTAACAAGGAAATGGAATCAGCTCCACACTGTTCTGCTGTGGGTGCGCAAATCATGAGGTCATCAAACTGGCCTTGTATGAGAGCGGTGCCTTTAGAAACTTGGAGAGAGACCAACCTTGTACACAATGCCTGGTTGTACACAGTAGCCTTGACACAAACGTGTGAATCTGTAAGGTTTACCCTTATATTCAAATGTGAACAAAATTGACTGTCTTTGTGTACAGGAACACTGAAAAAATGCATTTGAGAGATCTTATGACAGTAAAAAAAATGCTGCAGAGGCTGGAACTTGGGAAAGAATCAGATAAGGACTTGGGACGAGCGTGCATAGCTGCATAGCATTTACAGCTGTAAATCCTGGACAAATCTCCACTCGTCAGGAGGTTTTGTCTCTGATCTTTTTGACAGGAAACACTGGAGTGCGTACCGGAATCGTTACACGGAATAATGACCCCTTGTTTAAACAGAGAGGTAAACACTGGCTGAATGCCATCAACAGCTTCACGTTTCAATGGGTACGGGGGTTGATTTGAACGGAACGTGGACATTAACCCTACGTCATATCTGTGAGCTGCCCAGAGTGAGTATGGCACATCTGAAAGCGCGGCAGGAAGCTCAGAGATATGAGAATTACCCGTAAAGGTGGAAAATGGCATCACCAACGTCATCCTCCTTAACCAACAGCAATGTGCGCAGAACGGCTACGTTCGTGCACATTTTCATTTGATACACGTCACGTGACACATTCTGTGTGTGTAGGTGTCCAATCAGTGACTGACTCCAAATCTTTAACGATTAGACCCAAATCCCTCTATCAGTGGGGCCCCTGACTAGTGAAATGTGTGGACCGCCCCTGGGATTTGACACAGTTTGTGTTGTGTGGGTGCGAGTGCAACAGGAACCAGCTGCGCAGCAAACTCCAAGCATAGTGTGCATCTGGACCCGGTGACGACATTACCTATTGACGCAGCAACCACTGTAAGTTATATTCTTGTTTAATTAGACTTCTCTGTTTCATTTATTCGACTCTGTATAAATTGTTATTGTAGCTTAAACGGCTAAATCGCGTTTGAGAGATTTTAAATCTCAGATCTGCTCAGGCGAAACCTGCTTTACAGGTCTCAGCACTCAAGCCTGCATTAATATAGGCAGGGCCAGTCTATTGTCGCCCATCAGCTGTAGATAGTTAACTAATTAGAGGGCCGTGGCCCTACAGCTGTGAGAACTGAGCAATCAGGCGTCCATTTTGGGTAGCTCTTTCCTGGAGCGTCAGCGTCAGACAGCCGAAGACTGACAAAGACATTGGAGTCCTGCGGGAGTAAGACTGACAAAGACATTGGAGTCCTGCGGGAGTCACGAGGGAGGCAAAGAGGAGGCAAATCCTACTCTGATTGAGCTGGTGTCTTATTTATCTTTTCTTTAGTTTTCTAGCCCCTCATGCTATAATCATGTGTATTTTCTCCATTCCTGTTCATGTGTCTTCTCGCAATTATCACTGGCCCCGTGTATCTCCTAATCGATATAACCGGCCTGCTCTCGTCTATCCCACATGCTCCACTGAGATCCAACATCTAGTTTCAGGCGGCCTGTGGAATTGCCAGTCAGCTGTTCCTAAGGCTGACTTCATCTCTGGCTACGCTTCCCTGCAGTCTCTGGATTTCCTTGCTCTCACTGAGACCTGGATTACTCCATTCAACACATCCACCCCAGCAACTCTCTCCACAGCATATTCCTTCTCCCATACACCCAGACCAACTGGCAGAGGAGGTGGCACTGGTCTCCTGCTCTCTCCCAAATGGAGCTTTTCCCTCTTCAAGCTACCTAACTTCACTCCTTCCACCTTTGAATTCCATGCCGTCACAGTAACCCATCCTATACAGTTAACCATTGTTGTTCTCTACCAGGCGCCTTGGGGGACTTCTTGGAGGAATTAGATAATCTCCTCTCACACATCCCTGAAACTGGTCCTCCCTCTGTACTTCTCAGAGACTTCAACCTCCAGACAGGGAAGATAGACGAACTAACATCTCTGTTAACCGCTGTTACGTTCCCTTGTCAAGCTAGGGGTACCAAGGGAAGTAGCGACACACAAGATAGCCGGACGAGAGAAAAAGGAGAGGAAACTGAATGCTGAAGGAGTTTAAGTGAGGTTTTAATTAGTTAAGAAGTAAGGCGGCTCACCAGTCCAATTACAAAACAAACTTACAGTAAACAACACACAACTATGCTGGGTCTCACACAGAGACATGCTGCACACATGCAGCCAGATGAGAAGGAGAGAGAAAGCAGCAACCTTCCCCCTGTCCTATATGGAGGCCCTGATTGAGGATTGGGAGCACCTGGGGAGAGGCTACACCTGGGGACAATCAAGGCTGCACCTGGGGAGTCAGAGGGAGAGAGAAAAACACCCACACGACCACACAAACACTACGGCACGTAACACTTCCCCCCATAAAACCAAACAAGTGTTTGGTCACAGTTACCAACAACCCAGTTCACCAGCATACCATTGGATGCTTGGAAGCTGCCACCTGCTGCTTCCAAGCATCACACTCCGCCGCCAAATGACCAGGGTCAAGACAAAAGAAACACAATCTCCTAGTGTCGGGACCTGGGAGAGAAACAGACTGAGCACGTGTGACACGTCTGTTACGAGCCCTACAGTGAGGATAACTGCCCTGAGGATACACTTTACCCCCGGCTATATCGTTACCCATTATGACGTCGACAGGAAATTTGGGGAGCACAGCAACTGGAAAGAAACCAGTAGCCAGTTCAGACTGGACATGGAGAAGATGTGCGGGCACAGAACCCATTTCAATACCTCTCACCACCATATTCGCATCACAGAAAGACTCAGCACTCAGGGGCAGGGCACCGGCAAGGATGAATGACTGTGAACCACCACTGTCTCGCAACACCGTGACCTGCCGCTGGTCCTCCACCTTTCCTGACAGAGAGACAAAGGCAGTAGAGATGAACGGTTTCAAGCACTCATCAGGCCCTTTGTTAACAGTGGCCCGTCCACTAGGACACACTGTTGTAACCAAACCCACCCCTTCTGGGCGCTTGCCATCCACTGTCTGCTTTCTCTTGCAAGCTGCACAGTCTGCTATCATATGACCTGGGTCAAGTCAAAAATAACAAGCTCTGTTTATCCTGGGACCTAACAATGGAACACTGGCACCGGGAACGTAATTGTCAGGAGCTCTACGATAAGTGTCCCGCTGAGGAGGATCATGCTGAAAAAAAACGCTCTTGTGTATCAGCGCAAACTCGTCTGCCATAACGGCAGCCTGCTGAAGGGTAGTCACTTTCTGCTCATTCAGATAGACTACCGTACGCTCCGGTACACAGTGTTTAAACTCCTCTAACATCATTAGCTCGCACACTGAAGCAATGTCATCAGCTTTACACGCTCTACACCACCTGTCAAAGAGGGCTTTCTTCTCCCTCGCAAAGTCCACGTACGTTTGGCCAGAAGCTTTCTTCATGCCGCGAAAACGCTGCCTGTAGGCCTCAGGCACAAGCTCATATGCCCTGAGAATAGCACCTTTCACCTTGTCATACACCAAACTATCCTCGACAGAAAGAGAAGAGCAAGCCTCTTGAGCCTTGCCGACTAGCTTGCACTGTAAAAGAATAGCCCACACATCTTCTACCCAGTGCAGGGCAGCAGCAATGCGCTCAAATGCACCAAAATAGACATCGACCTCTGATTCACGAAACACAGGGACCAAAGAAATATGCCTGCTCACGTCAAAGGAGGCAGCAGGACCAGAAGGTGTAACTGCAGAATCACCCATCCCAGCTGCTTGGAGCTCTAGCTAACGCATCCGGACAGCAGTGTCTGCCTCCAGCTCCTGCTTCCTGATCTCCAGCTCTTGCTCCTGCTTCCTGATCTCCAGCTCCCTCCTGAGCTGAAACTCTCGCTCACGCTCCTCCCTGTCACACTGGAGACGAGCCATACGCACTTTTACCCTGGCATCTAATGTAGGTGAGGATCCTGCCGAAAACGAGTCAAACTGAGGTGTGGTGAAAATGTTTGCCTGTTCCGTAGCACTCTGAACCACCGTGCCAGGAGATTCCACTAAAGCAGGCCGCCTCAAAACCCCCTGTTCAACTAGTCCAGTTATCAAAGTAGCCTTGAGTTCACTTTTTACCAGAGCCGAGGAGACAGAAACGTGATAATGGTCAGCAACTAACCGCAAATCAACCTTCCTGCACCCCTCTAGCTGACCCACAGTAGGACTGGCCACAAACTGCTCCAACACAAAAACCATCCTCAGCAACGGCTACTTACAATATTATTATTTATTTATTTACAAACTTCCCCAGATCCTGCCTACCAAACTTAGCTAACTATCTTATGGGGCGTGCCGGGCTCGAGGTGACTTTAAAAAAGGCAAACATCAGCGGTCGAAACCCTGAATCGCCTGCCCCCAACAGGGAATAAATCCCCACCCAGGATTACCCCGAAAATAAAAAAGGCAAAATAAAAAATGAGTGCCTGAAGGAAGGACTGATTCAGTCCAGCTAGACACTCCCCTGTCTAAACTGAGGAAGATGTTCAACAGTAAATACTTTCACAGCCAATTCTACACTTATATACACTACTGCTCACCACCAAACACAATATCAACACTAACCAACAACCAAATACTCACTCTTTGTCTCAAAGATTGGACGAGCCCCCATGTTACGTTCCCTTGTAGAGCTAGGGGTACCAAGGGAAGTAGCGACACACAAGATAGCCGGACGAGAGGAAACTGAATGCTGAATGAGTTTAAGTGAGGTTTTAATTAGTTAAGAAGTAAGGCGGCTCACCAGCCCAATTACAAAACAAACACAGTAAACAACACACAACTATGCTGGGTCTCACACAGAGACATGCTGCACACATGCAGCCAGATGAGAAGGAGAGAGAAAGCAGCAACCTTCCCCCTGTCCTATATGGAGGCCCTGATTGAGGATTGGGAGCACCTGGGGAGAGGCTGCACCTGGGGACAATCAAGGCTGCACCTGGGGAGTCAGAGGGAGAGAGAGAAACACCCACACGACCACACAAACACTACGGCACGTAACAACCGCCTTTGCTTTCTCACTGTCTCCGTCCCCACCGACTCATAAAGCTGGCAATGTCCTTGATCTCATATTCTCAAGGACCTGCTCTACTTCTAACCACTCTGTAAACCCGCTCCACACATCCGATCACTTCTTCATTTCATTCTCTCTACCCCTTTCCAAACATAACAAACTAATCTCTTCTCATCCTGCACCTGTCCGCCGTAACCTTAGTTCCCTCTCCCCCTCTACCTTTGCCTCGTCGGTGCTCTCAGCCCTCCCTTCCTCTGATTCGTTCCAATTGCTGCCTCCAAACTCTGCTGCAGAAACTCTCCTCTCTACTCTCTCATCCTCTCTGGACTCTCTCTGTCCTCTCACATCTCGGCAGGCTCGTCAGTCCCCTCCTGCTCCCTGGCTAATATGATGCACTGCGTGCTAATAGAACCGTCCTTCGGGTAACTGCATGTCAATTTTGATTTTAGCTTAAGTGATAGATTGAGTTTGTCTTCGTGTTTTCTCTAATGTGTTGAGTGGTGTGACACTTAGGCGATGGTAAAATGACTTATGTCTTTATTTTCCAGATCATGTACCTGAAAGAAATTGCTGAATACACCTGCTTCAAATCCCAAGAGGTTTGTCTCCCACCGTTGGTTGTCTGCGTATGACGTTGGGATGCAAACAAAAAGACTGCTGCCTGTGTACAAGGTCCTGTACTATGGTTTCATGGGGAAAGAGGACAAAGCTCTCTACCAGGATCCATTGCAGCAGCTATATGAAGACTACCATGTCAGCGAGAAAGCACAGCGAAGGACCTCAGTAAGAAAGGTATGTATATTAGTTTAAACAAGGAACTCAAATTGTGAATGTCCTCTTTCTGAGAAAGTTATTAATACTATAATAAAATGTGTTATCTTTGTTTTTCTTTTGGTAGGTATGACTGAATTGGGAAAAAAAGAGGAAGAGCCGAGTGGTAAAGAAGATCTGGTTTGAGAACCAAAAAGTTGACCTGCATCTCAGTGTGTACCTCAGTGTACTGCCAATACTAAAAAAGTATGTGATGGTTTTCCAGATGAGTGTTTTTTTTATATATACAGTGTATATAACACACACCATATAAAAATAACATGCATGTTGCAATTTTATAAACAAAAGATGGTTCAGTATTTACTGAAACGTGCCCTTTCTGTGCATTTAAGGAAAGTCAAACCTTGGTCCACAAGCTGCATGACAAGCAGCTTCAAGTGTTTGTCAACTTCTTGGCTTGCTTTATCAAACCAAAGCATCTGAAGATTTCGCACAAAGCATTGTCAGAATTGGACTTGGCCAACCGGACACTTTATTCCCAGCTCTATATTGGTAAAGTGGCAGAAAACCTGGAAGCAGCATGTGAAATAGATTAGTTAGTATTTAGGTAATATTATATTAAAGTAAAAACGAGTGCCATCTACTGGTGGAAAGAGGCCAAGTTAACCCAAAGGCAGCACACCTCTTACTATTTCACATACATTTGAATATTATTCTTACACCAAATCTCGGGTTTTACCATAGTCATTTTTGTATGAATAATTGTTACATGCCTTATTTAAACATTGTCTTGCTTGATGTTGACTAGTACAGGTCATTATTTCACTGATAGCTTTAGTATTGAGAAACGTAGCACTGCATGAAACTTAGGATATTCATCAAAGTGTTTTTTGTTTTGTATTTGTGTTAGGATTTATTAGAAAAGGTGACCAAGGCATATGTGACTTGTGGCAAGTACATGCAGGTCAAATTGCCACTTAAAAGTAAGACCCTACAAGCCTTGTCCTCTATTGATCCTGTTGTGAGGGGCCATTCAGAAGCAGGGACTCAACTGATGAAGCTGGCAGGAATCTTGCAACACCTAGTTCCTCCAGAGAGTGACATCACCCAGGAAATAATCAGATACAACGTTGACTTAACACTGGCACAGTATCACAAGGGAGACAACATGGTCAAGTGGTGGGCTCATGTTATGAGCACAGGGAATATCCAGCTCTCAGTGGGGTTATCAGAGGTGCTCTTTCTATCTTCCATGGGCCCATGGCGGAGTCCTCATTTAACTTAATGGGAGATATTATTGACCCTAAAAGCGCAAGAATGAACATTGCCACTCTCGATGCAATTCAGACAGCAAAGCATGCCATGAAGTCTAGGGGCATGACTGCCACCATGATGTTTAAGAGAGAAGACGAAAAGTTTGGAGCAGTTGACAGAACACTGTGCCGCAACATGAGGTCTGCTGCAAGAAGGGATAAAGCACAGAGAGAGGAGAGGCTTATGGAGAAAGGGAGGAGACAGGTGGAGTATGGCTTCAAGAACACATGTGCAAGTGCCCAAGAGAGCAAGAGGACAGCACAGCAAGAGGAGAAAGAAGCAAGGTTGAGACATGCAGCTAAGCAACGGAATGCTGCTAGACGTAAAGCAGTAGAAACACTTGTGCAAGCAAAGAAGAAGAAGAAAAACCCTTAAAGTCAAAAGTGTATACCTGTCTACCTGTAAATAATAATAAAAACCCTTGATTTATAACTTAACATCTATGTCTCCTCTTGATCTGAGTATATTATAAAGAATAGCCAGTTAATTGAAGCATTATAGCACAGGCCTTTGTCAGATGGTATATTACGCAGTTTTTTTTCTGCTTCGAATAGTTCTCTCTTTTTTCACCATACCTGTGTTTGCATCCCTGGTAACAGCATAATTACAAGCAGAGAACGGAGTAACATAACAACAGCCGGTGTTTCTCATGAGTGTTTTCCCCGGGAAACAAACACAATACACACAAACGCAAAAATACATAAACACACACAAACACACACACGTATATACACACACACACTCGCGGGCTTCCCCCAGACCAGTAATCCAAACGAAAATATCTTCCCTCCGTAGTATTTTGATAATTTGCTCCGCTAATCAATCAGATCGATGGATTCCAGAGAAGAGGAAACTTTGAAGGCCTTTTTCTCAAAATGATGACTCGGTGACAGTCATTATATAATGTGACATATTTAGCTTAATATTTGAAGTACAAAAACAATCCTGATATCATTAGAAAGCTAGGAATATGCTCTTTCCAGCAGTGTATACAACTCAAAATGTGTCTTCGGGTCAAAGCGACTGATTTCGATAGAGCAGGTCACTTTGCATTAGGTAGAATAAAGCAGGCAGGCATAATAGGAATATGTACATTTTAACCCAATCAAATAGAACATTGTCACACCATTCAAATGTATCAATGTAAATTACAACCAATACAAAAGCTTAGATTTGCTTATTTTTTACGTTGTTCAGTGTGTGTCAGCCGTTAACCAGATAGAAAGAATATATACACTTGCAAACATGTCAGAAGAACCAGCGCAGAAGAAAACTAAATACAGTCAATCTAAACTTAAATGTAACAACTGGAAGGTCACATCCCTGACATCCACATCTCCGGAGCCTGGACCTTCAACAATCATAGAAACAGCGAAGCCAGATGAACCCAAAAGCAGCAGCTCTGCGGCCGCAGAGACTGTCAAAACCACAGCCGGCCCCGCCGTCGTTGAACCGAAACAGGCTGGTTCCGACAGCATGGAGGTTTGTTGTTGGGACATTGAGGCGGGTAAAGCTGTACAGCTAACTGTCGAAAAAAAGGAGACCGCTAGATTATTTGGGCAAAGAGAAGGTAGGCCTACTTCAACGCAGAATGGTACAAAAACAGAGAGTGGTTAATTCTTTGCAAAACCACTAAACGGGCCTTCTGTGAAATATGCAGATGTGCTGCTGTCAAACGGCTTGTAACTTTCTCCAAATGTGGAGATGATAGCTTTGTAAATACCGGAGTTAATAACTGGAAAAAGTGCCCAAGCCTCCTGGACAGCCACGAAAAGTCTCATTTCCACAGAGTGTATTAAAAAAAAAGTGCGCTTTCTTCAGTCAAACACCAGTCAACATACAGCTTGTCAAACAACAGCGTATTGAGCAGGAAAAAAGAAGAGATGGAATTATGGAGCAACTGCGCTGTCTGCAGTTTCTAACCCGACAGGGCCTAGCAATCAGGGGGCATGCGGATAAGGAGAGCAGCAATATCCAAAAGCTAGTTGAACTCGTTGCTGAGAAAAATCCCACTCTGAAAAGTTTCATGCTCACCGGGAAATATGCATCACATGAGACAATTAATGAACTTATAAATCAAATGTATCAGGAGACTCTCACCACTATATTAACTGAAATTAAAAGCAATGCAAAACACTATGCAGTTATTGTGGATGGTAAACGCGATTGCTGACTGTACGATGGGTATCAGCTGATTATGTTGTCCATGAAGACTTCATAGGAATGTATGACTGTCCTAAGACTGACGCAGAATCAATAACCCTTACTATTAGATAAGATAAGACTTTAAGGACATGTTAATGAGATGCGGCCTAGACATTGGTGACATGAGAGGGCAAACCTACGATGGCGCATCTGTTCTACAGGGACAAATGTCAGGTGTGGCCAAACGTTTTAAAGACATCAATCCCAAAGCAGTCTCAATGCATTGCATCCACCCATGTTAAACACGACCAAAACCAAGTTATTGTACTCGGCCCGAAGAATCTACGAAACAAATTATCTAAAGATATACTAACTATGGATGGCATTAATTTGGCCTCCAGTGAGACTGTAAGGAATCTTGGTGTTATATTTGATCAGGATTTATCCTTTAACGCCCACATAAAATCAATTTCAAGGACCGCCTACTTCCATCTACGTAACATTGCAAAAATCAGGCATATCTTGCCTCAAAACGATGCAGAGAAACTAGTCCATGCATTTGTTACTTCAAGGCTGGATTATTGTAACTCCTTATTATCAGGGTGTACCAAGAAGTCAGTCAAGTCGCTTCAGCTGATTCAAAATGCTGCGGCTCGTGTACTAACCAGAGTTAGGAAAAGGGACCACATTACTCCTGTTCTGGCTGCCTTACACTGGCTCCCTATAGAACACAGGATAGAATTTAAAATTCTTCTTCTCGCCTACAAAGCCCTTAATGGGCAGGCGCCATCTTACCTTAAAGAACTCATTATACCCTACTGTCCTACTAGGGCATTGCGTTCCAAGAATGCAGGGTTGTTGGTTGTTCCTAGAGTCTCTAAAAGTACAATGGGAGCCAGAGCCTTTTCTTATCAAACTCCACATTTGTGGAATCAGCTTCCAGTTTGTGTTCGGGCGGCAGACACCCTATCCGTTTTTAAGAGTGCGCTTAAGACCTTCCTTTTTGATAAAGCTTATAGTTAGGGCTGATTAGATCCAGCCCCTAGTTTTGCTGATATAGGCTTAGTTTGTCGGGGGACATCTTACTTCTTCCTTCTCTCTGTCTATACCTGTGTACTCTCATGTTCCGATTAACCCAGCTTCCCCAAATGTCTTTCTTTTTGGTGTCTATATACGCCGGGATCCGGAGTCATGGATGATCCTGCGCTCCTCTGTCCTGGATTGCGAGCCCTGGATCTTGAGTCGTGGCTGTGGTCCTGGATCATAGGTCCTGGATGGATATCCTCGTGGATTCATCTTCTTATTATAGACACATGCATTTCCAAACATTTGGACTACCTATGTTGCAAATGTATTATCTTTTCAATGTACACACGGCATCTATTGCACGTCTGTCCGTCCTGGGAGAGGGATCCCCCCCTGTTGCTCTCCCTGTGGTTTCTCCCATTTTCCCCTTTAAACTGTGGGTTTTCTCCGGAAGTTTTTCCTTGTACGATGTGAGGGTCTAAGGACAGAGGGTGTCGTATTGTCATACTGATATTCTGTACAAACTGTGAAGTCCACTGAGACAAATGTAACATTTGTGATATTGGGCTATATAAATAAACATTGATTGATTGATTGCACAAATCACAGTTTGAACCTAATTCTTCAGGAAGCTGCTGCAAAGTGCAACATTGTACGTGGTGCCTTCAGTTTAGTTCACGACATACATGAGATAATCAACAACTCACCAAAACGACCTGCCATCTTTAAAACATTAGGGATGCTGCTGCTGCCTCTCCTGGTGCCAGTGCTGGCCTCACACCGCTCTGCCCCACTCGCTGGACAGACAGAGGCAGTGCAATAAAATCGTTGCTTGCCAATTATGAAGCTGTCTATGACACTTTGGATGAAATAATCCAAATGGGAGGGAACACAGAAGCAAGCAAAAAGGCACCAGGACTGAAATTGTGTCTTAAACTGTTTTCTTCTGCGGAAGAGGTGGCTCGGGTGCTCCAGTCCAAAGACCTCTCAGCAGAGACAGTTAAGTCAGCAGTGCAGATGCTCCAGACACACTACACAAACCTGAGGTCCACAGAGGCATTCCACAGCATCTTTGAAGATGCCCAAAGAACGACCATGAACGACCTGGTCCAGGCACCGGCTCTTCCTCCAAGGCGGCGCACTCCACGCCGTTATGATGATGAGGATGCACCTCATCAGTGGGAAAATCCAGAGGACTACTTCAGGAGCCAGTTCTTTGAGGTAGTTGACCTGCTCACTTCTGAGCTGACTCGCACTCTGCTTCTGCAGATGAGCAGTTTTTCAGGTACTCCTCACAGCAGTAAACAGTCCCCCGGGATTCGACAGCATCAACATCCCCCAAAATCTGGTCGACATGTACACAGGTGATGTTGACATGGAACGGCTGTCCACCCAGTTGTCACTGTTTCCAGCAGTTTTGCAGGCACACAACAGTTCCGCCGCTAAAAGACCCAGCATTCAGGTGACAAAGGTGGCCACAATCGCGGACATGCTGGCGGCACAGGGACGAGGCACGCAATCCCTCTTCAGTGAAGTGGACAAGCTTCTACGGCTGTATTTCACTGTGCCGATGTCCAATGCAACAGCTGAGCGGAGCTTCTCCAGCCTCCGTCGGTTGAAGACGTTCCTTCGCTCAACTATGTCCGAGCGCCGCTTAAATCACCTTCTCTTCCTCCACATCCACAAAGACTTGACCGACGGCCTGGACCTCAAAAAAGTGCTCCGGAGTTTCTGCTTTGCCAGTGAGCGAAGGGAGGTTTACTTTGGCAACATGTAGAAAGATTAAGTAGGCTAGACTTAGCCACGTGGGGATTTTTGTTTTGCTTTACCCTAATGTATTGTGGGACATTTGTTGGAAGGTTGCTCCACCCTCATCTGTTATTGGACATTTTAGTCATGTGATTTTAATTACACGACATCACAGCTTGTGTTACTGTTAACAAGCTTGTTATACGTTCTTTTCACAATAATTGTTGTTTGGTTCGGTTAAATAAATGATTTATGTCCATTTCTTGAATTTCTTGAAATAAGTTTCATGAATAGCATTACCTGTAGCCAGAGGTAGGCTACCTGACCGGTCTCAACGCTGTGTGTGTCCGTCAGGAAACACGCTGTTTACAAGTAGTTCCAGGCTTCCAGCAAACATCCACTGATAAATTGCGATGTTAACAACCTCATGATGACCTCATATGTTTTTAACTTAGGATCACCTGTGTTTAGTCTAGAAAAAGGTAAATGTGTGCATGTTATTATAAAAGTTGTGTACATTTACAGACCGTTGCAAAAACTAAGAAGCTTATAAACATCAGGTTTAAAACTAAAAGAGCTTTACAAACACAATTAAAGATGTTTGGAGTTTTATTTGAGTTATTCATTTACACGGAGGGGGAGTGTGTATGTGTAGGGCTTGTGGCCATACATAATCTGCAAAGATAACCTGCTTTAAATGACTCTACAAAGCCAAATGGGCAGCCAGATTGTCTGCAGAAACACAAAAGATGGTCCCTTTGACATTCTGACCAACTCTTTCAATGAAGACATCATCCTCCTCAAGAATACGAACATCATGCAGCAATGGAGCAAGCACAGCTGCATATCCATACTTACGGAGGTCTGTCACTTTTACCAGTATTGCTAGTTGTATAGCGTGTAATGCTGATCTCTATTTTGGTAATCAATCAATCAATGTTTATTTATATAGCCCAATATCACAAATGTTACATTTGTCTCAGTGGACTTTACAGTTTGTACAAAATATCAGTATGACAATACGACACCCTCTGTCCTTAGACCCTCACATCGTACAAGGAAAAACTTCCGAAGAAAACCCACAGTTTAAAGGGAAAAATGGGAGAAACCTCAGGGAGAGCAACAGAGGAGGGATCCCTCTCCCAGGACGGACAGACGTGCAATAGATGCCGTGTGTAAATTGAAAAGATAATACATTTGCAACATAGGTAGTCCAAATGTTTGGAAATGCATGTGTGTATAATAGGAAGATGAATCCACGAGGATATCCATCCAGGACCTATGATCCAGGACCACAGCCACGACTCAAGATCCAGGACAGAGGAGCGCAGGATCATCCATGACTCCGGATCCCGGCGTATACAGACACCAAAAGAAAGACATTTGGGGAAGCTGGGTTAATCGGAACATGAGAGTACACAGGTATAGACAGAGAGAAGGAAGAAGTAAGATGTCCCCCGACAAACTAAGCCTATATCAGCAAAACTAGGGGCTGAATCTAATCAGCCCTAACTATAAGCTTTATCAAAAAGGGAGGTCTTAAGCGCACTCTTAAAAACGGATAGGGTGTCTGCCGCCCGAACACAAACTGGAAGCTGATTCCACAAATGTGGAGCTTGATAAGAAAAGGCTCTGGCTCCCATTGTACTTTTAGAGACTCTAGGAACAACCAACAACCCTGCATTCTTGGAACGCAATGCCCTAGTAGGACAGTAGGGTATAATGAGTTCTTTAAGGTAAGATGGCGCCTGCCCATTAAGGGCTTTGTAGGCGAGAAGAAGAATTTTAAATTCTATCCTGTGTTCTATAGGGAGCCAGTGTAAGGCAGCCAGAACAGGAGTAATGTGGTCCCTTTTCCTAACTCTGGTTAGTACACGAGCTGCAGCATTTTGAATCAGCTGAAGCGACTTGACTGACTTCTTGGTACACCCTGATAATAAAGAGTTACAATAATCCAGCCTTGAAGTAACAAATGCATGGACTAGTTTTTCTGCATCGTTTTGAGGCAAGATATGCCTGATTTTTGCAATGTTACGTAGATGGAAGTAGGCGGTCCTTGAAATTGATTTTATGTGGGCGTTAAAGGATAAATCCTGATCAAATATAACACCAAGATTCCTTACAGTCTCACTGGAGGCCAAATTAATGCCATCCATGGTTAATATATCCTTAGATAATTTGTTTCGTAGATTCTTCGGGCCAAGTACAATAACTTCAGTTTTGGTCGTGTTTAACATCAAAAAGTTTAAGGTCATCCACGTTTTTAAGTCCTTAAGACAGTCTTGAATTTTATTTAGATGATTAATTTCATCAGGCTTGATTGATAAATATAGTTGAGTATCATCCGCATAACAATGAAAATGTACAGAATGATTCCTTATAATATTGCCTAACGGAAGCATATATAATGTGAACAAAATAGGTCTGAGCACTGAGCCCTGCGGCACTCCATGGCTAACTTTGGTTTGCGTGGAAGATTCATCATTGACACGTACAAACTGAGAGCGTTCAGATAGATAGGACCTAAACCAGTCTAAAGCAGTTCCCTGTATGCCAACTAAGTGCTCTAGTCTTTGCAATAGGATATCATGGTCGATAGTATCAAATGCAGCACTGAGATCGAGCAAAACAAGAATAGAGACACGTCCCTTGTCAGAGGCTATTAGAATGTCATTTGTGACTTTAACCAGAGCTGTCTCTGTGCTATGATGTGTTCTAAAGCCAGACTGAAAATCTTCAAATAAATCATTGTTTTTTAAGTAATCACACAACTGTTTTGCGACCGCTTTCTCAAGAATTTTTGAGAGGAACGGAAGATTGGAAATAGGTCTATAATTGGCTAAAACCTCTGGATCGAGGTTGTGCTTTTTAAGAAGCGGTTTTATCACTGCTACTTTGAATGATTGTGGAACATAGCCTGATAATAAAGACATATTCATAATATTTAATAAATAAGTGCTAATTAATGGAAAAACTTCCTTCAACAGCTTAGTTGGAATTGGGTCTAACATGCACGTTGATGGTTTAGAAGAGAGAATCATTGAATTTAATTGTTCAAGGTTTATGGCTGAAAAGCATTCTAGTTTACTATCTAGTGTAATATTAGAACTTACGTTTCCGGGAGCTGTTGATAACACTATACTGGTCAAAGGCAAGAGGTCATTAATTTTGTTTCTAAGAGTAACAATTTTATCATTAAAAAAGCACATAAAATCATTACTACTGAGTGCTATGGGAATAGAAGGCTCAATCGAGCTGTGGCTCTCTGTCAGCCTGGCTACAGTGCTGAAAAGAAATCTTGCATTATTCTTATTCTCATCTATTAATGAAGAGTAGTAGGCTGCTCTCGCTTTACGCAGTGCTTTCTTATATTCATTGAGAGTAATATGCCAAATTAAACGAGATTCTTCAAGTTTAGTGGAACGCCATATCCTTTCAAGTTGTCTCGACTTTTGCTTTATTTTGCGGGTTTGGGCATTATGCCATGGAGCTAATCTATGTTGTTTTATTTTCTTCTTTTTCAAAGGAGCAACAGAGTCTAATTTTATTCGCAGCGCATCTGTAGCACTATCAACAACATGATCAATTTGGGGTGGTGTACATTTTGTATAAGTTTCCTCCCTTACATGCAGACATGCTATCGAGTTAAGTATTGGTGGAATCTCTTCCTTAAATTTGGCTATAGCACTAACAGATAGGTTTCTGCTGCAGGAGCTTTTGACTAATGCTTTGTAGTCTCGTAACAGTACTTCAAAAGTTACTAAGAAATGGTCGGATAAAGCAGGATTATGCGGTTCAACTAATAGTTGCTCAATTTCAATACCATAAGTCAGAACAAGGTCGAGAGTGTGATTATAGCAGTGGGTTGGTTTATTTACACTCTGACAAAAACCAACAGAATCTAATATAGAGTTAAATGCAACAGTAAGGCTATTTTTATCATCGTCAACATGAATATTAAAGTCACCTACGATAATTACTTTATCTGTTTTAAGAACCAAAGTTGATAAAAACTCAGAGAATTCAGATAAGAATTCTGAATAAGGACCTGGTGCACGGTACACTGTAACAAATAAGATTGGCTGCAAAGTTTTCCAGGTCGGATGCGTAAGACTAAAAACAAGACTTTCAAAGGAGGTATAATTTAATTTTGGTTTAGTATTGATAGGTAAACTTGAGTCAAAGATTGCTGCAACTCCACCTCCTCGGCCCGTGCCTCGGGCAATATGAGTATTGATATGGCTGGGTGGAGTGGCCTCATTTATGCTGACATATTCTTCATGTCTCAACCAAGTTTCAGTGAGACAGCATATATCAATATTATAATCTGATATTAAATCATTTACCAATATTGCTTTAGATGCTAGAGATCTTATGTTTAAGAGACCACATTTAATATTCCTGTTTTGTTGCACTGTAGTTGTTGTTACATTTACTTTTATTAGGTTATTATGTATGACACCTCTATTAGGTTTTACCTTAACTTGTCCTTGGGCAGACACACACACACCGCTAATATTGGGTATTTTATTGGGTTCGGGATTCCTATGGATGACTGCCTAGGAGAGAGCGCAGAGAAGCGTGTAAGACTGCGACTCCGCCTCCTGGTCTCAACTCCAGTTTGTCATGGATTAAGTCCACAAAGCCCTGAAATGTTTGCCGAAATGAGATTTGCACCTTCCAAAGTAGGATGAATGCCGTCTCTCTTAATCAGACCAGGTTTTCCCCAGAAGGCTGTCCAATTATTTACGAAGCCCACATTGTTTGCTGGGCACCACCAAGACAACCAGCGCTGAAATGATGACATGCGGCTATACATGTCATCATTGATCAGATTGGGGAGGGGACCAGAGAAGATTACGGTGTCCGACATTGTTTTAGCATAACTACACACCGACTCCACATTAAGTTTGGTGCATTCTGATTGGCGTAAACGAACATCATTACCACCGACGTGAATAACAATCCTACTGTATTTACGTTTATTTTTAGCCAGCAGTTTAAGATGCGCCTCAACGTCGCCCGCTCTGGCCCCCGGAATGCATGCGACTGTGGAGGCTTCGGTCTCTAATTTCACGTGTCTCATAATAGAGCTACCAATAACCAGAGTTGGCTTCTCAGCGGGTGTCTCGCTGAGTGGGGAATATCTGTTAGATACGTGAACGGGTTGGTGGGGACCTGTGGGTTTCGCGTTATGCCCCTTCTGAACAGTCACCCAGTCTCCCTGCTGCTCGGGAGTTGCCGGGGGACGGCTAATAGGAGCTACCTTTTGCCGGTCCGCACCGGCTAACATGGGCTTTACTGTAGCTGAGTTACTTTCTAAGATGCAGAGCCGGGCTTCTTGGGCTTCTTCTGATACGTTGGCAAGGACCCAGTATACAGCACAAAGTTACACTGCCAAATCATACTGGACCCAGCGAGCTAAAAATAATTGTCAGAAAGTTTAAGCCTCCATCAATTCAGAATTACTTATACTTACAACTGAATACAAGTTTAATACCAGTATCCAACCAATATTTTTAGTAAGATTTCACCACCACAGCAAATACTGCTCTAAAATGTAACACTTTAAAATGTCTCTGTGCGCGAGCAGACCGCTGCACACGCTCTCTCTCCCTTTTCGCGTATTTACAGCCAATCAGCTCTGAATTATGTGAGATGACGTATGGTGGGGATGGCAGCTCAGTTAATATAGGAAAATACTCTGAGAATGCGCAGTGTAGTTTTTACAGTCACTGTTCACTTAGACCAGGGGTGCCCAACCTTTTGTGAACTGAGAGCTACTTTTTATTTTTTTAATTTGGATCACATTTCAACTTCAGTGTATATGTAGTTAAATAGTTGTACAGAGTGGTCCGTCTTTCTTTCTTTTTCTTGACAAGACAACAACAATAAGCACACAATAACATGGGGTGTTTTCTTTACAATATAAAACATTGACAGTATAGATCCTTAAATAAAATATTCAAACAGTTAGACAAAAGAAGGGCGTATCGGGGTAATATACACTTTCCATTTCTCCCAAATGTCCTCAAATCTATGTTCCTGGAGCCTCAAAGAGAAGGTTAATATTTCCATTACAAAGATTTCGTAAATGATATCGTACCAAACATCTATAGATGGGCTGTTTGGTTTGAGCCAATTCTTTGTGATTGCTTTCCTGGCTACACTCAACATCCCAAACAAGTATTTTGTTTTAATATTTGTGGATGTTGAGTGCAGGAGGAGTTCATCCCAATTAAAATAAATGTTTTTTCCAAATATGATGACAAATTCTTTATAAACCTTATGCCAAAAGGTATTTACTACTGGGCAATCCCAGAGCACGTGGTAATGGTTTGCTTCCTGGGAGCCACCATTCCTCCAGCAGCTGGAAGAACCAGCAAGGTGAGACTGCTGAGCGGGCGTGATAAAAAATCTAGTGAGACTCTTCCAGGCGAACGCTCTCCATGAGGAGGAGCTTGTTATTCTCCATTGGAATCCACAATAGTTGGTCCAGATTTCCTCTGGAATACAACTGTTAGTTTCCCTTTCCCATTTTAGTTTTATGTATATGGTACTTGTTTTTTTAATCTCCTGGAGTCCCTTATATATTCTTGATATCACTTTGAGCCCTGAATCTGTACCATATGCACCAATAAAAACTTTCAGTAAGTTGTTTTCGAACACCCTCTGGTTCTCTAGCATAGAACTGTTTATGTGGTGGCGTACCACTCTTTGTTATAACCTTTAACCATGTTTTCAGAGTCAGATTGATCCACTTATTACCCATTTCCATTAGGTTTTTTTTAATGAGTCTTTTATCCCCTAATTGTGCCTGTATTGGAACTGCCCCGGACACCCTCTCTTCAATTTCTTTCCATCTTGCTTGGTAATCTGATTTACACCAACAGAACAAAATCCTCAATTGGGCCGATATATAATAGTCTCTTAAACAGGGCAGTGCAACACCTCCCTTGTTCTTAGTCAATTGAAGAGTTTGAAATCGTATTCTCGGTTTTTTTCCCTGCCAAATGTAGCGCGAAATTAATTTGTCCCATTCGTTGAATTGTTTATCTGTTATTTCTATTGGAAGAGTTTGAAACAAATATAATATCCTAGGCAAGACATTAATTTTAACTGATTCAATTCGTGATTCAAAACGTAATATTGGAATTCAATTCCATCTCTTTATGTCTTCCTTAATTTTTTTAATCAACAGATTAAAATTCAAGTCATACAATTTTGTAAGGTCTTTTGGGATGTTAACTCCTAGGTATTTGATGTGATCCAGATCCCAGTTTAATTGGATATTCGACTTTAGAATCTGGCTAGGCCTATAATTAAAACTTAATATTTGGGTCTTTTGAATATTCAATTTATAACCTGAGACGGAGCTAAAGTCATCTAGGAATGCTAATAATTTCAAAATTGAGCTCTCTGGGTTTGACAAGTGAATTAAAACGTCATCCGCAAATAATGACATTTTATGTTCTTGGACTTGTATTTTTATGCCAGCAACCTTATTTTCCTGACTTAAAGCCTCAATAAATATTGCAAATAATAATGGACTTATTGGACAGCCTTGTCTGGTCCCTCTCTCCAGGCTGAATGATGCTGATATGTCCCCATTTATTTTTATTTTTGCCCTTGGGTCATTATAAAGTGCTTGAATGGTTCTAATAAACGATGGGTGAAATCCAAATTTCTGTAATGTTCTATACAAGAATTCCCAATTGACTCGATCGAAAGCCTTTTCCGCATCAAGACTCAATAATACTGCCTCAATTTTATTTTTAGTTATATGTTCAATCACATGTAAGGTTCACCGGATGTTATCTTGGGTCTGCCTTTGCTGAATGAAACCTGTCTGGTCTAGACTTATTATCCGGGGGAGGATCTTATCAAGTCTCTTTGCTAAAATATAGGTAAAAATCTTATAGTCTTGATTCAATACACTTATCGGACGATAATTCCCACATTCAAGTTTATCTTTACCCTCTTTTGGAATCAGGGAAATCACTGCTTCTTTCCAAGAAGGGGGGGTTACTCCCGTTTTAAGCACATGGTTAAATGAGGCCTTCATCATAGGAACCAGTAGGTCTTTCATCTCCTTGTACCACTGAGAGGGAAAGCCATCAGGTCCTGCTGCCTTATTAGGTTTTAAGTGTGATATTGCCCTCTTGATCTCTTCATCCGTAATTTCGCTAGTTAGGAGCTTATTCTGTTCTTCCCCGACTTTAGGCAGGTTTATCCTTTCAAAAAAGGCTTCCATCTTTGTTTTATCTATTTCAGGTTGAGTATATAATTTTTTATAAAAGGTCTAAAATGATTGTTGTATATCCTTTATTTTGCAATGGGTAGAGTTGGTAGAAGGGTCCTTTATTTTATAAATTGTGTTTTCTGCTTGTTGTTTCTTCAATTTGTAAGCAAGTAATTTAGCAGATCTTCCCCCAGCTTCATAATATCTTTGTTTTAGAAAAATCATCTTTTTTTTAATGTTGTTTGAATAGATTTCATTCAACTCATTCTTTTGCCTTGCTATCTCCATTTTTGTTCCTTAATTCTGTGTCTTTTTATGTTTGTTCTCTAATTTCTCCAATTCTGTTTGTAACCTATCCAATTTTTATTTTCTCTGCTTTTTTATACGAGAACAATAGCCTATAATTTTACCCCTAAGAACATCTTTGTTTGCGTCCCATATAATCTGCGGTGACACTTCGCCGTTTTCATTTTCATCTAGATACATTGTAATGGCCGTCCTTATTTGCTGCCTCATTTGATTTAACATCCCTGTGTTTAGCCTCCAGATTGTGTTTTTCTTGTCAGACCCTAATAATACATTTATATATACCGGAGTGTGGTCAGATAGATCCATGGTCCCAATACTGCAATTTTTCACTCTATGTAGGTCTCTTTGAAACACAAAGAAATAGTCAAGCCTAGAATACACAGAGTGTGGGTGAGAAAAGAAGGTATAGTCTCTCTTTGTCAGGTTCAACTCCCTCCATATGTCTGAGAGTCCCAGCTCTTCCATCATTAATTTTATATTTCTTGTGGTTTTTTTCTCTCCTGAGTGGTACGCTTTTGATGTGTCCAGGGTTGGGTGGAGTCTAACATTAAGGTCACCCCCACAAATGAGGATGCCCCGGGCCTCAGCGATGAATAACTCAAACATTTCTTTATAGAATTTCCATTGAGAGCCAGGAGGGGCATACACATTCAAAAAAGTAACTTGAACTCCCTCCAGATTCCCCCTAACCAGAACATATCTCCCCTCTTTATCTTTCTTTTCATATGTACACTCAAAGTTTAGTTTACCAGTGATAACAATTACAACCCCTCTCCTAGAACCCTGGCTGCAGGAAGATGAGTACTGATTATATCTCCATTTCTTAAGTTTGTCATGCTCTATTTGTGTTAGGTGAGTATCATGGAGGAGCGCCACCTCTATTCCCTCCCTCTTCAATTTCGACATAACTTTGCTCCTCTTGATTGGGTTTCCCAGGCCATTTACATTATACGTAGCTACTTTAACTGAATTGGTATTTTGCATGGTTTGTCTTTAGGTATATCTCAAGCCCCTTCACGCTTCTATATATCACATATTGCACCCCTTGGTGGTGGAAGGTTCACCTCTGCTCCGCGCGTCCCTTGATGACTGATGAGCTAGTCAAATTTACAAAAGAAGGAACTCAAAGTACCAGGATAAAAGTTAAACAATAATCTGTTTTAATGGTAGAAAATAACAATACACAATACAGAGCACTCTGCAATAGTACCAAATACAGAGCGCTCCGGGCTCAATTCCTACCACCGCGTGATATACGTACCACGACAGCCAGTCAGGAAAAGAGCCCGACTGTAAGAATGTTACAGTATTTAAACACATTCTGTGGGAGGAATTGTGTGGTTGCTCCTCCCTAGCTATTTATTATTGGCGATTTCACTTCTGGGTAAGCTAGCCAGTGAGTTGGCAGTTCTCCATTGGCCAGTTTCACTTCTGGGCGAGCCCTAGACAATGAGTCAGCAGTTGTTGACTCCATCTGTTTTGCCCCATCTCCTTACAGTGTGTGTGTGTGTGTGTGTGTGTGTGTGTGTGTGTGTGTGTGTGTGTGTGTGTGTGTGTGTGTGTGTGTGTGTGTGTGTGTGTGTGTCCCTCTGCCCTCAGGCAGTCCCACAACAATGCTTTGGAGTCATGACAGAACGCACACTCATTCCCCTTTAACGCACACATCTGTTTAAGCCAACTACTCCAAAATGTTGTGGCAATTTAGTACTTATAACATGAAAGAATAAAACAGAGAGAAATCAATAAAACACAAACACAGATATAGTTGGGCAGTAATTACACAGCATATAGCCACTGAAATGAACACATACATATTTGATTATGCAGCTTATCACACAAATGTCACCTGCTTTCCTCTCTGAAAGCTATGCTTGTTATAGGTTTAAACGTCCTTGTCTTATGACATCCATAGGATTAGTTAACTAACAAAGGTTAACTGTTCCCATACCCTAAGGCAGGGGTGCCCAACCAGTCGATCGCGATCGACCGGTCGATCGCGGGGAGATTCCCAGTCGATCGCGAGATGTGTCTAAAAATAGAACAACAATATTCAGTTTTATCGTTAATGTCCTATAACATAATCTTCCTGTGCCAGAATAATGCACTTGAACGCATCAAAGCTTTGTGATTGGCCGGCGTGACCCCATGTGTCGGGGCGTGGCTAGTGAGCAGTGCACTAATTCGCTAACGTTGTCCGTGTCAACAGGAGTGACAGTCCGCACACAAACAAGACCGCAATTATGGCAGAAGCAAAACATATATCTTTCAAAGACGGCGAAGTTGTGAAAGAAGCATTCCTGGAGGCTGCCGATGCGCTTTTGGGGGACAGTAAAAAACAGTAGCATTTCAACAGGTTTTTGATAAAAACTCAAGTTAGATACCGTTATTAATCAGCTGTACGTTTTAGTTTGTTTGAACTTATTCATTATAATTATTGTACAAAATGGTATAAGAATGCAAACTTAAATTGATTATAGTCTATTATCAATTCAGGTTAAGAAACTAGTGTTGCTTGCATCCTATTTTAAAAAGGCATTTCTTTTTATAATCTACTAAAATGCAACAAAATAATTGTTTGATTTTATTAATTTTGTCTTTTTTATTGCACTGTTGCAGCAGATTCCTGTAGCTTCAGATCTCAGTTGTCTTATAAGTAAGCCTAATTTATATTTTTGTAGCAACACTATTTTTATATAATGGCAAAGAAAGGGTTCAGAATATTTTCTTTTTTTCCTGTGTCATATGTGGCAGCACTGTTCAATGTTTCTTGAAAACATTACCCACTGTAGTATGTGACGTGTGAATACACTCCAACTCTGTATCAACAACACTGTTGTGTAACTTCAGTTAAATACTTGTATGTGTGTAGATTAGAAAGAGGTAAGATAAAGGATCTGCATTATTTTATGGAGTATTAATCGTACGAAGGTCAGTTTTATACAAGTAGAAGTGTGTATTTACCTGGTAGTAGGCTATCAGTAATGGCTACGCCTCTCTATTTGGACTGGTAGATCTCGGCAGACTGGCAACTTTAAAAGTAGCTCTCGGTTCAAAAAAGGTTGGGCACCCCTGCCCTAAGGCCTTCTCTGAACTTCCGTCCACCTCGAAGTCAGCTCACTTAGAATTAATGCATCTATTGATAACTCAGAAGGACCATTGTCTCTCTAACTGTGTGACTCACATCATCTCATGGCTTCTTCAAATATCTGGAAACTGTAATTAAAGCATAGTTACATTCTGAGAAGGTCCAATAATTGACATAATATTTCCTCCTATTAATTTAAGCGTTCCAGATCATACAGACAACAGACAAGTTCTGCCCCTGAAAGCCCAAAATGACTATCTGAAAAATACTCATCAACGGGTAATCATTTTACTCAAGGCAGAAATCACAGGCTGTACTGTACCTTACCTACTCACAAATAGCCAAAAAAACACCTTTTGATTATAACACAAAAAGGGGAAGAAAAGACAATTGCGCTAATCTACTCTACTTAAATGGAAAATCATTTAGAAACCTCAGTATGCTTAAGAGGAAAACATCAATTTGTCCCATTCAACTTTAACACACATCCTATATATCAGGTGACATAAAAATGAATATACCAGAAATACGCTGCATTAAACTTTCTGCTATAACACGTTATTTTAATACTTCACCCTGGTGCTACAAGGAACAGTAGCAAGAACATAATCGTTAACCAATAACAAGTTAACAAAAAACGAAAATCACAACCAGAGATAACAACATTGACTTCCAAGATGACGGCCTCTTTAACGGCCTTGTGACTCTGATGGAATGTGAGTGTAGGGGGGAAATCTCTTCCTCCTAGTAGTGAAAGAGGGCCCCCTTCAGCCTTTACGCTGATACGTAGGTCCATAGTGTCCAATCGCAGGCGTCCCGACCTCAAATCTATCATTGAATTGCCATTAACATTACCCTTCTGAGAAGGTTTAATTTTGGATAATAGGATCGAGAATTGAGTCTCTCACAAAATTACACAGCATAAACTCTCTGTGGTTTCTAGAAGTAACATAATCATTTTAACTGAATGTTTCTATTAGAGCAGCAGTACTTATCAGGTGTCCTGACGGCGGTATGCATGGAGCCGTTCCTTAAAGCCTTGGTTGGTGCGTGTAGTGCCCCGGTTTCCTCGCTTCTCACTGGATCGCCAAGTCATCCGGCTGATCTGGTCCAAAAGGGAGGTTGTCTTTTTCACCACGGTCACCGGAATTCCCCTCTTTCCCATGTCCATCGTTGCTTCCTCCACCGAGCCGTAGACCACCGTACCTTCCTCGTAAAACACTCTTAATCGGGCAGGGAATGGCGTTTGGAATCGTATATTTCTTCCCTTGAGCGCAGCTTTTGCTTCTGCATATATATATCTCCGCTTCCTCAATACCTCCGGTGCATAGTCATGGTCCAGTTGGATCCTTTTCCCTTGGAAGTCAAATCCTTTTTTCTGCCAAGCTCTTTTCAGGACATCTTCCTTCACCGTGTAGTTTGAAAACTTAACCACGATTGATCTCGGAGGGGCTTCATTCGGGGGTTTCGGTGCCAGCGCCCGGTGCGCCCTCTCGCTATTTAGGGCGGTGGAGGGGGGATGCTCCAAGCTTTTTGTCAGCAAATCTTCCACGAAAGCGATTACTGATGTCGTGCCTTCTTCGGCTCCTTCTTTTACCCCGTGTATTCTGACATTTTCACGTCGCAATCGCCCCTCCAAATCAGTCAGCTTTGCCTCCGTTTGCATCTGAAGCTTTACCAGCTCCGTCAGAACGTCCTCTGATGACTGGATTCTGTTCTCAGCACCGTTCATTTGCTCCTCTGCTTCTTCCACTCTTTTGCCGATTTTACTAATGTCCTCTTTTATGCCGCTCAGCTGTTGACCGAAGTATTTTCTAAGTTCTCGTATCTCCTTCAAGATTAAAGCCAAGTTGGATTCACCGTTCGGCTCTGATTCAGAGTCCGGCTGCGTGTCGTCCATGTTGCTAATGCTGACTGTTAGCAAACAGCTACATTTTAGCAAAAAGTTTCGGTTTGAGGAGTGACCGTGTTAAATAGTGACTTTCAGTCCAATGCGTCCGGGGTTGCTCGTGGTAAATTAAGTAAATGGTTGGGTATATTATGACACACATTTGAGTATAAATTGATTAAATTAGGAAACCTACCTGTTCTGTTAGTGTTTCAACAGCTACTTTCACTACGAGCATCCACAACCACAATGCATTTGGCTGAACTTTTTGAATACATAATTAGATAATGACATTTTTCATCATGTTTTAACTAGTGCTGTCAAAATTATCGCGTTAACGGCGGTAATAATATTTTTTAATTAATTGCGTTAAAATATTTAACGCATTTTACGCATGAGCAGAATGGCCCGCCCCATACGTGCCACCAGTGGCAGCGCCAGGGTATGGCTAGGGTAGGCTACCCCCATACCAAGAAATGGCTTAGCCCCACCATGAAAAATGATTTTATAGTAAGCAAAATAAAGTCTGCCAACTCACGGAGTAAATTGCACAGACAGCAATTAGTAAGATTGATTTCAGTAGCCACGGTTTTGAAAACTTTTGTCACGTAGTGATCGTCTTCTCAATAGAACATCTTTGATAATGTCTTCTGGCCAATCAGAATCAAGATAACGGCGTGGTGTTGTTGCAGGAAGTCCCGACGGAGAATACTTTTGCTGTAGTACAGGGGTGCACATAACTGGTACGCAGAGATGGGGTCGTTACTAAAAAAATGTAATATATTACATATTACATATTACTTTTTAAAAAAGTAATATATTACACTACTTCGTTACTCGCTACATAAAGTAACTCGTTACTTTACTCGCCGAGCACGTACGAACTGCGCATGCGTGAGTGGCAATAACTCTCCTTACCAGCAGGCGGCGGTAGTGTGTATTTGTCATTCAAAACAGGCAACAACCGGAAGACAGATAAGAAGAACAGACTGCGTGATATAAACAAACAACAAATAGCGTGTGAAGAAACACACTCCTCAATGTCAGTCTTGGTACTTTATTGACAAAGATGACGACACCCTGAAATAGAGCAATGCCGCAGGATAAGCTGATAAAGTATAACATGAACAATACACATATATTCACATACATATATTAAAGACACACTAAACGGTAGTGGAAACAGTCTTACATGTGTGAGTGGACGAACGTCTCAACCCGAGGCGGAGTGAATGAATAACATGTGGGCTAACATGGCCGCTATGCAGTACCGGGTCAAAGCACGGCATATCCGGGCAGCGACAGCAGTGACGCTGCCCTCTAGTGGCCGGCGATACACTCTTCAGCGTGTGCGGTAGCTTCACCTTAGCATGTGTTCTTTGCAGGTGTTTGTTGAGGTTTGACGTGGTGTTTACAGCAGTGGATAACAGCTTCTGGCCTTGACACAGTTTGCACCTCACCGTCACATTCCTGTCTATTCTTCGGACGAACTCAAAGTAATGGGCATATATATAATAAACAAATGGATATATCCGCCTTCTTTCATTTATCTTTCCATTCCCACAACAATATACATAAATAAATGGCATATTTTGGACATAGTTTGAATGGTGATTAATCATGATTA